>NC_061100.1:33451189-33626189 GCF_015104395.2 Macrobrachium nipponense
TGATTAATTAATGATTTACAAGATTACCTCACACCTGTTTTGATGAAATTTAGTCTGATTTTCTGCAATACTGGTAAGTTGTTAAGGGATCACTGTTGCCTTTAGAGTATTCAGTCGTTTAATACCTGTGATGAGGGTTCAGGTGTCTGGCTTTTGTGAGGCAACAGTTGATGAATGGTAACCAGATAACTTGGCACTTCGTAACATGTATTAATGGTGCCCAGAGACCCGGGAAAGCAGATTTCATTATCACTCTAGTATATACTGGTGGTGTTAGGGAAATGGAATTGATAAGAGCTAGATCCACATTACCTGTAACACTGTCTAACCCTAACCAATGGTAATCAAGGGGACCCTGTATTTGATGTAGTAAGAATACAGAAGTTAATCCCTAAGTTTACTGAAGAAGCTCCAGATGAGTTTTTGATCACTTTGAGAAAGTGGTTTCAGGGTATGGGCTGCCAGAAGATAAATGGTCAGTTTTGCTGCAAAGTGTCTTAGTTGGTAAAGGGAGAAGTGCTTATCTAGCCTTAACAGCTGGACCAGTGTAAAGACTACAAGGTACTTAAACACAGTGTGCTACAAGTTTACCAGATGACCCCAGAGTACTACAATGAAAGATTCAGAAATTTAAGAAAAGATGAGAAGGGAACATTCTTAGATTATGCTTACAAAGTGAGAAGGTGTTTCAAACGTTGGTTAGAAGCTGCTAAAGTTAAAACTTTTGATGAGTTAGAAGAGTTACTTGTTCTTGAACAGTATCTTAAGGGAATCCTGAAACATATAAGAGCCTATTTGAGAGAGAGAGAGGTGAAAAAACTTGACAAAGCTGCTACACTGAGTGAAGATTAAAATATAATCAGTAGTAAACGTAATCACAATGTCAAGTACCAGAGTCAATAACGCCCAGGTTTTAAGTCTTATCCAAATAACAGGAACAAATTTAATGGGAAACCTACAAGTGATACTACCAAGAGTACACAAGGTAATACAACTCAGCAAGCTAGTGTGAAATCCTCATCCGGTTTTTCAAGACAGTTACAGAAACCTAATGTTGTCTGTTTCAAGTGTGGAAGACTACAGGACTTGACTGTAGGACACTACAGTCAAGTGTGTTACCGGAATCAACAGCAGTCAAAGCCAGTGGTCAAGTTGTGAAAGGTGACCAGGTGATACAAACTACAAAGAGCAGTGTGGGAAGAATCAGACTCGAGGGAAGAATGAAACTAAACAAGCTGAATGTTTAGAACAGTGGAAATGTTACCTCAAGCGTGAGTGGCTTAGCAGTGTGGAGGCTTTTCAAGCCATATATCTATGAGGGTATGCTGTCAACTCAAGAAGGAAGTATGCAGGTACCCAGTCAACGATATTACGTGATACAGGGAGTAACCATAGTGTGGTAGTACGTGGTTTCTCACCCTCAGTTGGAGAAGAGTCTCACAGGAGATTCAGTTATTTTGTAGGGTATAGGAGGAGAGGAAGTAACTCCTATAAGCCGCTTACACCTGTCATGTGAATTGGTGACAGGGAATGTTGATTTTGCTGTAAAGGAATCAACTGGCTGTGGAAGGTTTATATCTGTTGGGGAATGAAGTTGGTGGTTTGGCCATTTATTCCTTGTCCTGTAGTGACAGACAAACCATTGAGGATTAGTCCTACAGTAGAGTTGGAGAAAAATAACCCCCACCTGTTTCCTAGTTGTGTAACTACTTCCTAGTTGTGTAACTACCAGAAGTATGAAGAGGACTACGACTGCAAGTGAAGAACTGAGGATTTACACACCCAAGAAGGATCAAGTGAAGGATCTTTGTGCTTAGAAGAATTGTTCCAGGGTAGTGAAGTTTCCCATAGTGCTGACCAAGAAGAGATTTCCAAGAAGATGTAAAAGACGGGAACGGGATGGGGAAAAAGAAAAGAAGAACCTGATGTTTCTGAAGAGATTCCGAGTAGTCAATGTGTTACTGAAGACAGTAGTGAAACTACAGTAGCTGAGTTAGCAGATATTGAGAATTCAACCTTTGAAGTTGGTCAAGTGACAAGAGAGAAGCTGATGGACTTGCAAAAGAAGGATGCATCGTTAACTGATTTGTTTTTTTTTTTTTTTCTTCAGAGTTGTTGATCGAGAAGAGATGCAACAACAAAATCCCAACCTGTTATTATCTGAAGGAAGGTTTGCTGATGAGGAAGTATAGACCTACAGATATACCAGGAGATGCTGTATGGGGCGAATATCATCAAATTTTGATTCCATATCCGTTGAGAAAGCAAGTGGTTGCAGTAGCAATGAGTCCCTGGACATATGGGAATCAGGAAGACTGTGGAAAAAGATCATGAAATATTTTTTCTGGCCTGGACTTCACAAAGATGTTAGCAGGTTTTGTCGTGAGTGTCATACCTGCCAGATAGCTGGAAAACCGAATGAAACCATCAAGAAAGCCCCCCTACAACCTATAGAAGTAAAGGAGAACCCTTTAGCAAAAGTGATTATAGATATGGTTGGACCGCTGCCAAAGACAAAGAAAGGAAATGAGTATTTGTTAACATTAATGTGTCCTGTGACAAGGTATCCCGCCAGAAAAGCAATCGCCTGTTAAAAAACATATCTGCCAAGATAGTTGCTGAAAACGTTGTGGAGTTTTTCTCAAAGTTTGGTATACCAGAAATAGTACAAAGTGACAGAGGATGGAAAACAAACTTTACTTCAAAGTTATTCCAGGATGTGATGAATTTGTTAGGAGTGAAACAACAGTTATCCACTGCCTATCATCCAGAAACTCAAGGTGCCTTAGAAAAGGTTCCACAAAAACATTGAAAAGTATGCTGACAAAGTATTGGGGTCTGAGTCAGGAAGAGAATGGGATGTTGGTTTACCATTAATGTGTTTGAAGTTAGGAGTGCTTATCAAGAAAGTATGGGATGTTCTCCTAATGAAATGATTTTTGGAAGAGAAGTTAGAGGACCGTTGGGGAAAAGAAGATTCTTGCAGAAAATTGGGAAGAAAATCAAGAGGAAAACGAAAGGAGAGTATGTGAAGAACTTAAGGAAAAAAGGGTTTTGAAAGAGATTAGAAAAAAAAAAAATTCTCTTTAGAAAATCTGAAAAAAAAGTGAGTCAAAAGAGAAAATGAAAAGGAGATTTGATGCTAAGACTAAGCTAAGAAGTTTTAGTGTTGGTCAACAAGTGTTAGTGTTCTACCTGTCAAGAGATTTCCCCTCACTAATAAATTTCAAGGTCCTTATAAGATAATTCAGAAGTTAAGTGATAGAACTTATGTGACTGAAACACCAGAAAGAAGAAGAAGACAAAGGAAGATATATGTGAATCTCTTGAAACCTTATTTCTCAGAAACTAGAACTGAAACTGTGTCAGTAACCCAAACAACTTTATCTACAGAAGATGATGATGGCTACGAATTGGGAGCTGCAAGCAAGATTGAGTAATTCTTCAATTTTGGAAAATTTGGAGGATAAACTGAAACATCTGAGTGTGAACAAGGTGAAGACTTAAGTGAAGTAATTAGAAGTTTTTCCAGAAATTTTTTTCAGATGTGCCCTTGATGTACTGATCTGACCAAGCATGAAATTCAAGATTCAAGAAGATGGAAAAACCTTTCAAGCAAAGAGCCTATCGCTTATCACTGTATCATTGAGATGTTTTGAAGAAAGAAGTTGAGTATTTGCTGCAACATGGATTAGCAGAACCCAGTTCAAGTCACTTCAGTTCTCCATGTGTGTTAGTGAAGAAACCAGATGGTTCATTTGGATGTGTACTGATTATAGGAAACTGAATTCTATCAGTGGCTGATAATTATCCTTTGCCTCTTATAGATCAGTTACTTGATAATATTGGGCAAGCCAAGTTTGTTTCCAGTCAACTGTTTGGTCTCATTATTGATAAAGTGAGAATATCATTAGGCAACCTGCTCTACCTCCGAAAAAAACTTCCCAACAAAAATGAGCACATATTTTGGACGAATATAAGATCTCTTTGGTAGCGCATTCTCGCTCACTTCGTCACTACGTGAACGCGGCTTTTGTTGCACAGATAGATGCCTGCATTAGACATGAGATCTCCATTCCAATGTCATTTTTAGGTCGCAGATTAATCTCGCAGGCAAAGATACTAATTTTTTCTCTCCCGAACGCTGCCTGAACACAACGACACCAAAATATATTGAGTTTTTTATCATAAGAAAAAAATTACAGTCAAAATGATTTTAAATTCTCGTTACTTGGAACATTTCAATTGTGGAATCTCAGAGCTGGTTAAACTGATAGGTTATTGACCCGAGGTACAAAGTAAAATATAAACGAAACAAAAAAATAAATTTGTTCATGAAACTTACCTGTCAAGATATATATATAGCTGTATTCTCCGAAGTCCAACAGAATTTCAAAACTTACGACACACGCAGTGGGAGATCAGGTGGTTAGTACCCATTCCGCCGCTTGGAGTCGGGTATCAGGAACCATTCCCATTTTCTATTCAGATTTTCTCTGTCGCCGGTACTGTCAACACCTGTTTTCAGTACCTCCGTCTTAGGATTTTGTAAACTTCATTGCTGCTTAAGTATCTTATTGTCTTTTGGTTTATTGACTTGGATTTGTGGCTAGGCATATCGTGGATTGATTTGATTTTGGCTTTGACTGTTCTTTGGATAAGATGTCTGGATCTAGTTTCTGCTAGTTTCAGAGTGTGTTGTGTACAAGGGTGTAAGGTGAGGCTACCGAAAGCTTCGGTAGACCCTCCCTCGGTATGCACGAGTGTAGGGGGCATGTTTGTTTGTTGGATGATCGATGTAAGGAGTGTGAGAGTTTGCCTGATTCCGAATGGAAGACGTATGATTCGTATGTACTCAAGTTAGAGCGTGACAGAATCAGGAGGTCTTCCTCCAGGAGTGCTTCAGTGAGCAGAAGTCAGGGTAGTGATATGTCACCTGCTAACCCTTCTGTAGACTTAGTTTTACCTAACCCTGTGGTGTTGCCTTCGGGCCCTGAGGTTGTGTCTGCGGAAGGTAATGCCCTTTCTGTTATTATGGAGTCTATCCGTAACTTGGAGTCTAAAGTGCTCGCTCTCCAATCTAGTGTTGTGAAGTGTGATGATGGTGTTAGTGCCCCTAGTGTTGTGGAGGGGGCGTCAGATCGGCCCTATAATGCCTCTAGGTCTAGACCTCTGTCAGACTCCCAGGACAAAGGGAGTGGGCAAGTCGAAAGCTGAAGGAGGGTTACGGGGACTCCCCACTGATCTGGCGTCCCTTCAGCAGGACCTGTTGACGCTTCCCAGGCTGCCAAGGATCGTGCACGGGCACGAATCCTTAAGGATTGCTTCTCATCCTCCGAGGCGTCCTCCTGCACAGGGGATGGAGCTCTCGGAAGGACTCTCGCCCTCTCAAGAGAAGTTTTAGAGAAGAGGACGCCTCACGTCCTCTTTCTTGACATGCGTTACAGTCGTTGCCCGAATGTTTCGACGCCTTTCCCCAGCAGAAGAGGACCAGGACGTCATAGGAGGATGACGCTTTTGAGCGCCCCAGTCACTCTAAGGTTGTTCCTGTGAGAAGGAAGAAGGCGTCCCCTCACCCCTCGTCTTCTCACAGGATCAGCCCTTCACCTGATCGGGAATCTTCTCCATCTAAGAAGATTCTTCTTGACATGCAGCAGCAGTTGGCCTCGTTTTTCGCCAAGAGGGGGCTCAAGGTTTAATTGCTTCGCGGTCTTTTAAGGACTCTTCTATTGCTCCTGTGGATGAGGGAGAGTCTTCGGGTGAGTCGCAGCCTGCGGATGAAGAGGAGCCTGCTCGTCTTCATTATCTGATTACAAGGTTTTGGCCGCCTTTTGAAGGACTTGTTTGGCGACAAGTTTCAGCCATCGGCCCTTCGCTCTCCTCCTTCGCAGTTGGCTTCGTCGAAGACAAGGAAAGTGCCAGGCTTCATCAAGATGGCCACTTTGCTTTCTACGAAGAGAGCTTTCAAGAGAATCCATGACTGGATGGACTCCACGAAGGCCCAGGCAAGACTTCCTTTGCCCTACCTCCAGCGAGGTTAAGCGGAAGGGCAGGCATTTGGTACAAGACGGGAGAGGAAGCTGGTTTGAGAGTTCCTTCCTCTTTCCAGGGGGACTTGCCAGCCTGGTAGACGCTCCTAGGAGGTCTCTCCTGTCCTCTGCAAAGGTTTCCTGGACACTTTCAGAGTTAGACCATCAATAGAAAGGGCTGTTCAGGACGATGGAGGTATTTACCTTCCTAGATTGGTGTTTGGGAGCCCTGGACCTGCAGTCTCAGAGTCTGGGACACCCTCTTTCGCTTGAGGAGCTGTCCAGCATCTTAGCCTGTATGGATAAGGCAGTCAGGGATGATTCTGATGAGCTGGCCTCCCACTTTTCTACGGGGCTTCTTAAGAAGAGAGCCTTATACTGCAATTTCACGGCGAAGTCGGTGTCTCCTTCTCAGAGGGCAGAATTGCTGTTCGCCCCTCTATCTAGTCATCTCTTCCCGCAGTCGATGGTAAAGGATTTAGCAGTCAGCCTTCAGGAAAAGGCGACCCAAGACCTCCTGGCTCAGTCTTCCAGACGTCCTGCAGCCCATCCTACAACTACTCTTGCTCAAGCTTCCAAGAAGCAGGAGCCCTTTCGTGGCGGTGCTTCCTCGAGAGCGTCTCCTCGAGGAAGAGGTCTCTCTAGAGGCAGAACCCCTTCCAATCTCAGGGGTAAGAAGTGACGCGTCGGGCCCTCAGACGCCTGTCGGAGCAAGGCTCTTATCCTTTGCAGAAGCATGGAAAATAAGAGGGATGGACAGCTGGTCCCTCGAAATCATCGAAAGAGGATACAAGATCCCATTCCTGAAAACTCCACCGTTGAGCATGAAGTCCATAGATCTGTCGCCCTCCTACCAATCTGCGAAGCAACAGATTCTGTTTGATCTGCTTGACCAAATGCTCAAGAAGAGAGCTGTAGAACAGGTTCTAGCACTAGAATCCCCAGGCTTCTATAACAGGTTGTTCCTGGTACCGAAGCAGTCTGGGGGATGGAGACCTGTCCTAGACGTCAGCAGGCTGAACCTTTTTGTCAAGAAGGACAAATTCAAGACGGAAACGTCTCAGTCTGTTCTAGGAGCCTTAAGACCAGGTGACTGGATGGTTTCTTTAGACCTCCAAGACGCTTATTTTCACGTCTCGATCCATCCTCAGTCAAGGAAGTACCTGAGGTTTGTCTTAAAGGGACAGGTCTTCCAATTCAGAGCTCTCTGCTTTGGGCTAAGCACAGCACCGATGGTTTTTACGCTTCTCATGAGGAATGTGGCGAAATGGCTTCACCTCTCAAGGATAAGTCTCGCTTTACCTAGACGATTGGCTCATTCAATCGTCGTCAGAGTCAAGGTGTCTGGAGGACCTTCATACGACGCTGCAATTGATGAAGGCCCTAGGACTTCTGGTAAACTTCATAAAGTCCCATCTGATCCCTACGCAGTCCATCGGGAATCTAGGGATCCAGATGGATTCAGCGGCTTTTCGAGCTTTTCCATCCCTGGAACGTCAGCAGAACTGCTTAGAAAAAGTGTCAGCCTTCTCGGGGAAGGAAACATGCTCGGTGAGGGAATAGATGAGTCTGCTGGGGACCATTTCCTCGCTGGAGAAGTTTGTTTCCCTGGGGAGACTGCACCTCAGACCGCTCCAGTTTTTCCTAGCGGAGAACTGGAAAAACAAGGAAGACCTGGATGTGACTCTGAACATCTCTCAGTCGGTCAAGGATCGCCTAGTTGTGGCACGATCCCGTAAAGCTGGCAGAAGGCTGTCTCTCAGCCTTCTGAGTCCCGACCTAGTGTTGTTTTCCAACGCATCCACTGCGGGTTGGGGAGCAACACTGGGAAAGGAAGAAGTGTCAGGCATCTGGAGAGGGGAACAGATGTCCTGGCACATAAATCTAAAAGAATTGGAAGCAATTCGGTTGGCTCTCCAGTTCTTCGAAGAACGAGTCTTTGGCTAAGTTGTCCAGATCAACTCAGACAATACCACAGCTCTCGCGTATATCAAGAAGCAGGGAGGAACACACTCTCGGTCCCTGTTCGAGTTTGCGAGAGAGATCCTGCTGTGGGCGCAAGCACGGAACGTAACAATCCTGATGAGGTTCGTTGCAGGAGTTCAGAACGTCCGTGCGGATCTTCTCAGCCATTGGCAGCAACTGCTTACGACCGAGTGGACTCTTCACTTAGAAGTTTGTCACGAGTTGTGGAGACTATGGGGACGTCCCTTAGTAGATCTCTTTGCATCATCGAAGACGAAGAGGCTTCCTCTATACTGCTCCCTGGTTCTCGATCCGGGAGCAGCAGTGATAGACGCCATCCTATGGGATTGGACGGGGATGGACGTCTACGTCTTTCCCCGTTTCAAACTCTTGGGAGAAGTGATCAGAAAGTTTGCGGCGTCAGAGGGAGCGAGGATGACGCTGATCGCCCCATTTTGGCCTTCAAGCGACTGGTTTACAGAGGTCATGTCCTTCCTAGTCCGGACTTCCCAACGGGACCTGCCCAGGAGAGTCGATCTACTCAAACAGCCCCACTTCGAAAGGTACCACAAAAACCTCTCCGCTCTGAGTATCGAGAAGTTGGTCCAGAAGCGAGAGGTTTTTCAATACCAGTGGCAAGAAGCTATTGACCAATGCAAGGAGAGCTATTGCCAATGCAAGGAGAGCTATCTCTCTTTCAGTGTACCAATCGAAGTGGGCCGTCTTCAGGAGATGGTGCAGGAAGAAGAGCATTTCCTCCACCACGACCTCTGTGAATCAGATTGCTGACATCCTCCTTCATCTGAGGAAAGTTGATAAGCTGGCGGTCCCAACGATTAGAGGATACAAGAGTATGTTGTCGACGGTCTTTAGACATAGAGGTTTAGATCTTTCGAAAAAACAAAGACCTTCACGATCTTTGAGGTCTTTTGAAACCTCTAAAGTGGTTTAACCAAAGATTCCATCATGGAACTTAGATGTAGTATTGAGGTTCCTGATGTCGAGTCCTTTCGAACCTTTACATTCTGCATCTTTAAAGGACGTGACCAGAAAGGCTATTTTTCTAACCGCTCTAGCTACAGCAAAGAGGGTTAGCGAGGTTCAAGCCATCAGTAAACATATAGGCTTTAGGGGACATAATGCGGTATGTTCCTTAAGCCCTTTGTTCTTAGCCAAGAATGAAAACCCGTCCAACCCTTGGCCCAAGAGCTTCGAGATTAAGGGGATAGCAGAAATTATTGAGCAAGAACCAGAGAGAGTCCTGTGCCCTGTCAGGGCTCTCAAGTTTTATTTACAAAAAACGAAAGAGTCGAGGTCCTTCGGACAATCTGTGGTGTTCCGTCAAGAGACCAGACTTACCTATGTCGAAGAACGCACTGGCGTTCTTTTTAAGGAGTACCATCAAGGAGGCTCATTCGTCCTGTCAAGATGGCGATCTTGGACTTTTAAGAGTTAATGCTCACGAGTGAGGGCCATCGCAACCTCGGTGGCATTTCAAAAGAACATGGCACTCAGTGACATCAGTGACATCCTGGGCGCCACCTTTTGGCGAAGCAACTCTGTGCTCGCTTCACACTACCTGCGGGATGTGAAGACGACATATGAGAACTGCTGCTCGCTAGGGCCATACATTTCCGCAGATACAATCTTGGGGGCAGGAAGTAGCACTCATCCTATCCTGTAGAAAATGGTTAGGAGAGTTTTTAATTTTATTGTATTGGTTTATGGCTGTTGGGTCGGCCGCCAAAGGCGGACTTCCCATTCTTTAGCCTAAGTTATGTGGGATTAACTTTTGATAGGCTTGGTCAGGTGGTGGTTTTTTTGCTTCGTTGCCCTCATAGTATGGTCAATATGGTCTAGTCATATTGTGGTCACGCCCCCGTTGACAGATCATCTAGAACTCACCAGCTATACAGGTCACCACCTTGCTGGAGACTCTAGTAAAGCAAAGGCAGACTTGGGTGACAGTAATCACGAAGTCAGCTATGCTAACAGGTAAGGAACCAAGATGTCACTCATCTGCATGTAATTTGTTTCCTAAATCCTATTCCGTCTCTTCCCACCTCCAATGGTGGGATTCAGCTATATATATATCTGACAGGTAAGTTTCATGAACAAAATGATATTGTTATGATACAATAAGTTTGTTCATACTTTACCTGGCAGATATATATAATCAAGTACCCACCCACCTCCCCTCAGGAGACAGTGGCACTTGAAAATCTGAATAGAAAATGGGATTGGTTCCTGATACCCGCCTCCCAGCGGCGGGAATGTGTACTAACCGCCTGATCTCCACTGCGTGTGTCGTAAGTTTTGAAATTCTGTCAGACTTCGGAGAATACAGCTATATATATCTCGCAGGTAAGTATAAACAAAACTTTTATTGTATCATAACAATATCATATCTTTCTATTCAGTCAGTATTTTCCTAGCTCAAAATATTCCAATAGTTTCAATTTTCAAGTTCAGTTACCTTTATTTATTTACTTTACTTATTATTATTATTATTAATTATTATTATTATTGATTATTATTATTATTATTATTATTATTATTATTATTAGCGCAGTGGTGTTTATACGATGAAATGTTACACCATAATTCTTTTTATTTGTCTTTCTGTCTGTCTTTTTTTTAGTGTTCGTGTTATTTTGAGTTCTATCTATCCTTTTATACCCTTTTTACAGTTTTGTTTTGTATTTTTTTTCAATTCTATCTATTCTATAGCACGACTTTTCTCCTGAGAGAATATAGCTTCTGTGGTGATAACTTTCTGGTTCTTAGCAAGTAATTTTGGATGGGGTTGCATTCTCCTTGGCTGCAACATTCGGAAACTTAACACACTACAGAAGTCAAGAGAGATAGTGTTTTTCAGGGCACTGACTAACCGCCACCCAACCCCCCACAAACCCCGCTGCATATTCCCGAACGGTAACCGAGTACCTGAGCTCTCCCTGGAAAAAGTGGAAAGCCAAATCTTTAAAAAAAATAACCATAGAATCTTTTCGAAAATAATCTCATTATGTTCCCACGTCCAAATTACGAAGTACTTGCTTTTGGAGCTAACCTAGGGGCTGGTAAAAAAAAAAAAAAAAAAAAAAAAGGTGATGGTGCAATACTATAGTAGATTCACATCACCCGTGCATCTAATGTCTAGGCCTGTCCCTTACAACGGTCCTGATTAGCTGTTGATAAGCCAGTAACAGGGTTGGAAACTCTCAGTCTCGAGAGAGCTCACATAGGCAGGAAGTATGTTCCACCTCTTCTGAGGGATAACCTCTTCTGAGGGATACCTCTTTCAGGAGAGGTGGAACATACACCCGGCCTATGTGAACTCTCTCGAGTGACTGAGAGTTTCCAGCCCTGTCATTGGCTTATCAACAGCCAATCAGGAGCGTCGTAAGAGACTGGCAGAGACGTCAAATGCACGGTTGATGTGAATCTACTATAGTATACATTTCGGGAATTTGCCCTCACTCCCCAACTCCTACGTATATACACACTTCGCGTGATATCTCTCTAGTGAGCTAAAAATCACAAAACCATTTTCTTTATCTGATTTACTTTTTAATTTCTCATCATCTTTTTTAAACATTTTATTTTGTCGTCCATTTTCATCGGAAACCTTCGTATTCAGCAGTTTCTTCATTGCGTCGTTCTCGAACGATGACACCGAAATGACAATTCTTTGAAGTGTGTTCTATAACATTCACACAATTGTGTTTACCTATGAATAAATGTGCTCCCCAAGCTATCCCCTCTTTCTGTGGTGGGTCACAGTTGGTTTGGAGAAAGAGTACAAGTATCAACTTCATCATGATGCAAGTGTTTTTATTTATATACTATTTTTACCTTCAGTAAAAGTTAAGTATATCTTAGTTTAACCAGACCCCTGAGCTGATTAACAGTTCTCCTAGGGCTAGACCGAAGGATTGGATATCTTTACGTGGCGAGGAACCAATTAGTCACTTAGCAACGGGGCCTACAGCTTATTGTGGGATCCGAACGACATTACACTGGGAAATTCATTCAAATCACCAGAAATAAACCTTCCTCTGAATCCACGCTGGCAGAAAGTGGGACGAACGCTTAATTACCTAGTTTCCATTTTAATAATTCTGAAAGTGTATAGTTACCTGTTTCGTTCTAAGGACGCGCATTAATAACTCATTTTTTAACTATTTCCATTTCGGTGAAAATACGCATTTAACCTTCACCCTGAAGAATATCTTTGAAAAGACCACTGGAAACGATTCAGCCGTAAAAAAAACTTCCCCACTGTTGAAGTATTCAGATGGCCCTGTCCAGCCAGCTGAAGCCTTTGTGATGAACGTAAAGTAAAAAGGGAGACTCGCTTAATTCCCACGATGCTTCTTCTAAAGGAATATTTCTTTTGGTGCGGGTCCGAGAGAAATTGCAAGAGTCGCCTGAATCTCTCTCTCTCTCTCTCTCTCGCTCTGTGTGTGTGTGTGTGTTTGTGTGTGTGTGTGTATGTGTGTGTGAGCGGTTTCCTTCAACTCGTAAGATCTTCTGTTCACAAACAACATGAATCCAAGTACTTTTTTCTCCCTAGGTAGCCGGAGGGAAATTGCTGTAGATACTTTCATGGTGCGGCTCTCTCTCTCTCTCTCTCTCTCACACTCCTCTCTTCGCTCTCTCTCTCCCCAGCAGCAATTTTTCCATTCAGTCCAAAGATCTCTCTTTCTTTATTTATCTACCACTCTGATCCGAATACTTTTTCCCCCTCCTCTCTCAGTCCTTCCAGCGGCATTCAGAAAGGCCATTTTGGTTTATGGAAGGTACTGGAAAGGGGAAAAGATCAAGAGCCCTATGTTACCTGATGGGAAGATCAAATTTTCTCTCTCTCTCTCTCTCTCTCTCTCTCTCAGTCCAGAGTTGAAGCGCGTTTGAAGTCCTTCAAGTGAGGTAACTTTTTTTTTTTTTTTTTTTTTTGGTGGTGGTATGTTTGGGAGTCCTTACTGGAATACGGTTGAAGTCTTTAGCTAAGGACTGTTTAGATATGTGGACCCTTTACTAAAGGGATTTTGGCGAAAGGATACTAAGTGTCTTCAGAAGAACGTTTGAAGGTCATGGTAGAATGAGGACTTCTGAAGTCCTTGGTGGAGTCGAATTTATTTATTGAAGGAGTCGAATTCATTCGCTGTGGGACTTTTGAATTTATTCTTTGAAGGACTTAAACTCATTGATGGAGTCAAATTCATTCAAAGGAAGACTTTTGAAGTCCTTAGAGTTGAATTCATTCACTGTCACTTGAGGACTTTTGAAGTCCTTGGTGGAGTCGAATTTACTCACTGAAGGACTTAACGTCCTTGGTGGAGTCGAATTCATTCACTGGAGGACTTTTGAAGTGTTTGGTGGAGGGATGTTTAATATCCATGGTGAGATGAAGTTTGAAGTCCTTAGATGAGTGTCTAATAGTTGATGAACGGGTATGTCTAGAGGAAAAGGATGCTTGTTAGATTGTTTTGGTATTCTCTTCTTACTTCTGTACCTCTTTTAAGTTCTTACATTATTGTATAAACCAATCGTATTTTTGGCGGGCGGATTCTTAAGGTAGCCTCAATACGTAATAACAAATCTTGTTGGCAGCTCGTAAACGTTGAATTACAGACTTTGGAAAATTGCATACTATTCATGTAGATTGGCAGACTAAACCATCATTTGTTTCCATACATCTTGAAATGACCAGGTAAATGCCAAAAAAAAAGGGCCTCAAACAGGCATGGATGATACTGATGATGGTTGCTCAGTTTCCCCAAACTTAGCATAGCCATGTATATATATTCTGTGGCCTAGCCTAGTCGCACCCCAGTTAGAATAAAACACCAATGTATACAAAAATTGCCCAAATTAAGAACGGCTTATTTCAAAGTGTTTGCCGTTAACCTACTATTGTTAGTCTTCAAAAGACTCCAAGGACCGTTCGTAGCTAGCCAGAACATTTTAATCTCGTTTCGTTAAGTCTTATTATGTCTTTACTATCCTAGTTGTGAAGAATATACCTGATAGTAAGTCGACTGTGGGGATATAGAAATGGTGGGCGCTTGCTGCAAACTGAAAAAATAAAATATTTATAGTCTCTCCCTTTAAAGGTAGAATCCCTGTGGGCGGGTAGTCTCGTCAGTGCACCTCGTGCGGTGCAGTGTAGGCATTACTTTAGGTTCTTTGCAGAGTCCCCTCGGCCCCGAGCTGCAACCCTTTTCGTTTTTTTACTGTACCTCCTTTCATATTCGCTTTCTTCCATCTTACTTTCCACGCTCTCCTAACACTTGATTCATAGTGGTTTTCCTCCTGTTGCACCTTGCAAACCTTTTCACTTTCAATATCTGTTTCAGCACTGTCTGATTTCACAGGTCCCAGTGCTTGGACTTTGGCCTAAATTCTATATTCAGTGTCATTCTAAGGTAGAAAATATATGTGTATGTGTTTGTGTGTATAAGATAATTATTGATTTACTAGTCTAGATGCATAACATTTTATTCATAAACTCATTAATACCATCATTCACAACATACGCTGATTAGTGATCAAAACGAAAATCTATGAATTAATCCTAAAATGATGACGGAGTTAACCCTTGAATATTCCATCATATTTACTCCGTGACTTTCAGCCTTCGTTGGAGAGCCGGTCGATAGATTTTCGGCTAATGCCAATCCCGTGTCCTCCGGCGCGATTTTATAATGGCATTTGGATGAATGTTTTGCTTCCTCTCTCTCTCTCTCTCTCTCTCTCTCTCTCTCTCTCTCTCTCTCTCTCTCCAAATATTTTTGACAACGGATAATAGCCCCACCAAAAACATTTCCATTTATCTGAACATTTCACTTCCTTTATCTGAATATTTCACTGCCTTCGATAAAGTATCTAATTCTTCATACCTAGGCCTTTGACTGCTATCAAAATTCGGTGAAAACTGTTCATTCACATTGATCTCCATCACCCAAAAATATTTCTCGTTATCAAGGATAACTTTATTTCCGGGGAGTTCCCATAAAGATATATTTTCGTTTTATTTTTTTTTTATTATTTTGTTTTCCTTACAATTGATGGCTCCACAAAGTACAAAAATATTAATCATAGGGCCAACCGGGTGACTGCCAGGGGTTCGTTCCCTGTGGACCTGGCCGCATTTTTGGACAAAATGATATTCGGGATGCAGATTTTGGCAAATTATTCGGAATGACGAAGAGAAAATAAAAAAATCGATAAGGAATTTCATTGTTATAAATTTGGAAGTAATAATGTGCATAAGGAAGCGTTTTTTTTTTCTTTTTTGAAATTGCAGGTAACAAGTTGCCAAAAGTCAGTAGATTAATATCTGCAAGGTGAGTTTTGAGTCTATAGTATATACCGGGAAATTTGTATTCAATTTAAAAGGAAATTTGTAATGTGACCAAACTATTATGCTTATGGAATTTAAGGTAATTGTGGTTCTTTTGTATGAAGGCCTATTTTCTCACATATTGTGCTATTTATGGGTATAAACACAACCTAGGACTTCTAGAACAATGCATGATATTGCGGTAATAAAGTATTATATGCTCCACCTCAGCTTCAGAACCTTATAACCTCTGTGAATAATGAATCATACTATGACTAGTCTAGTTTCTCAGTCATGCGACTTTTTAACACAAAACGGTTTCATCAACATGTTTACGAAGACCATTGCGTTTAGTAGCCCCTCTAAGTACTTTCATGGCAGCTAGAATACAGTTTTAGTTTGACATACAATCAATAATAAAATAGTTATAGCGAAATTTCAGCTCGTGGTCACATCTGTGGGCCACGATAAATAAGTAAACAGTCCTGCTTCCTGTCCTCATCATTTATACAAACGTCAAAGGCTTTGTCTTGCTGGGACTGACGCTCTGAAGTCCATTGAATGGTCGCCCACACACATTAAAGACTTGATTTGCCTTTTGAATTTTTAAAGAGGCAAATAACGTAACAATAATATGGTCATGTAGATCGATTTTACCACTTTAACGAACAAATTGCAAAAAGGTCTGGACGAAAAAAATTGAAACAAGGATTCGGTTGTTTAATGTTTCTGGGAAAATTATCAAGAGATGCACCGGTGAGCATGAATTGCTTTTAGTCTCATATGCCCTTGAATTGATCGTCACAGGCATTTTCAGATTTATGTAGTATTAAAAAAAACTGATAGAGCATTTCAGTAGTAATTTCGCCTAGACTAAGGCCAGATTATTCATCATAGTTATTTAAATTACATAATACTCGGAACAACCCTTCCGCATTGCTTTCACAAGTCCCTCGGATAATTAGCTATGTATCCCGACACCTTTATAGTTTATATTCTGAAATTGTGTTTGTATAATGAACTTAACTTTTTTTTTACTTAACGCTAATTTCTTCGCCAATGCCCAATACCCATATTTCCTTATGCTTTCAGTTTTGGGCATTATATCCTGCTAGAAAAACTCGCCGAATATAATGCCCAAGTTGATAGAATATGGAAACATATGGATATTAGCTAATTGGTGAAAACATTAACGTACGTAATGGAAAAATAAAATGGTATGAGCACATCTTAAAAACGAGATTTTACAATAAAAGCTATAAAGGTTCTGGGACATATTAGCTATATAATCTAAGGGATTAGTCAATGCAAGGGTTGCCCCAAATGTGACTGAAGCAACCTTCATAGCTATAAGCCATTATTTATAAGGTGTAACTTAATTAATTTTTGAATATATTGACCATGTACAGCGAAGTTCATAGAATCTTTATAACCTTTTAAAAGACTTTCGATAGGAAATGTTATTATGGGAATGTAGTGTTACCAACCTAAGTGAAAAATCGCTAATGCTGACGTATTCACAGTCATTATTGGCGGATTTAAACTATGCGGTCATCGGGAAATCGGGTTGATTGTGAAAGATGTTAACAGATTTTAGTGGCTTTCTATTGAAAGCATATTTGTTATTCGTTGACAGTCCCTTGTCACATTACGAATTAATAAGTAAGCTTAGAAAATATAGTCCGGTAATTATTTTAAGAACTACATGACTTGCCGCCAGCATATTACCCCAAAAAAAAAAAAAAAAAAAAAAATTCTTAAAAGAATGGAGAACGATTGGAAACTCACGATATTCTTAAAGAGAGTGAAATAAAAAATAAGAACAACAGCATTATACAGTGCAGCTATCATTGAGGAAGTAGCACACCACCGCACTGCTATTTTTTTTCTCTCCAACTGATTACGAAATAGGTTTTAACTTAACGAGGATAATGATTTAATTTTTTAAATGGAGGATTCTAGCACAAACACAACAGAGAAGACAAAATTGTCGGTACTGTTTAATGCTTACCGTTTCTTCCTTCTTTTTTCATACCCATTAAAGTCATTCTGAGATATATGCGGCTTTTTCCCTATTAATTGTCAGTTAACACTGACATGACACTTATAGGATAAGATATTGACAGTCTTCCCAATTGCAAGTGGGAGTTTATTGTAGTACACACTGAAGCTGCCAATTTAAAGACTCTTAAACCAAAGTCTGAAGTGTATCTTTGCTCAAATAACCGGGGACATCTGGACACCCAGTCTTGATATCTTGATGATGAATTATACTAGCATATCTTAGAAGTGTTAATAATAACATTTTAACCAACAAATGAAAAATCTAGCGGATTTGTGGCCAAAACAGCGGATTTTCGCAATTTGGTTAGCGAATTTCGGTGTTTACATTTGGCAACACTTGCTCAACCAAGGCAAGGCCAAGGAGGACAAATGTCTGGCTCTTCCTGTAACAGAAGCCGGCTTCCGTATCTGTAAGTTGATATATCTGGCTTTATTATCTTCGGTAAGTTAATCTCTTAGTAATATTACCTTGTATCATACAAGGTTAGGTCATAGCAATGCTAAATAATGTATCATATAGGGAATTGCACCCAGTTAAGGCTGTCCAGTGTCCACTGGTATCCTTGTTTTGACTGAATACTCGAATAACGAAGCAAAAAACCGGCATTTTGTCTTCCTGTAGCTATAGCAGAGGCAGAGGCTGGCCCTTCTGGCATTAATTTGACAGAGACCTTTGATTTCCTACTGATTGTTTTGCAGTGCAATGTGGGTTACGGTGAATTTTATCATTATTTGTCTAGTGGTGGTAAAGAAGTTGTGATTGAATATGCTCAAAGACATGATTTAATTCTAAAGCAAAAAAACTGCAAGTGTTGTGAGCTATTTGTCGGATCGACTACAACAGGAAAGCCTTTAGGTGTGATCGCTCTGTAGTGACGAAAGGACGTCGGCGTAAGCGATGTAATTTGAGTGTTTCCTTGCCTAAAAGAACGCGGTTTTGAAAATCCCATCTCTGTTTTGAAGTTAATCTAAAGTTTCCCGGGCCGCGCGACACCCAAATCCATCTGCCACAGTAAGTAGCCTTACTGTAACCCTTGTGGCTAGTGCGCGCAGCGCAACATTACCTCTTGCCAGAACATGCCGTGCTTGCCAAGAATCTTTAAATATGCGGATAAGGCGCGAAGCGCAGTTCCGCCACGGCCTTACTGACAGCACACACAAATCAATCGTCGCGGATATGTAGTCGCTCCCTACTTTGTTTGTTGTTGTTTTGGTATCGCCGCCATATTGGTTTTGGTGTTCTTCTGCCGATTTCGGTTGGCGGTCGAGTGGGCCCGCGAATCTGTAGGTGCTCCTAATTATTATTGCTGCAAAGCACTCCTTTATGGTATTTTCCCCACCCAAACCCCCGATTCCCAACTGGGGGCCCCCACAAGCTTGTTGGGTGGAAAAGGAGGTTAAAATAACATTTCCTCAAGAAAACAAAATGAGATTCACTGAAAAAACACCATTAAATAAAGGACTGTTAATTGTCTTTTAGAAACTGGTGATGCGGCTTGCTTCTGAAGAATTACCATTATTTTTGTCGGCCAACTGATTGTTTTGTATGGTGGCCATCGTGAAATGCTAGCGTGCATGCACATTGTTACAGGGAAACATTTGGTAAGATGTGGAGTTTACTTCACCTGGGGTCCAGGTTCCCCGTGGGGCAGGTTCCCCGTGGGGCAGGTGTTCCCCTCACTAAGTAACATGGCCCCAGCCTAGGGTTGGCTATTTGGCACGCTAGTTGAGTTTGGTTCCTTTTATAATAAATTCCTTAACCAATCCCTTCTTGAACATAGGGTTTCCTAATGACTTTCGTATTCATGGAACCATTCCTTACAGTCCGTGCAGAGTTGTACTAGAATACAGACTGCCCAGTTGTTGCTTCAGATGTTGCTTATTTTACAAATATACTCCATCATGAATGACTGCAGAATTGTCAGTAGGTTAGTCTACACTTTGATTACCTAGTTGGCAAAAGCTCAGAAGCACTCAAAAACCTACTATTCCCCGTGAGGCCCTTATATGATTGTTATATATAGGTTTACGATGGGGGTTCCATTCTTGAGACACATCGTAAGCCGGAACATCATCAAAAATCCCCAAAAATCCTAAGAAAACCTTACTTTTAATGCTTTGGCTGTATTGAAAACTATGTAATCTGCATTCTTATTGTGTTTTTTATAAGAAAAAAAAACTCCAAATATTGATTATTTTGCCTTTTTGGAGTCATATATCTTCTGCCAGATAGATGTCATAAGTGTTGTAACCCTGGAAATAATTTCTGATGAATATAATTGAAAAGTGTCATAACCTCAGAACGTCATAAGCCAAAACCTTTGTAAACCAGGGACTCCTGTATAGGCTAGCCAGAAAGAAAAAAATAAAGTTTTTTTTTCTTGTATTTGGGCAGAAATTGTTCTCGGGTGTAGTAATTTAAATTCTCACCAAACTTATGAGTGCATTTCATATTTTAGACTATTGTTGGCCCTTACTACCTTAGCTATTTGTTTCCCCAACCTCTCAGGTATAACAGTTATGTAGAGATCCTAGAGAGAGAGTGGAGGTTTGAGGGTAGGAAACCAAAATTGAGTGAATTACACCATTTAGACAATGCTTGCGTGCATAAACCAGAAAAGTGGTTTGAAAACTGCATAATTAAAGCGAGTTTCAGGGATCCATCCAAACATCACTTTCCCCAAACCTAATCTAGGGTGCCAGGTCATCCTGGCCAGGCTCTTTACCTGCAAACCCTACCCAGCCTAGTGTCAAAAAATCATTTACTGTGTATGTATTAGGGCTTATGCCTTGTATGATAAGGCGCCCTATGAGGTAATGTTAGACTAGCGATAATCTATACGCTAAGTCGGTTGGTATTGCACTTTCCAATCTTTCCAGTGGAGGTTTGTGTCTGGGGTTTTGTAGATCACTTACGAAGTCGGTATTATCTTTACGACGATGTGTTAAACTCATGGTTCGGTGAGGTTCTTGTAGAAAACACAAGGTATAAAATAGTATATTCTTCTGAAGTTTTACATGATGAAGATCAGGTATGATCGTACAGTCTTCTATGACGATAGCTTGATCGCTTCTGCCAATGATGATGTTAATCCTATTCCTCTACATGATAAAGCTTAGGTAAAGAGGTACAGGTCTTCTAATGACGATAGCTAACTCTGTTCTGCCTGTCGACCATCTCTGTTACAAAGTTATGAAGGAACAGACAGTACTTCGAACATATGAACATACTATCAGATGACATAGTTTCATACGAACACACAATCGAATGAGACACGCTACAGATCACGTAGGCCGTTTGATTAATAGGTCTGGTAGTTGTCTCAAGCAGGGAGCTTGGACTAATGTTTTATAAACAATTGAATGACTACAGGTGACGGCATGTGTTATCTTAACTTACATACTTATTGTATACGCATCTTTAGCGTCTCTAGTCTGATCACATTCCTGCAAGCAATCTGGTTGACCTCTTTAGTTTTAAACTTTATATATATGGACTAACATTCCATATTTTTATTATGTAACACTTACATTAGCTCGGTCAGCTACCAAAACCAACTACTGAATATTACTCAAACTTGACTTGCATCTGACTTATAGGATGTGATACAGACACTATGTGAATATATATATAAGTAAATAAAAATTCATGGTGTACATGAATTGATTCAAGTAATAAAATATAAAACAATGATATTGGTAAATAATAGTGATCACATGATATATAATGATACAGTTTTTCACTTCATCTCTTTAAGATACTTATGCTACAGAAAATACTAATGTACTCTGATAATTGCATAGAATGAAGATTACATGATAAAAAATCCAATATTTTTTTAACTGAATAACAAAAAAGTTTTTTTCATATATGAATTGATAAAAATTAGTAATGTTTAATGCTAACTGTTATATATCGGATTCATTAAATTCATATACTAACTCATAAATAGCCTGCAGATATTGGTAATATAAAAAGGTAACATTGATTATAGGCTACCTGATTTGTTATACATATGTATATGGATTCATATAATTATGATTAATATATGTGCACTTTAAATAGATTCCTATTGCGTACACGCAAAGATATATTTCGATTCCGTTATTTATGATCATTTATATATAGATTCCTAGTGCGTACACGCAAAAATATATTTCGATTCTGTTATTTATGATCATTATATAAATACTTTATATATATAGGATACATGATACTTTATATGAGGATACATTACCAGGTTATACTACTTCACTTTTAACTAGCGTTCGAACAACTTTTTCGTCCATTACACAGTTCCAGACAACCACCTATAGCCAATTGAAACGGCCTTGTTTTCAATGGTTGAAAACAATGGTGGGAAAATTTGCTCCTGGGCGGGTCCAACGTTCTAATTTTTGCGCTTCATACATTTTAGCTCTGCATCCTAAGCTACACGATTACGTTCGCGATGAATAAAAAAACATCCCCCCAGCACGAGTCTTCGCCAGCAAAGTAGAGTTGAATAATCTTCGGGTCGTAATTGTCGGAAGTATGTCCCTTTTTGTAGTCGAATTCCGACAGCCGCTGGAGCGTTCCGCATTAAAACGAGATTAACGACGAGATACGGTGTCGGTCGAAGAAGTCCATGAAATTCCTTTCACATTGTAGGCGGTTGTTACGTGACTGTAGTCGTCCCGCTGCGACGAACGATTTTTTGAAGTTGCTATGTGAAACTCTCGTACTGCAGGATACTGTAACCGGTTCCATTAATCAGCCTGCAAGTGAAATTATACTTGTCACAAGGGCAAAGTAAATTCAGACGACATCCAAATACAGGGGAGGGGAGAGAGCCATTTAGACCAGACTTAACCCACATGAATTCACTGATATTTTGGAATTCAAAAGAGTCCGCTGTACAAACTTTTTTATCCATGGCATTAACAATGAGTGAACCTATCCAGGTCTATGATGACTTGTAAAAATATCCATAATTATAAAAAATAAATAGATATCAATACGAATCTCAAAGAAAATTCGATATTACTGGTAGTAAGTTACTAGACAAAGAAGTGGAAAAAGGAGCTATTTGTAAGATTGCCAGGCAACATAAGAGTCAAAGAGAAGATTAATCATGATTCTATGTGCCCTAACAAAAGTTTAATATTCAATTTTCTCGTGCGCATCCTCTGAGGTTAATTTTTAAAACATTATTAATAGGTAGGAGATGCAACGAAAAAAAACCCACTATGTAACTAATTTCTATATAAACTTTGGGTTTTTCAAGAAAATGTGACATTTTCCCATGAATGTTTTACTTGAATTGTAATAGGCTAATGTTGCAAGTAAATAATCCATATCCATATCGTGATACTTCTAAATGTCTATGAGGTTCAGAAAAAGATTAATTCATTTTGATGTTATAGAAACTCTATTTCCTTATTTTGTTTTTTATTTAATTTTAAAATGATTTGCAAGTACTTAACTACTTTGCATTAACACACATGGATAAGAATATTTTATGTGGCCCTGTCATGTTGACCTATGAACCACATGTGAAGTTCATGAGCTGAGCATTCCTTTCTCCAGTCAATCTGCTGTTTTGCAAGCAGAGACGACACACAGATGAAGCCTGTGTAAGCAGATTATTGAGGTTAAAAGGAACAAATGCTGATACGGCAATGATGACGTCGTCACTTGGCAGGAGATTGCTCTCAGCCAGCTAAGAGTTACGTTACTTGCTGTAAGAGATACGACTTTAGTATTTTCAAATGATATTTTAGTGTTTTAATTCTCCACCCGCATGAGAAGAATGTCTGAAAAAAAAAAAAACAACAGTACCAAAATTGAAACAATATATTAGTTTCATGTTGGCATTATGTTAAATAAATATTCCTTATTCAAACTATATGAAAAAGGTTTCAAAAAGTTTTCCATACATTCTATATATATTATTAGCCCTGTATAAGATTCATATAGGATTATTTCATAGATAACCATTTTCACTTCTAGACTTCCTGACTTTAAAATCTCTTTTATTTTATTTTATTTATTTTATTTATTATTAGTTTATTTATTTATTTATTTATTTAATTTTTTTTTTTTTTCATTGACTACGAATATAAATCACCGGGACAGACAATATGTCAGTAGGTTTTTGGATATGTGTTTGAACTTTTAGCTTATTTGTCATTACTAAAGCGTTAAGTTAGAGTTCAAATCTTTACGCATATATATTTAGATATTTAATTAACCTATGGTTACGTTTTTGCTTATTGATTTTATCGTGATTCCTTTTATTATAATTTGTAACCCTTCCGACTTCTTACGGAGTGTATTATATTGACTCCACTTGTATCCATATTTATTTTATTTTTTTTTATATTTATTTATTTATATATTTTTTTTTATATATTTATTTGATAAATTAATGGTTGGCTTGAATATGTGGAAAAGTGTTCTAGCGGCGTACCGTATAAGGCTACTTGCGGCATTAATTCTATAGATACAAGATATAACTGATAAAGGTATTTAAAACCGCGAGAACCGCTATAATCCGGTCGGATCCAATATCACGAGTTGTAACTCGTAAGACATTGACACTTCCTATTTAATTATCCGTTATTCTACCAAACCGATTGATCTGTGTGATAAAATATAATTATTGGTTTTCTTAATGGAAAGGAATTCACACAACGTTTTAAGGAGATTATTATTGATTTACACCACCCGAGTCACAGATTATTATGTGTTGAATTCCATATTTATTGATTTAGCACTCATAAATATTCGTAACGCACTCAATTGCGGGTGTTGTTTTTAGTGCTATTAATTCTATATAACGTGTCAAGGAACTATTAACACTAAGAAGTGTTTTATTCCCTCTGTCAGACTCGTAATTCTGTTAATAATTCTACGTATATTCTTTCAGGATTGATTTGGCACAGGATAGGCCCTTAAACTGACAGGTGTCTTAGTGTATCCCTTGTTTTCATGACACGTGTTACAATTAGTTATGTGCTTTTTATATCTGTAAGCATTGTAGGCCAGTAAAATAGTGATTTGGCTTTCTGTGACATAGGAGGGAACCCTGGATGACGGAATGCAACCAGTTTATGACGATTGGTATGAAAGAGATTATTATTACTACCTGGTCGTTAGTCATCTGCTGTGTTCTTCGGGTTTACCTCGTCACAGACCTACTATAATATTACATTTGATTACATTATTCTGATACACATACTTTAAATGTACTTTTGCTTTAGGGTTTCTGCTCGAAGTGTGTATTGTTTATGCTTAGCCGCTGACCCTGTTTCCGTTTCGAAGTGTTTATTGTTTGGTGTTTATTGCTGCTGACTCTGTTTCCGTTTCGAAGTGTTTATTGTTTGGGTTATGTCTGTTGACTCTTGCTTTGTTCAGTTTGTAACAGTTCTGCGCTCCGACCCAGATATTCAATGCTCGCGATCTCTTGGGTTAAGGAATTTTCTTGTTTAGATACGGTTTTAACAATAGGCACGGATGTTTCTATATCTTTTAGTCACAACCAATTAATGGTTCTTTGCTGTATGGTGCGGGATTGCGGGATAATGCGTCAGCTATGATATTTGCTTTCCCAGGTAGATATCTTATCTTGGCTCCAAAGACCTGAATGATCATTTGTCACCGAGTTCCTTTTGGACTGTGATTAAAGCCTTTGAAAAACTCTGTAAATGGACTCATGTTCAGTAAAGCTTTATCAGGATAGCCATAGGGGGATTATTATGAACTTAAAATGTACTAGTGTTAAAGATACCTAGCCCTTCCTTGCTATTACTGCATATTTACTTTCAGAGGGCTTTAGTTTACGTGAATAAAAAGCTATAGGGAAGAACTGTTTATCATATGACTGAAGTAATACCCTCTTACCCCTTGGTCTGAGGCGTCTGTTGCAATAAAAAAAAAAATTCCTTATTTAAATCAGGGATTTTTTAAGTTAGGTAAGCTGCATTTTCCGCTTTTAAGATATCGAACGCCTGTTGATGCTTTTCAGACCATAATAAATCTACGTTCTTCTTCGTAAGATCTGTTAAAGGAGCTGTCATGATTGAAGAGTTACATATTTACATACGATTGTAACACCCACTACAGCGCAAAAGTGCTGTATCCCCCTTTTACGTTAATAAGTACCGGAAAGTTATGAATAGCCGACACCTTACCATGGACTACTTTTAAGACCTAGACCAGACACATAAAACCTAGATAAACATGTTCGGTTTTTTAAAAACTCA
Organism: Macrobrachium nipponense; assembly: GCF_015104395.2. Classification (NCBI taxonomy): domain Eukaryota; kingdom Metazoa; phylum Arthropoda; class Malacostraca; order Decapoda; family Palaemonidae; genus Macrobrachium; species Macrobrachium nipponense. The sequence continues at coordinate 33,476,840 of NC_061100.1, forward strand.
CATTTAGATATTTTACTCTGAGATTATTTGTCTTTGTCTCTGTAGCACTAGCTCTACTTTATGTGAATGTACTTCTAAGGTATTAGAAAAGATTACAAGATCATCCATATAGGCATGTAGGGTATCCCCTAAAAATCTCCAAACACTATATTGTAATTGGGGTGCAACGTAAGCCTGAGGCATACGTAAAAATTGATAATGTCCCCTGAGTGTGCTGAAAACGGTGTATGAGGTACAATCACTTAGGTAATGGTATCTGGTAAAAGCATTTAAGTAAGTCCAAGTTGGTGAAAAAAAAAAATTTTTATTCTAACCTAACAGAGATAAGATGTCGTCGGTACATCGCACTGGAAACTATCGGAAGTCGTTTCCTTGTTTAAGCGACAGAAATCTACGCAGATACGCCAAGTCCGATCTTTTATGGCATGACGTTTGAGGGAAAAATTATATGGGCTATTTGATTTCCTAATGACTCCTATTACTAACATTTTTCAACTTCGTCATTTATCTCTATTTTAAAATTTCATTGAGAATCTATACGAAGGTACGTAAATAGCTTTATGTTTGTCCCCCTTAGACCGTGTTTTGTTTTCAATGACATCCGTTTTTCTCCCAGAGATCACTCGCCAAGTGGAGAAAACTTCCTGGTATTCAGGTAAAAGATAAAAAAAATTCTGCTGAATCACCTCTGCTTGAATGACTTTACGGATATTACTTTAGATAGATTTATCAGAGAGATTCATCCACTACTGGTTGGGCGTGATTAAAAATTAGCAACAATAAAAAATGCGATATTTATAACTTCCGTATCCACGATATGTATACTTTTAGGGCTTTGTTCGCGGAAATCGTTATATTTCAGAGTGTCGGGAAGGATTAAAATTTCATTTCCCAGCAAAGTCTTTTTACACGCACTAAGACATTCGAGGGTGCATGCTTCTCGAGATTTTGCGTGCAAATTGCGACTGCGGTTGTGGGAGAATTCTGTTGGGTCATTTGAACAATGTTACGATTTATGAGACAAATGTATAGTTCCTTTATATACAAGTTATTATTTGATTAACTGTCTCATTTTTGTTCAAACGGATTTTAATATGTTTGAAGGGTTTTTTTTATAGGATTTTCCTTTGATAAACACGGCACCTATTTTTTGGGCAGGCAATGTAAGATAATATTTTGTATACCCCTAGATGAATCTTACAATTACACTAGATCAGATCAATTTTTTTTTTATAACTATGAGAGGTATCTGTAAGCGCTCGCTTATCCGGACTTCTCATTAGGGAAGTTCGAACAACAGACGGTGAGTTCCGTAAATACAAGATATTGCGTGTACTAAAGAAATAAAACAAGATATTCTAATTTTTACGGGCGCGTACAGTTGGGCTTAATCCACCAGATATTTATTATCAACTTAATGTATTAATAAAATTAAAACGCAAAACCTGCCTCGGATTACTTATTATACGGTCGTGTGTTTCATAGGAAAATCCTTTTTTTAATTCAAAAAGATATTGGTATGAACCAACATCGCCTTTTCCCCACTCTGCTAGAGTCGCTTATTGTGTGGAATTTGCTATGTTTTGAACACTTCGGCAGTTTTTGACTAACCTTGACCGCTTGACTAGGTGACACAGTAACCGAGTTTGCTTGTTTGATTCTGAAAGGCTACTGTTTCTATTTCTTCTTGTAATAATTAGGATCCTTCTCTTTATTACCATCTGCCAACATATTGTGTGTTTTTAGCATTATGTATCTGGTTACGTATAAAGCAATGAATGACGAACTATTAGGAACTGAGCGATTACTAATAAGACGAGTTATCTCTACTGCATTCAATCTTAACTGTTTGTACTTCATTCGTTGCTAAAATTTGAAATAGTGAGGGATCCTGGGTCAGCGCATTTAGCCTGATGAAAGTTTTTTACAGACATGTTATTCCTTGCAATCCAGCCATATTTTTAAAAGTTAAGTTGAGTCATTGAGGTTCGATATTTTATATAACTCAAAAAAACTCAAGGCTAAAACTGCGATCGGGACTTGCAAAGGAGCATTTATTGTCAAGACCCGAAATAGTGTTACCTCTAATTTATATAGATTTGTACGGGTGTTCCACTTGTGTTTTGTGTGTTTTCTAATCACTACGGTGCTTAACGACCCTATCCATGCATCTGTATAAATACAGACGTCCACTGCGTAAACGCATATTCACTGTTTAATATGAATTTTGTTTACGTAAGGGATTATAATCACCCATCCATGACAAAATTAACATAGTATATGATTTTATGATTTGACTTCAGTTTAGAAAAAACTTCTGGAAACAGACACTCCAAGATAAAAAAAAAAAAAACTCGCAGTAGCGAAATCTCAATGATGTAGATAATTTCTGTAAAAAAACTAAGTATTAAGAATGTCTCGTAACTTCAGCCACAGGAATAACGAAATTCGACCTGTAAAGGAAACACTCAAAGTTACTCCAAATGAATAAAAAATTGTACTTAGCTTGCTTTTGTGGGAAGTCACGTGTTCCGATAACGACACACGGCCTTGGTCCTCCTCCTCTATTTAGCGATGAACCTGGTTTGGCTTCAGTTTCCCCCGTGGACTGCGCGTTGTTTCGATGATTCGAGCCCTTGAAAATCCGATGCTGCAGACGCGTTCGGTTTGTTTCTTGCAGTGCCGGAAACGCTCACTAACGATGTTTTCTTGAATGATTCTAATGAGACGAAGCTTCCGTTGCCGTAGGAAAAGGACGCGTCGGTTTTTGTTTCTTGAAGTTATTCACTAAACAATTATACTAAGTTGCTTGACGAATCTTGTTTTCTGAAGTCGCTCACTAATGATGATACTATGTTGCTTGAAGAATCTGCTGCTTCCGTCGTCGTTGACTTCTTATGATACATGATTTATTATTCTGGTTTTTTCTTCGTAGGACGTTGTAGAGTTCTTCTGGTCCGCTGGCCACCAATATTAGGCGGGCTTATGCCTTGTATGATAAGGCGCCCTATGAGGTAATGTTAGACTAGCGATAATCTATACGCTAAGTCGGTTGGTATTGCACTTCCATCTTCAATGGAGTGTCTGGGGTTTTGTAGATCACTTACGAAGTCGTATTATCTTTACGACGATGTGTTAAACTCATGGTTCGGTGAGGTTCTTGTAGAAAACACAAGGTATAAAAATAGTATATTCTTCTGAAGTTTTACATGATGAAGATCAGGTATGATCGTACAAGTCTTCTATGACGATAGCTTGATCGCTTCTGCCAATGATGATGATTAATCCTATTCCTCTACATGATAAAGCTTAGGTAAAGAGGTACAGTCTTCTAATGACGATAGCTAACTCTGTTCTGCCTGCTACCATCATCTGTTACAAGTTATGAAGGAACAGACAGTAGTTCGAACATATATGAACATACTATCAGATGACATAGTTTCATACGAACACACAATCGAATGAGACACGCTACAGATCACGTAGGCCGTTTGATTAATAGGTCGGGTAGTTGTCTCAAGCAGGGAGCTTGGACTAATGTTTATAAACAATTGAATGACTACAGGTGACGCATGTTATCTTAACTTACATACTTATTGTAAACGTCATCTTTAGCGTCTCTAGTCTGATCACATTCCTGCAAGCAAATCTGGTTGACCTCTTTAGTTTTAAAATTTTCTATATATGGACTAACATTCCATATTTTTATTATGTAAACCTTACATATGTACTAATTTTTTTTTTTTTGCGGGGGGAGAGGAGGAGGGTGGAATTAAAAGCGTTGAAAAGATACTGGTAAAGTTGAAGTAGTGGATAACATGGGGTTAACTTTTATAACTGTTACATACATTATGGTCTTATAATGTTCTTAGTCTGCCAGATCTATTCAGAGCAGGATATCAGGATTGCTTCATCCGCCAGGATTATGGAACTGTAACCAATACAAGCCCAAGAGAGTTACAAACGAAGATGTATACATATATGACCATTCTGGACGATAAAAGCATGGTAAATTTTGAAAACAAACTTCACTGTATAAACTGGAGAAGAGCATCTTGATTCTTTAAAGTGGGGTTATAAGCTTAAAGATCTAAAGAACCTGAAGTTGTGAAGGAGGAGGGGCCAGCTTATTTTGCATCCATTAATTACCCATGCTGAATTTTGAGTAAAAGGTTTTGATCTTTTAACAGAAGTAAGTGCACACTTATCTCCTCGGATGGACTGATAAGTCTTTGAGACATCATAATCCTTGTAACTGCAGCGTCAAATAACTGGAAAAGATATTGCAATAGGACAGTTCGAGTAAATGTACAGCAATCCCATGTGTAAGCTCATTATTAGGTCCAAGATGTATTTAGTCTGTTTTCAAGTGTGAAATATCTAAATGTTAGTTTATATATTCTTTTTTGCAGATATGTAAATGAAGTGTGATCTAATCTGTATTTACAGATATGTTGAAAACATGCTAAGGAAAGAAGAAGAGAGGCAAGAACAATTACGTGCACTTAATTCTAATCCTAGTTCATAGTAAGTATTTAATAACGGTAAGGGTATAACAGTAAAAAAAGAAAATATGAAGCATTTTTGCCCTGGAATTATGGCTGGGTAGTATAATTTCAAGGCTTTTTGTGAACTCAACTTTTCACAATACTATTTTTGCAAGCTTATGAGAAAATTCAGGAGTCGAAAAGTAAAAGCAGGTATGTGTGCAAGGTTGCCTACCATGCAAATGATTAAGTTGGGATTGTAAGTATCAGTAGTGTATTTTATCTTGACAGGCCACCACCAGGCTTTTGCTGAAAGTTTCATGGGCCATGGCTGAGAGTTTCATACAGCCTTATACAATGTACAAAAGACTGGATTGTGCTGAAGACATTTTTAAGTTTTTTATAGCTTAACAGCAGTTAAAGATGGCATCAGAAAGTGGGAAGTTTATTGCTTAAACCCAACTTCTAAAGACTTGACAAGATATTGCTGAGTACAGCATAAGTTAGATATACAGTAATCCCTTGTTTGACCTTATTAAAGTTATATTAATATACATTAATCCCTTGTTTGACCTTATTAATGGTCAAACAGTTGCCAGTGTATCCAAAGTGCTTTATCTTGAGAGTGAATATTGTAACCTATGGTAGGCTAACCCAAAACTCCCAGCCTAAGCAGAGTCTGACTGTGATACATGTAAATAGAAGGCAACATAGTTGGTTGTCACCCATACAACCCAGTAACAAAAAATTAGAGGATTTGAGAAAAAATAGGCTTTTGGGGATCTGGCCATAACCTGAACAGGTTTGAAGAGAATGTGCCCTGCCATAGGGTTGGCCGTACTAGGTATTATTGATAATCCTAGTTTGGAAAACCCAGTCTCATGAGTAAATTATGGTGCAGTGTTTCAGTTTTGACTGGTTAAGGAAGCAATGCTATTTGTAAGAATATCTGAGAAATTTTAAATAACATTGTAGTTTTAGACAACCTTGTGGAATATCTACAGGATGTCAGGATGTTTATACATTTACTTTTTATAATATTCTCTGAAAACTCCTTAATCCCTTTAGGAAAATTTAAATGAAAAAGGTGCTGAAAAATAGTCATAGCATTTGGCCATTGATCCTAATTGTTATAGTGTATGTGGCCAGTCTGTGGAATCATAAACTTTATAGAATGATGTGAAGTATATATACATTGTAGTAGTATACAGTAAGTGTGTAAATGTGTTTTACATAGAATGCCAAGAAAATAAAATGTGCAAAAACTCTCATGATAGGCTAGTGTAGCGAAACTGCAAACTGTATTTGCGATAAAGTACCTGTATCATCACATGACAAAGCAGTCTATAGGCAGTCATTTTGATATAGTACATATATTTATACATATAAATACTGAGTACAATGACTAAAAATCCCAATGGCAAGATAAGCCACTGAAGATAAATGGCAGGGCACAAGGAAGTGTAATGCAACTGATCTAAGTTAGACTCCCTTTTCTTCACATACGTAATTTTTTTTATGAATGATACAGTATTGCATCATAGGCCAGCCAATGATGCAACTCCAAACAGATTAATTTAGTGAAGATTTACAGTAGCACTATGTATGAAGCAAGTAACATTCATGCCTTATGGTAAAACTTGAATAACACTACTGAACGACTAGAGCGCCTGGACGATTGCAAATACATCTAAAGAAACATTCAAAATACTGAAAGGCAAAACAAAAGTAGACAGTAACCTATTTACATTAAACAAAAACCAGGCGAAGTAATGGATGGAAACTAGAACCGAAAAGATAAAACACATCCCATTGTGGGAACTCGATCTCTATATACAAGATATGTGACAAAAGGAGTAAACTGCCACCAGAAGTTGTAAACAGCAACAGTGTGGAAGAGTTTAAAAGAAAGCGAGACAAAATCATTAGGAGAGACTGAATGAACTAAAACTTGCTCCAAGAGATAATGAGCACACGATGTCTCCTTGGATAGATTAATAAGTCTTTGAGATCTCCTAATCCTTGTAACTCCTTGTAGCTCAATCTCCTTCAGTACTGAAAACCCAGGGAAAGGTAATTTTCAGTTAACTGAACTGGACATCTCCACGTGCTTGTTTGAAGGTAGTATTCCATGTTGCTGTGGGCATTCAAGAGGCATTACTACGCCACCTTAGCACATGCAAGTGACCCTGTGCTGACATTTACAGATGTTTGAACAGATGAAAGTATGGCAGTGTCATTGGGTTGTTTGGAGGCGAAGTGAGACATATTAATTTAGATAACTGATGTGGAGATTAATGGGTGTAGCAGCTGAACAACAGTGGTTGATGCACTTGGCATTGGTTGTGATGTTGTACGTATTTGTGGTTACCAAATTACTTGGATGGTATGTGGGACCAGCCCCGAAGTGTTCTTCAAGCCTACCCTTGACTGTAGTACTGCTGTTGCTGGAGCCTGATATGTGTATTTTCAGTTTGAAGGGAGTCAACCAAACCATAACATAGCTGTTTCCTGTCAAGATTGTGATGGTCGAAAAACTTCTTGAGTGTGCTTTTGAGCCATTGCTGAATCTGGTCATTACAATACTAGCAACATAGTCCCGGTTGCCATCATTATCATCTCGGGTAGTAACAGTGACCACCACCTTTTTGAAGTATTCAATGTCTCCAACCTTGAGGCCTAGGAGATAAGTTGCATCCTCCTCTCCACTGTACAGCTTATACTAACCACACTCTTGGGCTAAGAGCAGAGGCTTTATTCCAAAAAAAGTGCCCTGGTTCTAATTGTGGACTTGGGTTCTATTTTATAGTCTGTATAGTCCATTCCTTAAAGATATATAAGCTAAGCTCTTACTCCTCCTCATTTGCAAAACCCTCCATCACTACATCCAGGAACCTCGATAGGTAATGCCTCATTGCTTCAACAATATCATCATGGTCGACTGCATGAAGGACAGATGAATTAGAAGGCAAAAAAGAACACCTGTCCTTTGCAGCTTAAAGTACGATGGAAGGCATGTAGCAGTTTTGCAGTTGGTTATTGTAGCCTATCAAACTTCTCAGCAGCCATCTTTCATTTTGGTCCTGCAAACGATTACATCTGCCGAGTGTTGCTGACATTACCATGGGAGCATAACTCTGTCCATATCCTTATATAGTATTGGGCAGGATATTGTCTTTCACTCAAGCTTCTTAGGTGCATACAAGATAAAGTACAAATTGAGGTGTATATGAAAGTTTTAAGTGTTGACATTACGAATTCAAGCTTTTTCTTCTGATATACCTATGCTCTAATCAAGCACAGTATGACTTTTGGAGTAATCTACTGGTAATTAAGTAGATTTGATGTTTTTTGTCTGGAAGGCAGGTTAATAACTATACTTGTCGGTGTTTATTTATGAATTCACTGTTTATCTAAACTTAATTGAAATGTCTAGGTTTGGTGTGATTTGTTCACGCCGTAAATGCTCTTGCATCAGCTTTTCCAATCATTGGGTTGGGTATACAAGTTTTTGCCAGCTTTTACCTGAGGAGGCCCTAATGAACGTGTCGGCGCTGATATTATGATTAGGGGAATGGGAGGTCCGATTCCATATTGAGAGAGAGAGAGAGAGAGATATAAGATTGTTTTCGCCAGAAATTTATATATACATTGTTTTTTTCGTATTTATACAATCTTTGTATTGTTGTGTTTCCCTTTTTATCGCGAAGATTGTCTCCTGTTTTCTTTGTTTTCTGATGGTTGATGAGGATCTCTGAACTGTGTTCCATATCAGTGCCTGCACTTTTCGAATAATAATTATATATTAATAATAAATAGCGATCTTTATTCTTCATAGAAAAAATACGGTCATTGATGAACTTTACTAGCATTGAATTTCACCACCATTATAGCGAAGTTTATTGTTTCCTTCACTATTATTACTGATACTTCAGCGGGCTTGGGCTTATAGTAAAATTTTCTATATTTAAAGTTAATTCTCTTATCATCGGGATAAAGCCGTCCAATATTCGTTAGCAAGTTCTTCTGGAGTTTTCTTTATTTAATGATATGCTCAGTAAATTAAGCAATATCAACAGGCCATTTCTTGAACAGGCATAGTAGAGTACCTGGGCACTAAATGCAGAGTAATAGCACTTATACGAGTATTTAGGTAGTTACTAATACCTCATAGCACGCCGTACACATCGAACTAGACTGTGCTTCCCAAGTGCTTGTTGGGATCGTTACCCTGACAAGGAAACTGATAAAAGAGTTAAAGAGGCCATTGTGAGGTAGTTCACTTCATCAGCCTCCCACCAGGAAAGATTAAAAGCTTCCGATTACGCTATAGTACCATCAAAACGTTGGGAGGAAGAACTCGCATACACGACGTTATAGCTTGGTGTTTTAACCTCAACACTGAATAAGCCATTAAGCTCGAAATTATATCTTATGAGAAATAAAGCCTTTAAACACAATTTATTATAAAGCAGCGAAGATATCAAGCCTTCTTATGAGGAATAAACCTAGCCCTTCCATGCATGAGGTCTCAAGATAAAGAAAGTGGAAGACCAACCAACTATAATACATGTAAATTTACCAACTGCCACAGAAGCATAAGCCTGAGCAGGTCTTATCCAACATCGACTATAGTTATCCAGTTTAATCCCACCTTTCGTTGTGCCTCGTTCCAGCCAAGTCTTACTATGCTAAAACAACGTTAAAGGGTAATATTTATCGGTTTGTTTACTGCGTATATAAAAAGTAGAAAGCTCCCAAGTGTCTGTAACCTTTATTGAAGAAAAACTTACGAATGAATATCATGCAGCTCATAGCTAACCTTTGTCCTGATGAAAAAGGGAATTATTAGACGGAAAAAGATTTACCATATTATCACAGCGCCTCTTAAACCAGTAATTTTTGATAAATCATTTGTAAGAGGTGGTCTCCTTCCCAAATTTAACATTATTGTTAATCACAAGTTTTCACCAGTTCTTCATTGAAATTTTGATGAGTGGTACCCCATGATCCTCTGGGTATATGCCCCAAAGATTCAGATATAAAACCGTATATGAGGTCGCAGAAGCACAAAAATTCCAAAATTCATCAAAATCTGTCCCGTATTCTCTTTCTTCCATTTTACTGTTCATATTCTCTTTCTTCCATTTTACTGTTCATATTCTCTCTCTTCCATTTTACTGTTCAATATTCTCTTTCTTCCATTTTACTGTTCCTATTCTCTTTCTTCCATTTTACTTTCGACCCTCGCCTGACAACTGATTCATAGTGCAACTGCGAGGTTGTCCTGTTAAACCTTCCTAATCTTTTACTGTCAATTTCAGTTTCGGCGCTGAATGACCTCGTAGGTGCCATATTCAATTCAGTCAAAATCTGAAACAGATATCTCTCCAGTTTTAGAAATGTCAAATTATTTTAATAATATAGCCCTTGTTGTTTATCAGTTGCCAGTCATATGATTTAACTTTAAGACTTGTGGCATCTCTTCCAAAATGGAGATTTACATACCATTTGATCAAATCTAATTTCCTGTGTATTCACGAAACCAGACAACTTCTTCTTGTGCCATTCGCCGGCGTTCTCCCCAAGGCTGAACTGATAAGCATATCAGAGGCTGGTCTCAAATGGGTCTTTGAAAAACCTCGAATTTTATACGGAAAAGATCTTGACTAGAAATTTGATTTCGTTGTATTCAAGAGAATTGAACTTTGAGATAATCGCAAGGTTCTTGGCGAGGTGAAGTTGACTGTTTGTCACGAACAATTATTATTATTATTATTATTTTTTTTTTTTTGGATTTTTTTTTTTTTTGCTCTATCACAGTCCTCCAATTCGACCGGGTGGTATTTATAGTGTGGGGTTCCGGGTTGCATCCTGCCTCCTTAGGAGTCCATCACTTTTCTTACTATGCGCCGTTTCTAGGATCACACTCTTCTGCATGAGTCCTAGAGGCTACTTTCAGCCTCTAGTTTTTTTTTTTTTTTTCTAGATTCCTTTTCAGGGATCTTGGGATCGTGGCCTAGTGCTCCTATGATTATGGGTACAATTTCCACTGGCATATCCCATATCCTTCTTATTTCTACTTTCAGATCTTGATACTTATCCATTTTTTCCCTTTCTTTCTCTTCAACTCTGGTGCCCCATGGTATTGCGACATCAATGAGAGACTTTCTTCTTGATTTTGTCAATCAACGTCACGTTTGGTCTATTTGCGCGTATCACCCTATCTGCTCTGATACCATAGTCCCAGAGGATCTTTGCCTGATCATTTTCTATCACTCCTTCAGTACCACTTATTATTGTAAGGTAGCTGATGTTTCTTGCACAGGCTCCAGTGGAGAGCTTTTGCCACTGAATCATGCCTCTCTTTGTACTGGTTCTGTGCAAGTGCCGGGCATTCGCTTGCTTGCTATGTGGTTTATGGTTCCATTTTTCGTATTGTACTTCCTACATATGGGAGAGATGTTATTTCCGTCTAATCGTTCTTTGAACATATCTGGTTCTTAGGGCCTGATCTTGTGCCGCTGTTATCATTCCTTCAGTTTCCTTTATTATTATTATTATTATTATTATTATTATTATATTATTATTATTATTATTATTATTATTATTATTATTATTATTATTATTATTATTATTATTACACTAACGAAGGAATGGCAGTGAGCGTGATCAAATGGGGAATTGGTTGGATATCAAAATCCAGTTTAAACTTACGTTACAGAGAGAGAGAGAGAGAGAAATAAATCATCAGCAATTCATCCCTTACATCCTACTACCTGTTCATCGAGGAATTAAAAACTATATTCGTATCATATCACTTTCTCGTTGCATTTACCATTTATTGAGGAAACCACCCTTGATGAAATCTGAATTCTCACTGGTAAAATTCCTATTTGAATTAATGGTCTAATACTTGAGAAGGGATAGCTGATATGAGTATGAGAGCTGACCTTCGTTGAACATAAGAATGCCACAACTCCCACCAGATGGTGCTGCTGTTGACACCATCTTGTGCAAAATTTTTTTCTTTTTCCAAACTTCGATCATATTGAAAATGACTCTCCCCTCTTAAGATGAAGTGGAAGTTGCACACGATTCTGGAAGATTATTCCAGACAATGAGACAGTTTCCTGAATTACTTGTAACAAGGAATTACAACATGACGTTTAATCTGAATTACAGACAGTTTTTCAGAGAGTTTCCAGAAACTCCAAGATTCGCTCCGCTTGTATGATTGACCATGAATTCTCAGTTTGCGACTAGTGTTAATATATTTGATCATTTGAATTTCTCTTATAGTTTCATATTGTTTTCGGTGTTTTAAAATGTATGTAGTCAACTGTTTGGTCACGTTATTGGTAGAGTGAGAATATCATTAGATAAGCTGCTCTACTTCCGAAACCCAACAATGAGCACATATTTTGATTGGAATACAAAATCTCTTTGGTAGCGCATTCTCGCGCACTTTCGTTACTACGTGAACGCGGCTTTTATTGCACAGATAAAGGCCTGCATTGAACATGAGTCCTCCATTCCAATGTCATTTTTAGGTCTCAGATTAATCTCGTAGGCAAAAGATACTCGTTTTTTTCTCTCCCGAACGCTGCCTGAACACAACGACACTGAAATGTATTTTGATTTTTTATTTTAGAAAAAAAATGAGGTAGTCAAAATGATTTGAAATTCTTCGTTACTCGGATCATTCAATTGTGGACTGTCAAACTGGTAAAACTGATAGGTTATTGACCCGGGGTACAAAGTAAAATATAAACGAAACAAAAAAATAAAATCTTTGTATTCAGTCAGTATTTTGTTAGCTCCAAATATTCCAATAGTTTCAATTTTCAAGTTCAGTTACCTTTATTTATTTATTATTATTATTATTATTATTATTATTATTATTATTATTATTATTATTATATTATTATTATTATTAGCGCAGTGGTGTTTATACGATGAAATGTTACACCATAATTCTTTGTATATGTCTTTCCGTCTGTCTTTAGTGTTTGTGTTATTTTGAGTTCTGTATATCCTGTTATACCATTTCCCGAACGGTAACCGAGTACCAGACCTTCCCAGAAAAAAGTGGGACGCCATATCTTAAAAACTAACCACAGAAGCTTCTAGAAAATAATCTCATTATGTTCCCACATCCAAATTACGAAGTACTTTCTTTTTGAGCTAACCTAACCTAACCTAGGGGCACTGCAAAAAGAAAAAGAAAGAGAAAAATAGGGCTGGTGCAGTACTAGTATACATCTCGGAAATTTGTCGGCCGGCTCCACCCTCCCACTCCTACGTAATATACACACCTCGCGTGATCTCTCTCTAGTGAGTTAAAAATCACAAAACCATTTTCTTTATCTGATTTACTTTTTAATCTCTTATCATTTTTTTAAACGTTTTATTTTGTCCATTTCCTCCGGAAACCTTCGTCGAAAGCTATTCAGCAGTACTTCATTTCCGTCGTTCTCGAACGATAAAACAGAAATGATAATTCTTTGAAGTGTATTTGATAACATTCACAATAAATGTGCTCTCCCCAGCTTTCCTTTTCCTTTTTTCTGTGGGGGGTGGGCAACAGTTAGATTGGAGGAAAGGGTACAACTTGTCAAACTTCACCATTATCTGCAAGTGTTTTTGTTTATATACTATTTTTTACCTTCAGTAAAAGTTAAGTATATCTTAGTTTAACCACACCACTAAGCAGATTAACAGTTCTCCTAGGGCTGGCCGGAAGGATTGGATAGTTTTACGTGGCTAGGAACCAATTGGTCACTTAGCAACGGGGCCTACAGCTTATTGTGGGATCCTAACCACATTATAATGAGAAATTAATTTTTAATCACAAGAAATAAGTTCTTCTGATACCACGCTAGCAGAGGGGGTGGGGGCGAACTCTCGCTACCAAATCATTAGGCCAGCACGCAACCCACACGTCCAACAAGAAACTTGAATTTTGGTAAATTGACAGGAATGAATATTTCTTCTAAATTATGCATTACAACATTTCGCTCCAGCGATTTGAGTAAAGGCTCCGATTCGTGTAGTTAGGAAGGATACAATTTAATTAAAAGATTTTACACATTTATTTTTTTCAATAGTACAATCGGAAATGGAACAAAAATGCTTACTACGTTTTAAACGCTTAAATTACCTAGTTTCCATTTTAATAATTCTGAAAGGGTGTACTTGCCTGTTTCATTTTAAGGACGCTCACTAATAACTCATTTTTGAGCTATTTCCTTTTCGGTGAAAATACGCATTTAACCTTCGCCCTGAAGAATATCTTTGAAAAGACCAGTGGAAATGATTCAGCCATGAAGAAACTTTCCCTGCTGTTGAAGTATTCAGATGGCCCTGTCCAACTGAAGCCTTTGTGATGAAAGTAAAGGAAAATGGGAGATTCGCTTAATTCCCAGGACGCTTCTTTTACAAGAATATTTTTTTTGGTGCGGGTCCGAGAGAAATTGCAAGAGTCGCCTGAATCTGTGGGAAATTGCTGTAGATACCTGCTGTGATTCTCTCTCTCTCTCTCTCTCTCTCTCTCTCTCTCCAGCCAACAATTTTTCCATTCAGTTCCAAAGATCTCTCCCTTCTTTATTTATCGAACACTCTGATACGAATACTTTTTCCCCCTCCTCTCTCAGTCCTTCCAGCGTCATTCAGAAAGGCCATTGTGGTTTATGGAAGGGACTGGAAAGGGGGAAAAATCAAGAGTCGTATGTTACCTAGGTGTCGATTTATTCACTGAAGGACTTAAAGTCTTTGGTGGAGTCGAATTCATTCACTGGAGGGCTTTTGAAGTGTTTGGTGGAGGGATGTTTAATATCCATGGTGAGATGAAGTTTGAAGTCCTTAGATGGGTGTCTAACAGTTGATGAACGGGTATGTCTAGAGGAAAAGGATGCTTGTTAGATTCTTTTGGTATTCTCTTCTTACTTCTGTACCTCTTTTAAGTTCTTACATAATTGTATAAACCAATCGTGTTTTTGGCGGGCGAATTTGTTTTTTTTTTTTTTAAGGTAGCCTCAGCACGTAATAACAAATCTTGTTGGCAGCTCGTAAACGCTGAATGACAGACTTTGGAAAATTGCATACTATGGTTTTTTTTTTTTCTCATCTGTCCATCCGCCTGTGGTGTTTGCACATGGTAACACTGCATCCCGTGCTTTAAATAATATCCTATTTCGAATATTAAGGGTGTAATTAGCATACAGTAAATTATTGAAACACTTTTCAGTTACAAATGTACACCCAGATATCCTTTTATTTACATAAAACTTACACATAGCGTAACTATTGAAAGCCCAGGACGCAGTGTTACCATGTGCGACCACCACAAAGGTCCCGATGGACCAGATGGAAAAAAAAAGAGTATACGTTCTATTGAGATTGACAGACTAAACCATCATTTGTTTCCATAAATCTTGACATGACCAGGTAAATGCCAAAAAAGGGCCTCAAACATAGTCGTGGATGATACTGATGATGACTGCGCCATTTCCCGCAAAACGTTAGCCCAATAGCCCCATGTAATATATTTTATTCTGTGGCCTAGCCTAGTCGCACCCCAGTTAGAATAAAACACCAATGTATACAAAAATTGCCCAAATTAAGAACTGTCTTATTTCAAAGTGTTTGCCGTTAAGCTACTATTGTTAGTCTTCAAAAGACTCCAAGGAACCGTTCGTAGCTAGCCAGAACATTTTTAATCTCGTTTCGTAAGTCTTATTATGTCTTTACTATCCTAGTTGTGAAGAATATACCTGATAGTAAGTCGACTGTGGGGATATAGAAAGGGTGGGCGCTTGCTGCAAACTGAAAAAATAAAATATTTATAGTCTCTCCCTCTAAAGGTAGAATCCCTGTGGGCGGGTAGTCTCGTCAGTGCACCTCGCGCGGTGCAGTGTAGGCATTACTTTAGGTTCTTTGCAGCGTCCCCTCGGCCCCTAGCTGCAACCCTTTTCGTTCTTTTACTGTACCTCCTTTCATATTCGCTTTCTTCCATCTTACTTTCCACGCTCTCCTAACACTTGATTCATAGTGGTTTTCCTCCTGTTGCACCTTGCAAACCTTTTCACTTTCAGTATCTGTTTCAGCACTGTCTGATCTCACAGGTCCCAGTGCTTGGACTTTAGCCTAAATTCTATATTCAGTGTCATTCTAAGGTAGAAAATATATGTGTATGTGTTTGTGTGTATAAGATAATTATTGATTTACTAGTCTAGATGCATAACATTTTATTCCTAAACTCATTAATACCATCATTCACAACATACGCTGATTAGTGATCAAAACGAAAATCTATGAAATAATCCTAAAATGATGACGGAGTTAACCCTTGAATATTCCATCATATTTACTCCGTGACTTTCAGCCTTAGTTGGAGAGCCGGTCGATAGATTTTCGGCTAATGCTAATCCCGTGTCCTCCGGCGCGATTTTGTAATGGCATTTGGATGAATGTTTTGCTTCCTCTCTCTCTCTCTCTCTCTCTCTCTCTCTCTCTCTCTCTCTCTCTCCGCAAATATTTGTGACAACGGATAATAGCCCCACCGAAAACATTTCCATTTATCTGAACATTCACTTTTCCTTTATCTGTATATTTCACTGCCTTCGATAAAGTATGTAATTCTTCATACCTAGCCTTTGATTGCTATCAAAATTTCGGTGAAAACTGTTCATTCACATTGATCCCCATCGTAGCCTTCATCACCCAAAAATATTTCCCCGTTATCAAGGATACCTTTATTTCCGGGGAGTTCCATATAAAATATATTTTTGTTTTATTTTTTTATTATTTTTTTCCTTACAACTGATGGCTCTATAAAGTACAAAAAGATTAATCATAGGGCCAACCGGGTGACTGCCAGGGGACCATTGCGTTTAGTAGCCCCTCTAAGTACTTTCATGGCAGCTAGAATACAGTTTTAGTTTGACATACAATCAATATTAAAATACTTATAGCGAAATTTCAGCTCGTGGTCACATCTGTGGGCCACGATAAATAAGTAAACAGTCCTGCTTCCTGTCCTCATCATTTATACAAACGTCAAAGGCTTTGTCTTGCTGGGACTGACGCTCTGAAGTCCATTGAATGGTCGCCCACACACATTAAAGACTTGATTTGCCGTTTGAATTTTTAAAGAGGCAAATAACGTAATTATGGTCATGTAGATAGTTTTTACCACTATAAGGAACAAATTGCAAAAAGGTCTGGACGAAAAAAATTGAAACAAGGATTCGGTTGTTTAATGTTTCTGGGAAAATTATCAAGAGATGCACCGGTGAGCATGAATTGCTTTTAGTCTCATATGCCCTTGAATTGATCGTCACAGGTATTTTCAGATTCATGTAATATAAAAAAAACTGATAGAGAATTTCAGTAGCAATTTCGCCTAGACTAAGGCCAGATTATTCATCATAGTTATTTAAATTACATACTACTCGGAACAACCCTTCCGCATTGCTTTCACAAGTCCTTCGGATAATTAATCATGTATCCCGACACCATTATAGTTTATATTCTGAAATTGTGTTTGTATAATGAACTTCACTTTTTTTTTTTACTTAACGCTAATTTCTTCGCCAATGCCCAATAACCATATTTCCATATGCTTTCAATTTTGGGCATTATATCCTGCTTGAAAAACTCGCCGAATATAATGCCCAAGTTGATAGAATATGGAAACATATGGATATTAGCTAATTGGTGAAAACATTAACGTACGTAAAGGAAAAATAAAATGGTATGAGCACATCTTAAAAACGAGATTTTACAATAAAAGCTATAAAGGTTCTGGAACATATTAGCTACTATATAATCTAAGGGATTAGTCAATGCAAGGGTTGCCCCAAATGTGACTGAAGCAACCTTTATAGCTATAAGCCATTATTTATAAGGTGTCATTTAATTAATTTTTGAATATATTGACCATGTACAACGAAGTTAATAGAACCTTTATAACCTTTTAAAAGACTTTCGATAGGAAATGTTATTATTGGAATGTAGTGTTACCAACCTAACGAAAAATCGCTAATGCTGACGTATTCACAGTCATTATTGGCGGATCGTAAACTATGCGGTCAGCGGGAAATCGGGTTGATTTTGAAAGATGTTAACAGATTTTAGTGGCTTTCTATTGAAAGCATATTTGTTATTCGTTGACAGTCCCTTGTCACATTACGAATTAATAAGTAAGCTTAGAAAATATAGTCCGGTAATTATTTTAAGAACTACATGACTTGATGCCAGCATATTACGAAAAAAAAAAAAATTCTTAAAAGAATGGAGAACGATTGGAAACTCACGATATTCTTAAGAGAGTGAAATAAAAATAAGAACAATAGCATTATACAGTGCAGCTATCATTTGAGGAAGTAAGCACACCAGCACTGCTATTAACTCCAACTGATTATGAAATAGGAACTTAACGAGGATAATGATTTAATTTTTTAAATGGAGGATTAATTCAGCAAGGATTCTAGCACAAACACAACAGAGAAGACAAAATTGTCGGTACTGATTAATGCCTACCGTTTCTTCCTTCTTTTTTCATATCCATTAAAGTCATTCTGAGATTTATGCGGCTTTTTCTCTATTAATTGTCAGTTAACACTGACATGACACTTATAGGATAAGATATTGGCAGTCTTCCCAATTGCAAGTGGAAGTTTATTGTAGTACACACTGAAGCTGCCAATTTAAAGACTCTTAAACCAAAGTCTGAAGTGTATCTTTGCTCAAATAACTGGGGACATCTGGACACCCAGTCTTGATATCTTGATGATGAATTATACTAGCATATCTTAGAAGTGTTAAGAATAACATTTTAACTAACAAATGAAAAATCTAGTGGATTTGTGTTCAAAACAGCGGATTTTCGCAATTTGATTGGCGAATTTCGGTGTTTTACATTTGGCAACACTTGCTCAACCAAGGCAAGGCCAAGGCCAACTCCAAGGAGGACAAATGTCTGGCTCTTCCTGTAACAGAAGCCGGCTTCCGTATCTGTAAGTTGATATATCTGGCTTTATTATCTTCGGTAAGTTAATCTCTTAGTAATATTACTTTGTATCATAAAAGGTTAGGTCATAGTAATGCTAAATAATGTATCATATAGGGAATTGCACCCAGTTAAGACTTTGAAATTGTAATTGTTACTGGTGGAGTTGACCTACTACTTCATATCCTCAGGCGGCAGTCCATGATAGAAGTTATGGAACTGCTCATGGTTTAAGCTTAAACCAAGTATCATCACAACAATTCAACATTGACTTTCGCAAAGTGTGCTGCAATAGGTTAATGAAGTTTCATTAGTTTCGTTCGACCGTTGCCTGATGCAACAGAGTGCACGTTTACATTAATGTAGCCTAGTATATGTTAGGTGCAAGGTTATTTTATTGACTCCCATCAAAAATAGTGTATGTTGCAACACTACCATTTTTCAGTGTTGAATTTTTTATTAGTTTAGGTTAATATGTGTAAGGAGAGCTAAAGATCATACATTTTCCATTACTGAGATATTAATCGTCTGTTTCAATGGCCGTACTAAATATGTCATTCATGTAGGTTGGATTGTATTGAAATTTTACCTAAAATAGGTTAATAGGAAACTACCCGGTATTTCCAAGTAATTGCTCTGCATCGGGTATTTCCCTGGAAATTGACTTTTTCTATAGTATGTTGCTTGCTTATTAAGAATTCGCCGATTATTTTTGTTGGTCAACAGTAATTAACCTCAGAACTGATTGTATGCACATTGTTACAGGGAAACATTTGGTAAGATGTGGAGTTTACTTCACCTGGGGTCCAGGTTCCCCGTGGGGCAGGTGCCCCCTCACTAAGTAACATGGCCAACTACGGTTGGCTAGGGCACGTTAGTTGAGTTTGGTTCCTTTTATAATAAATTCCTTAACCAATCCCTTCTTGAACATAGGGTTCCCTAATGACTTTCGTATTTGGAAAACCATTCATTACGGTCCGTGCACAGTCGTACTAGAAATACAGACTGCCTAGTTGCTGCTCAGGAATTTGGATAATGCTTATATTACAAATATACTCCATCATGAATGACTGTAGAATTGTCAGTAGGTTAGTCTATGCTTTGATTACCTAGTTGGCAAAAGCTCAGAAGCACTCAAATACCTACTATTCCCCGTGAGGCCCTTATATGATTGTTATATATAGGTTTACGATGGGGGTTCCATTCTTGAGACATCGTAAGCCGGAACATCATCGAAAATCCCCAAAAATCCTAAGAAAACCTTACTTTTAATGTTTTGGGTGTATTGAAAACTATGTAATCTGCATTCTTATTGTGTTTTTTTATGAGAAAAAAAAAAACTCCAAATATTGATTATTTTTCCTTTTGGAGTCATATATCTTCTGCCAGATAGATGTCATAAGCGTTGTAACCCTGAAAATATTTTCTGATGAATATAATTGAAAAGTGTCATAACCTCAGAACGTCATAAGCCAAAACCTTTGTTAACCAGGGACTGCCTGTATAGGCTAGCCAAAAGAATAAGTTGTTCTTGTATTTGGGCAGAAATTGTTCTCGGGTGTAGTAATTTAAATTCTCACCAAACTTAAACATTTTTTTGACTCCTTACAAGAGTGCATTTCATATTTTAGACTATTGTTGGCCCTTACTACCTTAGCTATTTGTTTCCCCAACCTCTCAGGTATAACAGTTATGTAGAGATCCTAGAGAGAGACTGGAGGTTTGAGGGTAGGAAACCCAAAATGAGTGGAATTACACATTTAGACAATGGCTTGCGTGCATAAACCAGAAAAGTGGTTGAAAACTGCATTATTATAGGCAGTTTCAGGGATCCATCCAAAACATCACTTTCCCCAAAAAACCTAACCTAGGGTGCAGGGTCATCCTGGCCAGGCTCTTTACCTGCAAACTTACCCAACCTAGTGTCAAAAAATCATTTACTGTGTGTATACTAAATTTTTTTTTTTTATTTGGGGGGGGGAGAGGAGGAGGGTGGAATTAAAGCGGTTAAAAGATACTGTAAGTGAAGTAGTGATAACATGGGTAACTTTTATATGTACATACATTATGGTCTTATAATGTTCTTAGTCTGCCAGATCTATTCAGAGCAGGATATTTAGACTGAAAGTAGAAATATTTTTATCTCCTTATCAGGACTGCTTTCATCACCAGGAATATGGAACTGTAACCAGTACAAGCCCAAGAGAGTTACAAACGAAGATGTATACATATATGACCATTCTGGACGATAAAAGCATGGTAAATTTTGAAAACAAACTTCACTGTATAAACTGGAGAAGAGCATCTTGATTCTTTAAAGGGGGTTATAAGCTTAAAGATCTAAAGAACCTAAAGTGTGAAGGAGAGGGCCAGCTTATTTTGCATCCACTAATTACCCATGCTGAATTTTGAGTAAAAGGTTTTGATCTTCAGGGCACAAGAAAGTGTAATGCAACTGATCCAAGTTAGACTCCCTTTTCTTCACATACGTATTTTTTTATGAAAGATACAGTATTGCATCATAGGCCAGCCGGTATTTCTACAGAAGCAATCCGCGTGGCTTAGACTATGGCAATTGACTGATTCCTATGTTATTTGAGTTACTGTACAAGATTTAAAAGTAATATCCATTCGGCGGCTGTAACTAAGCGGTAATTGAAATTGAAAGTTACATAATAGCCGCACCAAACTCAAAGGTATATTAAAGTTTAGTTCCAACCAAACGAAAAAAATATTCCTTACAACCCTTGTAAAGCAACTAAAATAACATAGAAAATGTCAATTGCCATAGTCTAAGTCACCGAAGAACGGTCCTATAGGAAGGTACCAAGTATTCGTTACGGTGAAGGCAATGTAAACACAGCCGCCATGTTTAAATTCCCCAACCACCACGGAGCCGAGCCATATGTTTCACTAAGGGCGGGGGGGGGGGGGGGGGGGTGGGGGGTAAGGTGGAAGGTACGAGTTGTCTTAGCAGCACCCCACTGAATAGTAAACATACCTTGACGCAACTTTCGGCGAAAGCCTAACACTCACTTTCCTAAAAACATAATAATTAAGAATAATGTTTGGACCTTACCTTAAAGGGGTGGAGGGTACAAAGCAGCAGGCCTGCTTTAAGAATGCGTGGAAGGGCGTCTTGGGTTCCTCAAAATGCAGCTTGAAATAAGCAACAGCCAAGTACCCGACGAAGTTATACATTCTCCTCCCGTATCTGGAGTCGACTGAATGGGGGCAAAAGACCTGCTTTCTCAGGAGGCCATGGTCCTGGCAAAAAACCGATTAGTCGATCATAATTACCTGAGTAAAAGGCAGAAAAATCTTTGTAACTCATGTAACAATTGTTACATGAAGTTGGCAAAAGAGTTCTGGTGAGGGGCTGGGGCTCGAGCGTGAAGTAGATGCAGCAGTGGATGTCATGGTGGCAGATTCAACAGTGTTGGAGTTCTACAGTTAGGAGGTGGCAGGAGGCCAGACCGTAGAAAACAGGGTGGGAGAGGTGGGGTGGAGTAGTAAAAATGCTTTGATGCTATTGGTTGAGGCGTGGTGGGCTGAGGTAAATGAACAAGCACTTTAACAAGATAAGTTGGCAATGTTAAGGGTAATAAAAGTAAATGGGTAGTTAAGGAACTAAATGTAAATGTGGGATGGGTTCAAAATATGAAATAATACAAATACATATATAACGGGCCCAGGAGGGGGTGGATTTGGGAATTTTAAGTCCTGGGTGGTAAATGTGTAAAAGGGTCCTATAGTTGTTTTAATAAAATACAAAAGACCAAATAAACACTAGGTTAGCATATAACAAAACTAATTAAACTTGTAGGGGATGTTGCCCTGACCAGGGGTGGGTTGGGCCTGCTGTAACCCCCCTTAAGAACCAAACCAACCTAACATAACCTAACCTAGCAGGGGATGGTAACCTTACCCTAGTAGGGAACTTAAACCTAGTAGGCAATGTTGCCTGACCAGGGGGGATTTGCCCCCTGTACCCCCCCTTAAAGGCCTAACCTAACCTAGTAAGGAATGTAACCTAACCTAACCTAGTAGGGAATATTGCCTGACCAGGGGACTTCGCCCCCCGTAACCCCCCTAAAGACCCCCACCCCTTAAAGGCCTAACCTAACCTAGTAAGGAATGTAACCTAACCAACCTAACCTAACCTAACCTAGTAGGGAATATTGCCTGACCAGGGGGCTTCGCCCCCTGTACCCCCCCTCCCCCCCTTAAAGGCCTAACCTAACCTAGTAAGGAAGTAACTAACCTAACCTAACCTAGTAGGGAATATTGCCTGACAGGGGGCTTCGCCCCCCGCTACCCCCCCTTAAAGCCTAACCTAACCTAGTAAGGAACGTACCTAACCTAACCTAGTAGGGACTAGGCCAATGTAACCTGTAAGGAATTGTAACCTAACCAACCCTAACCTAGTAGGAATATTGCGACCAGGGGGGCTTTGCCCCCGTACCCCCCCTTAAAGGCCTAACCTAACTAGTAAGAATGTAACCTAACCAACCTAACCTAACCTAACCTAGTAGGGAAATACTAGGCCTAACGTAACCTGGTAATGAATGTACTAACCAACCTAACCTAGTAGGGAACATTGCCTGACCAGGGGGCTTCGCCCCCCCCTCCCCCCATACCCCCCTTAAAGGCCTAACCTAACCTAGTAAGGAACGTAACCTAACCTAACCTAGTAGGGAAAAACTAGGCCTAACGTAACCTAGTATAAGGAATGTAACCCTAACCTAACCTAACCTAGTAGGGAATATTGCCTGACCAGGGGGCTTCGCCCCCCCGTACCCCCCTTAAAGGCCTAACCTAACCTAGTAAGGAATGTAACCTAACCAACCTAACCTAACCTAACCTAGTAGGGAATTTTGCCTGACCATGGGGCTTCGCCCCCCGTACCCCCCTTAAAGGCCTAACCTAACCTAGTAAGGAATGTACCTAACCTAGTAGGTAACCAAGTAGGGAATGTAACCTAACCAACCCCCCCCCCCCACCAACCCCCCCCCCCCCCCCCCCACCCCCCCCCCCCCCCCCCCCCGGTATCCACCCTTGAAGAACTAACCAACCTAGCCTAACCGGGTAACCCCCCCTTCAAGGAAGTAAAACTAGTAGGTAAACCAACATATAACAAACTAAACCTAAGGGTATGTTGCCTAACCGGGGGATGGGATTCGGCCCCCAGTAGGTAAAATGACATATAAACCTAACTTTGATGGGTGTGGACTGTTGTAAAATGTAAAAAGTAACCATACATAACTGCATAATAGTAAGGAAACTGGAAGGGAGGTGTAAATTGTAATGTCTGTAAAAGTGTATAATGGAATAATATAAATGTAGGTTTTATAAAAATAATGGCAAATCTATATATTTAAATGTTATATATTTAAATGTAGGTTTTATAATAATATGGCAAACTTTAATCTAGATATTAGTATCGGTGAGAAATGCATTGTAAATGGATGGTGTAACGTAAAGAGCCAGTCGTGAATACTGGAAAGGGGGAGGGATTGACTTGTGTATAAATGATATAGGGAGTATGTGTATGTAATATGCAACGCAATGTGCAATTTCACGTAAACAACAGGTAGGTTAGGTAGTATCGAAACGTCCTAAAACTGAGTTCTATATCAACACGTAGCATTTTTAGGTGTCTGTCCTCAATTATAACATAATATTTCAAGTTTATATATGGTGAAATGATTAGGTGGGGATATTTCAAAACAGTTTTTTATTTTTATAACAAATACTATGGGAAAATGAAAAGGAATAAACACTAGAATTCACATAACATGTTTAATAAACAAATTAGGTAAATGCTTTTATGTAACTCAACGTATGGTTACCAGCCAGGGTTCCCAGATGACACCACTACCAACCAGCCAAAGTCTACCATGAAACCAGCCAAAATCCCGCCAAATGGAAATCCAAACCAACCCAAATAAACCGGCAAATATATGTGCGTTATTATTTATTTCTTTTATAAATGCATATTTTTTTATCATATATATGCTTGTATAGCGGCATCATAGTTTTAGTTAGATAATATAAACTAATATAAGAATACAGGAAAAAAAACGAGAATGAATTGAAATTTTGAAATGAGGCTCGTTCTCTGAGAATCCGGCGGCCTGTTTTGTGTGCGTTATATTTATCTTTATAAATGCATATTATATATATATGCTTGTGTGCGTTATATTTATCTTTATAAATGCATATTTTTTTATCATATATGCTTGTATAGCGCATCATAGTTTAGTTAGATAATGTAAACTAATATAAGAATACAGGAAAAAAAAACGAGAATGAATTGAAATTTTGAAATGAGGCTCGTTCTTCTGAGAATCCGGCGGCCTGTTTTGTGGTCGTCTGGTGTGTGTGTGATTTTTATTTTAATTCCATCTACATATTTTGCTTAAATGTTACCAGTTTTTACTGAAAACCTATTCAAAAAGAAATTCCCCAGATTTTCCTGAAAACCTTACCTTCAAAAAATTCCCAATCTGGGGGAGAGATTCCTCAAACGTGGATCAGTGTTTAGCTCAAATAGAAAGTATTTGAAAACCAGCCAAAATACCACTAACCAGCCAAAGTGAATGAATTTTTACCCACCAAATTGGGAAAAAAAGCCAAATTTGGTGAGAAACTGCCAAATCTGGGAACCCTCCCTGTACCAACCCAATCCTTCACTCAGTCCGGTAGCAACGTAGGGGTCATACTGTAACGTGTTTGGCTAAATACATGTATCCCTCCCCCGTACCCCCATTTCTTTCCTCACTAAGCAGTCTGAGTTTAGGCCAAAAGCTCCCTTACAGTTAGCGCATGCGCAGTAGCATTAGCGCATGCGTAGTAGGATTCAGTATTGTGGTAGTAGTAGTAGTAGACGAATATGGATGTGAAACGGCTCCACTATCGCTAGTTTTGTTATCTCTTATTTCCGCCTGTATTTCGTTGTTTTTAAAAGTGATAAATGTGGGAAATACCACAATAACACGGCAAAATCACCCCCCCCCCCCAAGTGGTTTCTCCCCACCCAAAACCCCGGTTCCCACTGGGGGTCCCCTTACCGTAGGATAGTTTAGTTAGGGTTTTGCCCCACCCCAAAACCCAAAACCCCGGTTCCCAATGGGAATCCCCTTTACCGTAGGATAGAGTTCAAAGGTCAATTAGAGTCGTCCGAATAAATATTACTTCAAATTCTTGTTCAGGAGGTAAAACTGCATAGAAAAACCGCAACTGCCATACTCTGGGCCGCCGCGGATAGGTACACTAGATCTACCGGCCAGCCAATTATGCAACTCCAAACAGATTAATTTAGTGAAGATTTACAGTAGCACTATGTATGAAGCAAGTAACATTCATGCCTTATGGTAAAACTTGAATAATACTATGTACTGAACGACTAGAGAGCCTGAACATCTAAAGAAACATTCAAAATACTGAAAGGCATAACAAAACTAGACAGTAACCCATTTACTTTAAACAAAAACTAGGCGAAGTAATGGATGGAAACTAGAAAAACCGAAAAGATAAAACGCATCCCATTGTTGGAACTCGATCTCTATATACAAGATATGTGACAAATGGAGTAAACTGCCAGAAGTTGTAAACAGCAACGGTGTGGAAGAGTTTAAAAGAAAGCGAGACAAAATCATTAGGACTCTGTGAATGAACAGTAAAACTTGCTCCAAGAGATAATGAGCACACGATGTCTCCTTGGATAGATTAATAAGTCTTTGAGATCTCCTAATCCTTGTAACTCCTTGTAGCTCTCTCTCCTTCAGTACTGAACCCATGGAAAGTAATTTTCAGTTAACTGAACTGGACATCTCCACGTGCTTGTTTGAAGGTAGTATTCCATGTTGCTGTGGGCATTCAAGAGGCATTACTACGCCACCTCAGCACATGCAAGTGACCCTGTGCTGACATTTACAGATGTTTGAACAGATGAAAATATGGCAGTGTCATGGGTTATTTGGAGGCGAAGTGAGACACATTAATTTAGATAACTGATGTGGAGATTAATGGGTGTGGCAGCTGAACAACAGTGGTTGATGCACTTGGCATTGGTTGTGATGTAGTACGTATTTGGGGTTACCAAATTACTTGGATTCTATGTGGGACCAGCCCCGAAGTGTTCTTCAAGCCTACCCTTGACAGTAGGACTGCTGTTGCTGAAGCCTAATATGTGTCCTTTCAGTTTGAAGGGAGTCAACCAAACCATAACATAGCTGTTTCCTGTCAAGATTGTGATGGTCGAAAAACTTCTTGAGAGTGCTTCTGAGCCATTGCTGAATCTGGTCATTACAGTACTAGCAACATAGTCCCGGTTGCCATCATTATCATCTTGGGTAGCAACAGTGACCACCAACTTTTTGAAGTATTGAATGTCTCCAACCTTGAGCCCTAGAAGATAAGTTGCATCCTCCTCTCCACTGTACAGCTTATACTAACCACACTCTTGGGCTAAGAGCGGAGGCTTTATTCCAAAAGTGCCCTGGTTCTAATTGTGG
The DNA here is from genome assembly GCF_015104395.2 of Macrobrachium nipponense. Classification (NCBI taxonomy): domain Eukaryota; kingdom Metazoa; phylum Arthropoda; class Malacostraca; order Decapoda; family Palaemonidae; genus Macrobrachium; species Macrobrachium nipponense. The sequence continues at coordinate 33,503,860 of NC_061100.1, forward strand.
ATTTAGGTTCTATTTTATAGTCCGTATAGTCCATTCCTTAAAGATATATAAGCTAATAATAATAATAATAAAATAAAAAAAAATAGAGCATTGAGTTATAATCGTTAATGCAGAGATTGCACAAATTAAATTCCAGCCAAAGACCTTAGGTGATTACAGTAGTCATGTCCAGAGGGCTAAATACGAATATTGAATGTAGTAAAGCTCTAACTTGATAAAATTCAAAGTAATAATGCAAAAGTAAATTATCATTAATTACAGAGATTAAGTCATTTAGGGAACAAACGCCTTATTTTCCCATCTTTCCCACAATTTAGATCTCCTTGCTTCACTCCTTTGGATGCTTGTATGAGCGAATTGCTATTGTTCTCACTCAGGTGATCAGACTGGATACTGTTCGCCTTACAATGATTTTTAAGTTGTTCCGGCGGTTTTCTGTGAACATCTGTGTGGCGGAGTGGTAGCGCGGAATGTTTGTGAGGTATCTCAAAATGTCATAGTGCACAATAATGATACATCTCATGGTCTCTCTGGTAAAGTTCGTCCAGGGAGATCACCCATAGATACTGTAGAAAATACGAGAGGAAGAGTAGCAGTTTCACACCTCGGTGACAGAAGGCAAAACCTCCTTGCAATCATGTTGCCAGTTGCACATAGTTGACGACGCCTCTGTCTATGTCTGCCGTAGGTGTAATTTGCTGAAGCGATCTCAGGAGCAGCGACATGCACTGGTCTTGGTTTTCGTTGTAAATTATATCAAATTCCTCTGCATACTGGCAGATAGGTAATGCCTCATTGCTTCAACAATATCAACATGGTCGACTGCTTGAAGGACAGATGAATTACAAGGCAAAAAAGAACACCTGTCCTTTGCAGCTTTAAGTACAATGGAAGGCATGTAGCAGTTTTGCAGTTGGTTATTTTAGCCTCTCAAACTTCTCAGCAGCCATCTTTCATTTTGGTCCTGCAAACGATTACATCTGCCGAGTGTTGCTGACATTACCATGGGAGCATAACTCTGTCCATATCCTTATATAGTATTGGGCAGGATATTGTCTTTCACTCAAGCTTCTTAGGTGCATACAAGATAAAGTACAAATTGAGGTGTATATGCATGTTTTAAGTGTTGACATTACAAATTCAAGATTTTTCTTCTAATATACCTATGCTCTAATCAAGCACAGTATGACTTTTGGAGTGATCTACTGGCAATTAAGTAGATTTGGTGATTTTTGTCTGGAAGGCAGGTTAATAACTATACCTGTCAGTGTTTATTTATAAATTTACTGTTTATCTAAAATATTGAAATTGTCTAGGTTTGGTGTGATTTATTCACACCGTAAATGCTCTTGCATCAGCTTTCCCATTTATTGGGCTGAATATACAAGTTTTTGCCACCTTTCACTTTCTGCCTGAACTCCGATCAGGTGGTTTCATGGTTACCTGAGTCATCCTGCAGGTCTTTGTCCTGCTACATCCTCATCTACTGTTTTGCTGGCCAACTGTTTTTCGTCCCTTGTCATATGCCAAGAGTCTAGAGCATCTCAGTCCTTGATATCAGTCCTCTTTATCCTAGCATCTTGATACTGTCTCTCTAATTCCCTTTTCCTAACATTCTTCTTCCCACCATAATTTGATGATGAATGTTAAGGTTCTGTAGTTGCATCTTTTCAGTTGCTTTGTATCACTGAGCTTATGGTTGAAGTGGGTCACTTTAAAATTTACCCTTTTTTTAAACAATTTCAGTTTACCTATGTAAGAATACCTACCCTAAAATTTGAGCACCATTTCTATGTAATATACAGTTTTTTTCTATTTATACAATAAATGATAATACAGTACAAATATTTTACCCTAGAAGTACAGATTCATTTAAGTACCAATCCGAAAGCTTCACTGAACTTCATTCAGTCACATCAGTGAAATTCTTTTTCCATTACAATGTTTTCAGAAAATGGCAAAAGAAAAAATCCCAGTATTTTAAAATGGTGGTGGTAGGAAGTAATGCTATTTCACATTAGGGAAAGAACCAGAATATTTCATAATCAAACAATAATGTGCTTACCCTTATTTTGAAATAGAATGATATACCATATACTTCACAAGTTGATTTGTCCATAAGTAAAATTGCATAGAATTGTAAGTTATATAAACGTGTTGATTTTTATATAATTTTTTTGTTATGGAATTAGTATTGACTTTCGTTTAGAGTAATGAGATAAGGTACCTATGCCTCAATATCATCAAGATCTTCAGTTTCCCATTATCTACCTTAAAGAAAAGTCCACTAAGTTGGTAACTAGTTTGAGATTTTGATCGAGATTTCATAATGAGATTTTGATCGAGATTTCATAATCTATCACAATATGGTGTTTACTAGCAACCCAAAGATTGATGGGGGCTATGAAATAGGTCCACAAAATTGTATATATACATTGGAGTTTTTTAGCTATAATACTTTGTTTTATATATTAAGTAGATGTGAAACTGTCCAAAGATAAAGTACGTATTTTAGGTGTAATGTAAGGTCTTGGCCTGCCACCTTTATGGCCGCGAGTTCAATTCTCAGGCATTCCATTGATGGGTTAGAGATGTGTATTTCTGGTGATAGAAGTTCACTCTCGACGTGGTTTGGAAGTCCCGTAAAGCCGTTGGTCCCGTTGCTGAATAACCACCAGTTCCATGCAACGTAAAAACATGTTGATTGTGAGCCAGATTTTGGGTATTTAGATCATTTATTTCAGAAGGTCAGAAACTAAACCATTCTTACCGTCCCTGTGATCAAAGCAGTTTAATATATTATGACTTCAGTTCATTTATTATCATTTAGCATCTATAGTTCATCATAGTTAATTTTCAGTCAATTTGCAGTTCATTTATTGTCATTTTACTATAATTCATCCTTTAATCTTCATCACATTCAATTTTTCACTCATTTTGCATCTTCTTGGTTAGATATGCAGAACAAGTATCAAGCTTTTTACCCTCCCTGACCTAGTATGGGATAATGAGTATAAATATTGCAATGTCTCTGCAATATTTATACTCATTATCCCAGCTTAGGTCAAGATTTTATGAGTCAAATCTGAGAACAGTTTGTAGTAATTTTGGTTTACTACAGCTATCTCCATTTTATCCGTGCTGCAGCTGCACTGTTTCTTACTGCTCTCTCAATTCTTACTTCGCTGCCCAATGGGTCCCCTAGGCTACAGTAATGCTGTACTTCTAAGACATTCCTATATAAGGTTCTCAACCCCCCCTTTCCCCTGTTTACTCTTGTAATGCATTTTAGTTATCACAAATTCTTTACTTCATGTATATTTTGTCATTTTAATACATTGTGACACCATCTTTGACACAATCTACGTATATACAAAATTGTGTACTTTCCACACTTTCTCCCCACAGTAATGACATGACCACTTTCCTGATAGTAGTACGTATTTTCTTTGCTTCTTTTCCAGTCCCCATAAGCTTTGTTTGGCTTAATTGATTTTCAGTCCACGTTCTTAACTTTGCCATCACTTTCTCAGATTATAGATCATCTGGTTAAAGCAGTACTCGGTGACCCCCATTTCCGACATCTTTGTAAATTGTCCAGTACTACTATGATAAAGAGCTGAAGTCTCAGTGCTGATCCATGAAGGACACACTTAGTATTGTGTTTGAAGTAGAGTAACATCACTAGTTTTTTTTTTTTTTTTTTTTTTTTTTTTCCAAGATCCACAAGTGTCCCTTCCAAATTGCTTGGTACTCTTTCCATAGTTGTCACATTATAAATAATGCTTCTGGTATTTATCTCCCTTGTATGAAGTTAAACTGACAGTTGTTTCTCAGCTTTTCCTCCAGCACTTATTCCATTGCAATCCATCCCCTTTTCCTTTGTGTACCATGACTAGAAGGCTCTTTATCCATTCTTCTGGTCCTATCCCTTTTCTTTCAGTCTGATAAGATGTGTGGATAATGGAGCCTCTTGCTTTCTTAAAGTTGTTGCATTATCTCTTCAGCTGGTATGCTCTCCTTTGGCTCTTTTAATATGTCTGCATGTCCATTTCTTGTTTATTTCCTTCTTTCTGAAGTTTTTGAAAATCCAGACCTCGGCCAACATTCCGTACATACCTTGATTTTCAATCTTAATCTCTCCAATTTCATTTTTATGTGTTTTGCCCCTTTTACATCTTTCCGCAGTCACTGCTTTCCTGAATGTTTTCCCCTTGCCATTTCCACCAGCATTTTAGCCTCTTCCCCCCCTTTCTTGTACTATATGTACGTAACACCCAGTTATAAAAGCGGTGTCGCCCCGCCATCGTAGAGATCATGCCCTTCTTACCCTGAAAGTGGCCCACGTTCAAACAACCAGTACGTGGTTAGAATGGTTCGAATGGGAGGAGGTTTTTTTACGGGCTGCTCTGTGAGCAAGAGCCCGTGCTGACACAAGGTCAGCTAAATCAAAAACAACAACAAGGAGGAGGGAAATTATGGTAATCACGCAAAGAAATGCAACATTGAATTAAATATATATGGAGAGAGAGAGAGAGCTTTTATTAATGAAATATATATGGACAGAGAAAGATAGTTTTTATTCCTGTCTGTTTAGTTATTAATCTTAAGGATATACTTGAGACCTTCTGCTTTAAGAAACATGTTTACATATATTTTTTCGGAAAATAATTATTATGAATTCTTATCACATCGTATTGTTTGAAATCTGTCACATTTTCTAAATAAAAATGACTTAAATATTGTTGGCACTTACTATTCATATGAATATTATTCAGACGAAAATAACCTTTTTAATTACCCTATAAGCAGCTCTCTCTCTCTCTCTCTCTCTCTCTCTCTCTCTCTCTCTCTCTCTCTCTCTCTCTCTTCTCTCTAGCTCCTCTCTCTCATTCTGTCCTCTGTCTTATATCGCCTGGATTGACTATTAAAATAATGGTAGATGTTTTTTGATATGTTATTTGGATGTGGCCAAGGATCACAAAACCCCGTAAATGGCTACTCTACCAACTTGTCCTAAGCTGTATCTATTTTTGCTCTAGACTGATGGATTATAATTACCTGTATTACCAAAAATATACGAATCTGGTCACAAAGATGTTACACACCAGGTTTTGTAGCCGTGGGTTGTATAAGTCATCAAAGCATCAATTTTGCAAGGATATTTTATTAAACTATGCTAAGAACACGTTACTGGATATCATAATCTATTACTACAGGATTTGTATTTAAGGCATAACTTCGTTGAGTAACCAGTACTTGAGTGTGATGGGCTACTTGGCTCCACCCCTCACAACCTTCTAGGCTACTTATAGAAAGTATTTTAATTTGCTTTATTTCTTATATTATAGAATATTTATTATTTTCGAAACTTTGTGAAAATAAATTATAGGAAATTAAATGCAGTGAAATGTGTGCATCGGAGCATTAAAATAATGATGGTGGGGTATAAAGTATGTAGGTGCTGCAAAACCGGTTACTATTAACATAATATTTAGTGTCTCAAATTATTTGGTGATAGTCGTTAGACCTGGGCAGATCAGTCACGTCTTAGTTAACCATCTCCCCCTCCTCACCGCCACCCCCCCCCCCCACCCCAACCCCACCCTCTGGCTCACGCTGCTTGCTCACTCTGCCTTTATTCGTGGCTTCAACGGCTAATGTCCCACACCCCTTGTTGGTGTTCCCCCTCCAAGCTAATCTAGAAACCCACCACTTTCGATATCTCCTGTTCATTAGTCTTTTACGTAGCCATGTTTTTATTTTTTGTAATGAAAAAATTGTAAAACATTTGGAAAATATAATTGTGTATGAAATACTGTCATCTGAGTATTACTTTACCTTCCAAAAAACATCCATCAGAACAATTTCATAATAACTGTAAGACATTGAAATCCCGAACATGAGGAGGTGCGGGGATAGAAGGATATTTATAACAAGGTGGGGGTTGAAGGTGATGGGGGACAGGTAATATTTGGTGACCTTGACGGGTTCACTTACCAACATTTATAAGGTAATGATAGTAACACCTTTACTGATAGCAGTTAATATCAATGATTCTAAGTCGCCATCACGACTGGCACATAGCATTATAGGGTTACTGAGATCATCTTTGTATATCTGGTTAATGTCTGTAACTATCGTTTACGTTATGAATCCTGGTTCGCCCACGAGGTAACGTGCCATGGACGATCTGTATAACGCCAGTGGTCTTGACAGTTGTTTATGCAGCCTTTGAAGTATATGCTCAACAGAGTTGCCTTAGTTTGCCACCGCCATCCCTACAAACGTTGCCACAGATAAGTATATAATACATAAATTACAGAGCACAACATTGTTAGAACAGTTATTCCAAACGTATAGATAAACACAATGACCTCGACTAACATCTAATTGTAGATAATCGTAATTACCAAATAAACCTCCACAAAGGCTGCAAACATGACTGTCAAGACCACTGGCGTTATACAGATCGTCCATGGCACGTTACCTCGTGGGCGAACCACGATAGTTACGGACATTAACCAGATATACAAAGATGATCTCAATAACCCTATAACGCTATGTGCCAGTCGTGATGGCGACTTAGTCATTGATATTGACTGCTATCAGTAAAGGTATTACTATCATTACCTTATAAATGTTGATAACCGAACCCGTTAAGACTTAAATTAAGGTCACCCAATATTACCTGTTCCCCATCACCTTCAACCCCCACCTCGTTATAAATATCCTTCTACCCTTGCACCTCCTCATGTTCGGGATTTAAATGTCTTAGTTATTATGAGATTGTTCTGATGGATGTTTTTTGGAAAAAATAATACTCGGATGACAGTATTTCATACAACATTTATTTTCCAAATGTTTACAATTTTTCATTACAAAAAAATAGAAACATCGCTGTATAAAAGACTAATGAACAGGAGACATCGAAAATGGTGGGTTTCTTGTATAGCTGGAGGGTGAACACGAACAAGGCTTGTTGGACGTTACCACTGAAGAAGGCGGAGTGAGTGAGCAAGCATGAGCCGGAGGGCTGGGGATGGATAGCCAAGACGTGATCGATCCGTGGCCACGATCGATCTGACCAGGTCTAAAGTCTGTCCCCAAATAATTTGATACTAAATATGTTAATAGTGTACAGTTTTGCAACACCTACATAATTTATACCCCACCATCATTAGTATATTAATGCACCGATGCACACATTAAACTGCATTTCATTTCACATAATTTATTTTCACAAAGTTTTGGAAATATAATGAATATTCTATAATATAGGAAATATAGCAAATTGAAATGCTTTCTATAAGTAGCCTAGATGCTTGTGAGGGGTGGAGCCAAGTGGCCCATCACACTCAAATACTGGTAACTCAACGAAGTTATGCCTTAAATACAAATCCTGTTGTACTACATTAGGATATCCAGTAGTGTGTTTTTAGCATAGATTAATTAATAAAATGATATCCTTGCAAAACTGATGCTTTGATGACTTATACAACCCACGGCTACAAAACCTGGTGTGGAACATCTTTGTGACCAGATTCGTATATTATTGGTAATACAGGTAATTATAATCCAGTCAGTTTAGGGCAAAAATAGATACAGCCTCGCACAAGTTGGTAGAGTAGCCATTTACGGTTTTGTGATCCTTGGCCACATCCAAACAACATATCAAACATCTACCATTATTTAAATAGTCAATCCAGGCAATATAAGACAGAGGACAGAATGAGAGAGAGAGATTGAGAGAGAAATACAGCTGCTTATAGGATAATTAAAAAGGATATTTTCGTCTGAATAATATTAATATTAATAGTCAGTTCCAACAATATTTAAGGCATTTTTATTTAGAAAATGATAATTAAAAACAATACGATGTGATAAGATTTCATAATAATTATTTTCCAAAAAATATATAACATGTTTCTTAAAGCAGAAGGTCTCAAGTATATCAGTCAGATCAATAACTAAACAGGAATGAAAGCGCTCTCTCTCTCTCTGTGTGTCCATATATATTTCATTCAATATTTGATTTCTTTGCGTGATCACTGTAATTTTCCTTTTCCCCCTCCTCCCTTTCGAACCATTCGAACTATGTACTGGTTGTTTGAACGTGGGCCACTTTCAGGGTAAGAAGGGCATGATCTCTCCGAGCCAGGACTGGCGGGACGACACCGCTTTTGTAACTGAGTGTACATGTATCCTCATCCTTGCATGTCTTGTCTCAGAGCTTGAAGGCTGCGTTTTTCTCTTTAGTTGCTCATTGTACATCGTCATTCCAGCACTGTCTTTGTTTTCAATTTTCCCCTCACCTATTAACTTTAAGCAGTCTGTTGTGTATGGCAAGATTCACCAAGCATGACAGTACTCTTCTTTTTAGTGATGCTATCCATATTTTGTGTCACAAGTGAAGAAGCGTATGTGTGTATGAGTGTGTGGTTTTTTGTTTGTTTCTTTGTTTGTTTATTGTTTCTTTTGTTTCTTTGTTTGTTAGTATATAAAGAATAGGCCAGGCAGTCTAGTGTGCGTGCGTGTACGGGCTAAGAGAAGGTGCCATACGTAGGTTAGGGATCTTATAAACTGTTTGGCCAGTTTGAGTTCAGTTATCTGAGTGATCATTTCACAGCTCAACAGCTACTTAAAAAATGTGTTAATGTACTATTTGAATACAACAAGTTATTTATAATTTATTTTGATAGGGAACTGAAACTTTTAGTGAGTTTTAAGTATTTTATGGATTTTGCATATTTTATAAATATTACATATTCAAAAGTTGTACTTTTCCCAGCAGAGTATGTATATAGAAATAGGCTTATTTATTTAGTTATATTTATTAGCAGGAAGGTTGTGTAAACATTTATAATCTGTTAAGAATATTAATAATTTAGTTTCCTCCCACAAATTCCTGTAAGTATAAATGTGACTACACACATTATGTGTTGAAGGATAAGTTTGTTTGTTTGTATGGTGCTTTTACGTTGCACGGAACCAGTGGTTATTCAGCAACGGGACCAACGGCTTTACGTGGCTTCCGAACCCCGTCAAGAGTTAATTTTTATCACCAGAAATACACATCTCTCACACCTCATTGGAATGCAGAGAATCGAACTCGAGGCGACAGAGGTGGCCGGCCAAGACCATACCGATCACGCCGTTCAGATGCTATTGAAGGATAAGTAATAGTGTACTACTCGTGTTTGCATATCCCACGTCCAGGTCTAGGTCTGTATGCATTCATTTTATTAATTGCTTTAATATATGTAATTGTTTATGTTTACATTGTGTTCATTCTTAATTTTATAGGTCTATATAAAATAAGACTACTTGCTGAGTTACACATGTTTTGTCCTGCATTTTTCGTTTACCAAAGGTTTTCCTCTATATTCTTTTTGAATTCCATTCATTTTAAATAAAATCTGTTACACCTGTACAACAAATCAAAATTGGAACTAAATTTCATGTGCATGTAAGGCTGTTATAAGGAGTGTTCCTTCTTTGTTGGTGCTCTGTTTTCAATAAGCAACAAGTTTTGTGTACTTTTGTAGTTCACTATGTTGGAACTTTTAAATACAATACTTTGATAAGGTTATAGATTTGTTCAGATAGGCTTTATTGTTGACTTGTAATTTTTTTCAATTTCCTTATGAGGGTCAGTTGAGTTTGTAAAGGCATGTTATAGAATTATAAAACTGAGTAGGTCATCATGCAAAAGTATAGAGTACCTCCCAGCCCTAGAGAGACTATTGTGAAACGAGGAAGGTATCTTATTTTTTAAAGGCTGTGCCTTATTGTCAGAACTCCTTTCACTTGGAATAATTTAACCTCTGAGTTCTAATGCCATTTCAGTCCTTAGTCTATGTATTCATTGCTGTAGGATTTTATAGTTGTTGTAGAGTTACTTGGAGAGACCTGGTGTGTGTGTGTGTGTGTGTGTGTGTGAATTCTTTTTTTTTTGGTTTTTTTTAGGCTTTTGTCAAAACTATCTTGCTTTGTTTCTTTGTTCTTCACTAACTTTGAAGAGTTGAGCCAGTTTTTTTATGTTATACACAGCTTTAATCCCATTTTGTTCTTGGTGATGCTTGTCTCATACTTTATTTACATTTCCTTACGTGCAATTGAAATTACCATCTGAATTTCATGGCATGGTAGAGATAAGTACATGTCTCTTCTTACTAAAAAAATACCCTTTTGATTGAAGTTTTTGATCTGCGCTACTAATCAGAAGGTGTCTGTTTTTCATCTCCTACTCCCTCATGGAGACAGTTCTGGTACTGTACTATAAAGCATCATAGCTCAGTTTGTTTTCCTCTACTTTCAGTTAGTACCTAATAGGACTTCTGATCCTGTTCCCATAATTATAGGCTTGCTGTAGACAGTCTGGAGGAGTAGTGATTTGAAATAAGACACTAAATCTGTATAAAGGATAATGGATGTTTAAAGAAATAGTTCCACCACTTAACATTGCTGACTCTTATTGGACATTGCTGATCTTAGTGGATGCAGCTTGCTTGGCCTGGTGGGTAAAATACAAGTGTCCTGAGTAAACAGCCAGCCTGTGATTCTTAAGTTAATGATGGTAATTGGCTTTTGGCTTTACTTTACCCCTTACGAGATATGTATTAATAAATATTGACTTGTTTCAGGTGTTTCATGAACTGTCTTGACATGTAGAGAATGACTGATGTTTAAGCTTATTTTGAATGGATAAGTCGTTAGATTTTATCAGTAATTAGCATTGCAAGAGGAGTTTATGATGTGGCACACTATTCAGTATACTCAAATTATCATGTTAGATGTATATAAGTTATATATTAATTTTTTATCGGTAATAAGCATTGCAAGATGAGATTGGTATAACACTACATATTCAATATATTCAAATAATCTCGGTATATTCAAATTTATCATGTTAGATATATTTAAGTTACTAAAAACTTAAGTTTTATGTCCAGAATTAAAATTTGATATGTCATGTGAGTTTATCAGACCACAATAATTTTGTGTTGTAAGTGGTGACAGTATTTTACAGTGTAATATATAAGCTTGTTTTCTCTCAAAGAATGAGAAAGCTTAAAGCTTCAGTATTTAAATATTTCTGGTATGTTCGATGGAAGCTGATCTACAAAGTCGTAGCAGTTATGCTTCCTATTTAGAAATAAGTGTTTCAAAATGTTTGGTCGGAAACGCAAAACAGTTGCAGTAGAGATTGTTATTTGTTTTATCTATTTAAACAAGGTTTACACTGTTAAACTATGTTAAGTATATCTTAGTTTAACCAGACCACTGAGCTGATCAACAGCTCTCCTAGGGCTGGCCCGAAGGATTAGATATTTTTACGTGGCTAGGAACCAATTGGTCACCTAGCAACGGGACCTATAGCTTATTGTGGGATCTGAACCACATTATATAGAGAAATGGATTTCTATCACCAGAATTAAATTCTTCTGATTCAGAGTTGGCAGAGCTGAGAATCGAACTTAGGACCACCGGATTAGCAACCGAGCGCGAAAACCACTCATCCAACGATGAACGCCACTGTTAAGCAAAAGATGAGAACTTGTTCACTGTATATATACATCAACAAGGTCGTCTTTAAAGTGCTAGGTTGGCTTAGTAGAGTATAATTGACTTTTTTCAATGTCAAGTTAGCCTAGTTGGGTACAATTGACTAGCGTGTCTAGTTAGCATTAACAAAGGTAACAAAGCTTTGGTTTGTGACATTCCAATTGGAGATTTTTTAAAAAAATTTGTTGTGCATATCTTCATAACTTATGTTGGGCTTATCTTCCTTAACTTTTATTCATTGCATATTGATTGTAAAGGTATGAAATAACAGTATGTCTTTTATTTTGCCCACATTTCAATAGTAATAATGTTTCCTTAGTTTTCAGATCGTCATGGGGGAGTGACTACAAACTGAAGAAAATAGAGATCAACATAGGAGAATGGGAGAGTACACCAGAAGGGAGACTAGAGTGTCAAAAATACAGGAAGCTACTGGTAATCCAGGGTCTGGTATGTATTGGGAAAATTTTCTGAATTTTTGTCAGGTCCATTAATACATTAATACTTACTACGTATAACCTCTGTGTTAAAAATGAGCATTTTACTGGGAATCCAGGGCCTAGTATGTATTGGTTTAAAATTTTCTGAATTTGTCTGGTCCCGAAATATGTCTAATACTTCCTACGTATATTTTTCTGTGTATTAAATATGTGCATTGTCAGTTGGTAGTTCATACCTATACTAAATTTGTTGCCTGTATTTCCAGATCAATAAGGTAGGGTACTAAGAGTACAACAAAAAAAAAGAAAATACAGGTCAGCATTGGAGATAACACCAGGAGTGAGACTTCAAAATTAAAAATGAGAAGCCGGTAATCCAGGACTTGCGTTATATTTCTGGACCAGAAATTATTATTATTTTTTTTTTGTGGGGGGGGGGGGGGGGGACAGCCACAACCCACTAAGAGGGTTATATGATACAGCTTGCTATTCACTTTATCAATAATATATAATATTTTCAGTAATATATATCTTGTTTTTTTCAGATGATGGCAATCCAGGACTTGCAGTATTACACAATTGTGGACTAGACAAAATCTAGAGTTGGAACGACTGTATTTTATTGAATTTACAACATTACAATGCAAAATAAACATTGTGAAATAAATGAAGTACGTATTTATTTATTTTACCTAATTAATCATTATCATTACAACCAAGATAAACCCTCAGAATAAAATGTGGGTTAATGAGCTCAAAAATTGTTAAATATAATTTTTGCAATTTAAGAGACCAAATTTTAAGGAGGAGCCTTAGTTAACTCATGTATGGGTCCTGCTTGGGGGAAAAACTAGAGATGTTTTATACCTACCTCCTCAAAAGCTTCCTGCAAGCTCCATCTCCAATTGTCCATATACACAATGATGCTCTCCTGTACTCTCTCCAGTGTAAACGATGTTATGCTCCTCTGCCCTCTCTCTAGTGTAAACGATGTGATGCTTTCCTGTACTCTCTCTTTACTAGACTAAAAATGCTTTTCTTCCCCCTCTTTACTAGTACATAGTAAGTCATCATACGAGTTTGTTGGGTTCTGAATATTACCTGTAATAATCCACAGTACGTACTTCTAGCCGTTATCCCGTGTGCAGTACCCCTTTGCTTACGACTTGCAGCAGACTTTTATTCTTCCCTTTAACAGATTTCAAGATCGTAACTCGCTAAAACTTTGCTCCACCAGAAAGCCTGGAAAAATGCATAAGGTCAAGAAAATTAAGCAGTTTTAAAGTAAAAGTCACCTCAAAGTAACTATTTGGAAATACTGTTGGCTATTTCTAATTAAAAGTAATCTCCATGTACAAGATTTCATTTTTAATTTGGCAAAAATTTAATACGCTTTATGAAAACTTATTTGCACATATTTAATGTGCTTTATGAAAACTGACTTTAGCATTAGTTTGAATAAAAAACTAGTAACTGCTCAAACAAAAAATACTTCTCTGCCAAACTAGTAGTAATTGCTCAAACAAAAATACTTTTCTCTTGCCATTACCATTCTTACATTACAATACCGATGAACTTTATTATAGCCTAAGAACCCGGCTTTGCATATATCGTATTTTGCTTTACATAAAATCTTACTTTAAAAAAACCGTAATAGCTTATTGTTTCCACTAGTGCTACTGTTAAGTAACACCTCAACTTGACAGGCTTCTTTTACTCAACTACTTTATTTTATTTTACTATACTACTAATTTAGATGTTTTGCCTTTTTCTTGAATGTAAAAGTTATTTCACACTAGAAACTATCAATTATGTGGTGTTGCATTATGCATAAGATACATGGGAAATACTCAAGGACAGGCTATATAATAAAGGGTCTTTGTCAATTAACTCTTCTCCTTTTCTAAACTCAACCTAGGAAAACTGCCACTCGCTATCCTTATTTATAACTAATAACGCTGTTCCGTTGTTTGAAAGCTTGCTTCAAGTTTTTAATTTATACCAATAATACAATTTATTGGTGATTTTTTCTTCTTTTTTTATAAAATTTAACCACGACATTCTTAAGTGTTTAACAAAGTTTAAGTTATAAAATTCATAAAGCTAGAGCCCATCATTACTACTACGTATTGTATTGACAAGGCCATACACCAAGGAATGTTACTACTTGTCTTACTATTTATATGAAATCACAAAACTATAGCCGTAAGCTGGCCAGCTAAATAGTTGTAGACGTCATATCTAGTGTAAGTGCTGATCATTGATTTGAGTTTTTAAAAACCAGTAGTGCATGCAAATTGTAATGTGAAAAAAAAAACGCTCAAAACTAATTTTTCAGACTACCAAAATGCCATGTGGCTTGAAATTACTGAGCGTGAAATTTTCTCGGGCAGAAAAAGTCATCCCACACGATATAAAGCCATATACAATTGTTAAGTTTTGCATTTCCATACATATTACATTTCATATTAGAAGTGTTTTGAAATTACCCCCAATGTTACTTTAAAAGACGTGATAACTTTGTCATTTAACTTACTCAAGTGAGTTTACAACTACACTAGCGCTTTACGTGTTAGTACAATACACAAACTTTGAAACTAATTATGAATTCTGTATCCAATACTTACATCCAGTATTACATTTCTACGTTCAAATGTATAGTATTCGTCAGGCTGAACAACGGAACAATTGACTAGTCATTCGTGTGGCTGTTCATCCCGGGCGTTAAATATTGTTCAATTTTTAATTTGTCTCTTCAGCAAAATAGAGAAAAAATGCGCAGTTTAATCGAACAGACATGAAAATACTTGAAACTTTTAATTCGAAACAACTTATGTTGAAATTTACTTCAATACTGTCTACAGAATAATGACAATCCGTGTGAAGTTGAACGCAGTGGCAGGAAAATGCTAAAGAAAGAAAAAAAATCTTTTGGAAGACAATTGCATTTTGAAATGTTTAACTATACAAGACGAATTAACTTGTTCAGTATTCAAAGGAAAATGATGGCGACAGGTAACATATGGGCAGATCAGTAGTATGGAAAGAATCCAGTCAAATTAAAAAAAAAAAAAATGTCCGAGCTGCTTAAAATGGCACTTCCCTTTATCTAGAGCTGTTGATAACCGTCATAAACGTGGCAAGCCTTTGCCACATCCTATTCCTCTTATGAATGCTTATTATGTACACACCGAGTTGGTCGAGAAACACTTTATTAAATAACAAAACTTATGAATCGTTTTGTCAGTCGTCATATCTATGTATAATGATTTTTGAAAGCCTTCCTATGAACCCTTTTTATTTATCAGGTGTACCCCTCCCCCTTTATTGACAGCCTATTCCTTCCTGGGTATTTTAATCTGCTGTGACTCTAGGCAGCATTTAGTGCCACAAAACTGGGCCTACACATTTTCTCATAGAATAATGGAAACTTTCTAAACTGTACTATTAAGTTTTCGAAAATGTCCCTTTTGCTGTACCGGTCTTCAGTGATGTTGCTGGTACCAATTCACGGCTTTATTACATTCTCGGTCCCAAAAAGAACTTACTTGAACCACGAGTATATTGAAACTATATAGCTCGACACAATGGAGGCAGGAATGGCTATCGCTGAAAATTTCATTAAGTTGCCATTATCACTGGTTTGTAAGTAGAATCCACATACTGATAATAATGAGTAATGAACAAGGGATTAATTAATTCTCAATTCGCTCATATTACATCCATGGTCGAAGCAAAAAATGGTTCAACCATGCGAATCGTGATAATTGTTCTGTATTCGAGAATAAAACTTCGTGTTAGCGTAACATGGTATTTGTAGCAATATATACTAAAGAGTATTTCCAATTAGCATTTTTTCGTCTATTGTCAAAACTTGTTTTTTCCTAAGAAACTCGACTTAGTCTTTCAGATATTTATCAAAGGTTGGCCAAAACTACAGTACATACTTAATCGTTTTTTCTTTTTATAGAATTTTGTTTTTTTAGGAAAAGCCCTTCAACATTCCTCGAAACGAAACCACCTCAGCAGTGTTCTGACAACAAAGGTACGACAGAAGTCTTTTAGTATTATTTTTTGTCCTAAGATATCTCTAACGGACTAAAATATCTTTTTAAGGTGGATATTTATTTAACAATACCATAAAGGTTTTAAGATGCCTGTTTAACATAATATCCTTATCAAATTACAGTGGAAACCCAAAACTTGCAGTTATTAGAAATAATAAAATAAACGGCTGGAAGCTCGAATTTGCAAGAAACTGCAAAATACGATATCATTTACAGTTCTTCTTACAATATTAATAAAACTCAAACTTTTTAATGCATAAACTAATTATTACGATTTTCGAAAATGCTAAATCATGTGATAAAAATTGCTACAGAGTCCTATGTAAAAATAATTGGACCCGCCATGCACAAAAAAATCGTTACTTGGTATGTTTTTTTTTTTTTTTTTTTTTTTTTTTTTTACTGTTGTAGCATCGGTTAACCGGCACTGACCTGTACCTTAAGGTTTGCAAATTGCCGGACTTTAGCTTTTTTAAGGTAAGCATGATAGTTTTTCTACATTCACTTTAAACTCTTATGAATTCTTCAGATATACTCGAACTTTCTTGAACAAAGAAAACATAAGTAGGCGTTCGCGTTTTCGTCTTACCGTAACTCTGCAATAGTCCAAAGCACTTTGTTTATGCGTAATTTTCAACTACAGTAATTCACTTTTTCTCCACTTGGTTATGTGACCAGCAACATACTGTAAAACAGACACGCGGCAAACTGCTAAGTGAAGTATTTCCATCATTTACTTGTACACCGGTCATTGCCAAAGAACTTAATTGCCATAATATGAAAATATGTACAACAAACTTTTATTTCCCAGTTTGATAAATACACGCTGAATGAGTGAGTCGTGCAGCAAATACCATGCCACCCTTTAATTACTTTAACAAAATGTTACTTGCTATTTAATATTCTGGGTAACGAAAATGCTAATAAAATATTCTACTCTTAAATTAAATTTAAACTTCGATCTATTAATTGTGATCTAGAAACACGGTGCTGTCGCTTCATAAAAAGAACGTGTCATTCTCTTATGCGCTTTTCACGACACGTTAGAAAATCTTTTCAGGCATTGAAAAGTATTCCGTTCCACGGCCCTGAAAACAGCCATATAACTAGTTAAAGCGTTAATTTGATGCTAGTAATAAGCGTAAAGTCAATTGCAAATTAACATAGCAACCGAATTGCATTATCACGTTTTTAGCACTGTAATTTGGTCAACGAAAAAAATAAAACATTTCCAGTGAAAGATAAAGGGAAACACTGCTACCGAATCTGGTTTGATTGCTGCTTTGCATTGCACAAAAAGCCCACCTACTAAAATTAAGCTTTAAAAACACTACAATTCTTCAGAGTAGCCTTCGAACCACATACGACACGACTAAACCTAGATAAAATTCACAAGATAAATATTTACTTAAACTTTCGACACCAGTAAACACATTCCTAGAACCAAAGTAAGGTACGAGGCATTTTGCGTTGTATTTTACGTACGTAGTGTATGGTTTCCTTTAACATTCAAATGATCCCAACATCAAATAATTATTATTAGCTATTTCCGAGGAACTCTGGATGACAGGCAATACTACTTAACCGAATTATACTGAAAGAACGAAGGTTTCGTTCAATTTTCCTCATGAAAAATGCACCGGTCCCTCTACGTACAAGGATGGTGCTGGCATACGCGAATATTCGGACATGACATACTGCAGACTAGCCACTCGTGTTTATAACCTTATTTTTATTTCACTTGACATGCCCATATTTTATTAAGTGGTAACGAATCACTAAAATAAGTTTAAACCACCTATGGAACGCTACAAGAATTCTTTGAAACAACCAGGTTGTTATTTAACGCTACTGCTGTTGAAAGCAGATTTTCATTCCACCGTCTTTCCCAGAAAGAAATTAATTTTTCATTGGTCACTTATGACAAATATGCAAACAAAGAAGTACACACACCGCAGCGCCATTATATACAGCAGGTAGAAAGCTTTATATACACATATCACACGTTTATTGATGTACTAGTTTACCACACGAAGTACTATAATTTTACTTACAGAATTGGTCTCTCAAAAATATCACTATTACTGTTTACATTAACCAGTGACAGGAAAAGATAAACTATGTTAAGATATTAAATGCGATATTTTGTAATACTCTATCATCTATTTAAAACTAAAATCTTTTTGAATTATGTCGCCTATGTTTAGAAGCATTTTAAAACCTACTTATCCCCGTGAGCCACTGCTAAATTAATCCAGACTGAACGGGGTGTGTGTGTGTGTGTGTGTGTGTGGGGGGGGGAGTAAAATTACATTGCATGAGCACATTCGTTTTTACATTTCTTGGGGTGTTTACAATAATTTATTTTGCATCTCAAGGAGGCACTTTTTTTTTCCATCACAAAATCTTTGTATTTGTATTTGAAGCATTTGGATGGTGTAACATGAGTGTTCCACATGCACGTTCCAGTTTAGAGAAACTAACTTTCCCTCTTCTAATCTCTTGCGTAAATAGCAACAATGACAATAATAAACCTACATGTGCTAATTCATTCCCTTGATACCCTGGTGGAATACAAAATATTAATTGTCAACTGAAAACTGTTCAACTTCGGACAAAACTCTTGTACTAACCAATTTTGGTAACGACCTTTCTTACGGGAAGAGCGAATACACTTTTCTTTAATGAACCTCCTATGGCGTCATTATTTCAAACTTCACGTACGGTTTACTTCATGTTTTGGTCTATACTAATTAACTGGGCATCGACTGCTCCTAATAAACATTGTCGAATCTTTAAAAGTGCGAAAATAGGCTTTGTGACATGCTGCTTAAACAACTTTTGCAAACAATACGGCTTTATTTTCACATGACAAAACTTTATAATGTCTCTGCCAATGCCAATGGCTATTGCAATTGCTTTCTACATTTAAAAAACCTCCCGATAATGTAAATGGCGGTCACACTTCTATTGGATTAAAATTCTCCCTCTTCCCTTTCTGTCCTTTATAAGAAAATTTCCCCCAGTTGGTTCGATAGTACTGTATATTAAAGCCTTTTCTCAAGAGCCCTTCCATACGCATTAAATAGAGATAAAAATATACCCGAGTTTTGCAATATGTAGTGATAAAATTCGCAAGAAACTTCAAGTGTTTGTAAAGGCCAATGGGTCACTGTTCATCTTTAAGTAAATGTTAAGAAAACACAAATTTATTTTCAAAAAGTTTGAAAACTGCCTTATTCCAAAGAATTAATTAGCAGTGGTATAATACAATTAGGATTTTGATAGCTCACACCTACATTCCTATCTGTTAACTTTCTTTTACCGTATTCCTTCAGAGATTAGCTACTTAATATCACGCGATTTTTCTTACATTTCTTTCGAGTTGGACCATTCTTGGATATAACTAGTCATTCGTTACCTACCAAACATATCCTTAATGGATGATTTTAAAAAATGCGTTCTCAAGACCGTATTTTTGCAACAACTGACCCTCTAGCTTTCTTTGACTTTGGCTGTCCGAGTTCATAGAGGACAACAGTCATCATGGATTTTTTGTCTTTCATCAGCGTATATATTATAAGCCTTTGGATATTCCTTTCTGCTCAAAGACTACCACAGATCCTAATCTAGATTGGACCTACTTTCAGGACTTTAATTTCCTTGAAAATTAATTTGAATAAAATTTTTCAACAACATTTCGAGCCCTTAATTCCACCCTCAAGTACCTATATTATACTCAGTACCACCTTAAAAGCCCTTGAACATATCAATTCATCAGTGGCCAGCTTTAATAGAACTATATGCAACTTTACTGCTTTTAATTCTGGTAGGAATTTCTACGTAATTTCAGCTCTTCCCTTCCCTTGACTAAAAACATTCAGCTTTATTAAACTTACTGGCCCCCAAACAACAACTAATCAAATTCTCTTGTAACTTCAAAACTCCATTCTATTAAATATTAACTTTTTATTTCCTATTTCAAACTTTTAAGATTGACCATTAGGACAGCGTACAGAACAGTTCAGTGACGCATAATGTCCAGGCTTCCAAAAATCTAGGTTTCCAGCAAGCAGCTTTGTTCCATTAATGTTTTCTTTGATTCTTAAATATTTCAATTAGTAACCTAAATTCAACACAGGCAACTACCACATTAAGTAGTTTATAATATAAACTTTCCTTTTACTTTAGCGTACTTTAAGGTTAAACTGAACTAAATAGCACATTTAAGGGGATTGGCTTTGCCAATCCGTTCATTTAACCCCAGATCAATACACTACTTTGCATTATGGAATTTTGTACTTACACCCTTTTTATTTTAACAGAATTCACATTAAAAAGCCCTACAACCTTACACCATCTAAGATATATCTATATACCGTAATGATTGTTGCAACATTTAACTAGGGTGGCACAAAAATAAACTTATTACCTTCAAGGTAATAATGCCCAAGCCAAATCAGTACTGCCCTAATTATTCCCAGTATTCAGTGCTTTAACTTCCGAAAGGTTTCTCTCATTTTGTACATTTTCATCTGTACTCAAAAGTACGAGATGGCTTAACTGCCAAATACTATCAAACACTATCCATTCCACCCACTGCAGGATTTAAGCCTATAGTACCCTAACCTTAATCGATTTAAGTATATTCAAGGTGATAATTGGTCCCTAGTAGAACTATTAAAGATTAAACGAACTCTTCCACTTTTAGCAAAAAGACAAGAGACTGAGTGTTAAAACTAGTTTGGGTGTCTAGCTTCCAGTATCCATAAAGTTAAAGTTATCTAGTAATTTTACTAGATTATAAACTAGTAATTTCACTACTAAATGATTTTAAGCTTGGAGACTTAAACTAGTACAACGTTAAACAAGAAACTCTCAAATACTCAGAACCGCCGCATTTCCCTATGCATCCAAATTCGGATAATATATAAAACAAAAAATTTAATTATGTCCAGCCACCATAATAAAAATTTCATGCGAAGGTGTTAGATGTTACAAGGGTAAAAGAAAGTAAAGTTACTGACCAATAAATATATTTACAGTAACTCCCAAACAGTCTACAGTGGGGAATTCTTCACAGTCTTACAGTGGGAATAATTTCACTAAACGAACGAACCCTTACTTTGTAGGTTCGCAGGCTTTTCACAACATTTTTTCGAATTGTGGGACTAATAAAGCGGAAGCTTTTAGTCTTTTAGAAATTAGAGTTTCAATGTGTAGGGATACTACGCCTTATCCTTCCTGGCAAACGATCAAACCTGAAATAAAAAAAAGAAAAAATAAAAACTTTTCAAATACACAAACGAAACTATTTCAAACATTAGATTTGCCCCACCAAAACCACGTAATTCTTTAGCACATCTCAAAAAAAAAACGGAAATTATTCAAAGGTAGTTTCCCACCCACAAATGCTGACCAATACAATATGCCAGGGACCTACCAATTCCCAGAGAACTTCCAAAAATTTCTATTATTTACTTTACATATCTATTACTTTACATAATTTCTAGCAATGGCACAATGAATAACTAAACTGTAACCAAAACCGAACTAAAATGCGTTTTCAATTCGGCCTGTACTGATTGTTTTGCAACCGAGGTTGGAAGGCTGAAAGAAACTCCTTGGTCAGCAAGCAATTGTGCACACCAAACTTGAAAATCGCAACCTTGGACGTAAAATACTTAACCAGACCCTTTAACAATAATACGTCAGGCTAAAAACATTCACCACTCAAGGGACCTTTGATTCAAAATTACTATTTGGAGTGAATGGACATGAAAATTACAATACACAAGTGGTTTACTATGCAAATGTTAAATGTGCCCTTTACGAAAACAATGCATTAGGGTAACCCGTGTCAATGATTTATTTGGTCAACTATCAAATTTCCAAATTATCAAATTAAAAAAAAAATAGCCTGTAATTTTGATAGCAACTGCGATGTTGTGCCGAACATAAGAGTGCAAGATTCAGTATTAGGCAAATAGAAATGGTGTAAAGTCTTTAACAGAAACGCCGATTTGGAAAAGTCAACCTATGATTTTGCCACTTAGATATCTTTGAAAAGTAAGAAAAATCAAAACTATTGACACTCAAGTAAATAGGGCTAAGTAACCCATGTGAACTCTCGAGCGAGACTTTCCAGCCCTGTGATTGGCTTAACAGCCAACCAGGAGCATCGTAAGGGAATGGCCTAGACATCAGATGCATGGCTCGTGTGTAATTATAGTACCATATGTGAAACATTCTTGAATAACAGGTGGGGGCTAATAAGCGATTAGTTGGACAACAGGTGAAAAAAAATGGTGAAAGAGCAGTCTTCTCGCTGGGTGAAAAACCATCTTTTAACTACTAAATACACCCTACCACTCCTTTCGTTCTGGTTCTTCGATCCTCATCCCCACCGATATCCCTCAGTTAAGGGTCCGCCTTCAACATCTCAATTTGTACCTCTAATGCAACTGGTGCTCATCCATTAGTAATTTCACAAGACTTAATTTTCATAGTTTGTATCTCAAAATCACCGGCTACTACAGCCGCCTCCTGACCTCTTAGGTTTATCTTCCTATTAAAAAAAAAATATACGTAACCCATCTGCGCTTTATTTCCTTACACAAAATATTTCCTGTCTTCCTATCTGTAAAAAGTCTCCCTAATCCAGATAGCTTATTTATTCATAGTGCCAATTTATCATAGTGCAATTGCGAGGTTTTCCTCGTTACACCTTGTGACTTTATATACTATCAATTTACGTTATTCCAATTCACTAACTGACCTCCATAGGTCCCAGTGTTTGGTCTTAAATTTATATTCAGTAAATATATTTTAGTCGATCGTTCTTGGATGGACCTTCCCCCCCCCCACTTCTCTGTCCATAAAAAAACTCCAGACTTCCGCCTAACTAAACAAATCATTGTACCTCTAAGCAGCTACAGATATGCCAAAAAGTACTTCGCAATGGCTGACCTCATAAGGACAGCTTCCTCTGCCAGATTGTTTAGACTATTTAGTTATTCGATGTTAAGTGTGCTAAAGTTGGCAAGATTTTTTAAGCCAAATTCTGAGACCTGTTTCCTAGTAGCTACTAAAATTAAACAAGAATTTTAAAATTATCATTAGGCCACCATTTAAAGAAACAATTTAAAACCCAGGCTTATGTAAACACCGTAAAGATTAGTAGTCACCTACGCAATCCTATAGGAAAAATTTTTTAATCTTTTTAAAGTTAACATTTGAGGGAGTTTTGCAACCAAAATTATGAGGACCCTGGGCACATGGATAAAAATGAGGAAAAATAAGGGAGCATACAAGACATCAGATGATCAGACCAAAAGGAAATAAGCAATCTGCTAAAACTTGCAAGCAAGTGAAAAACTTTCCAGATTCACAAAACGGACTGAAAAACCCTGTAATTATCAAAACCCAAACTAAACGAAAATCTCCACGAAGTAAAATTTCAAGGGGGCAAAAAAATGTTACAAAATCTAGGGGTTTCCATCAATTAGCTGTCCTTACCGGCTTACTCCACAAAGTAAATTGTCAATGCTCAGCCGTCACTTTTCAGTCAGCAAAAGTGGCTTTGTGGTCTCAGATGCAACATTAACCAAATAAGTTCATTAACCAACCTGCCAGGCTGCAGCTCAATAATGAGATACAACAATACTTGGGCTGAAGACCAACATTACAATGTAACTGTGCCAAATCTATCTTCAACCATTGAAATTAGCTTTTATGTACACCCTATTCTTGCAGTAGGAGGGAAAAATCTGGAAATCCTGCTAGTTCCCCCCATCTTCGTGCAACACGAACCCTCAACTAAGCAGGCAGCTCTAAAAACTGCACGGAATAACAAAATTAAGGCAGTTTTTAAAGTCAAAAAGTCACCTCTAAGTAACACACATTCGAAAAATTACTGACGACTAATTCTAAATAAAAGTAATCTTCATGTACAAGACTTCATTTTTAATTTGTCAACCAATTTAAATATGCTTTATGAAAACTTATTTTTGCCCATATTTAACTATGCGTTATGAAAAACTGACTTTTTTAAGGCATTAGTTGAAAATAAAAAAAAAAACTAAGTAATTGCTCAAAACAAAAAAATAACTTTTTCGCTCCTGGCCATTACCATTCTTACATTACAACAACCGATGAACATTTATTATAGGGACTAAGAACCCGGCTTTGCATCTATATCGTATTTTGCTTTACATAAAAAATCTTACTTTTAATATAAAAAAAATACCGTAATAGCTTATTGTTTACACTAGTGCTACTATTACGTAACACCTCACTTGACAGGCTTTTTCTCTTATTCTCACTACTTTATTTTATTTTTTTATTTTACTATAACTACTAATTTAGATGTTTTGCCCTTTTTCTTAAATGTAAAACTAAAAAAAAAAAAAGTTACTTCACAACTAGAAACTATTCAATTATGTGTGTTGCATTATGCATAAGATACATGGGATATACTCAAGGACAAGGTTATATAATAAAGGGTTCCCTTTTGTCAATTAACTCTTCTCCTTTCTAAACTCAACCTAGGAAACTGCCACTCGCTATCCTTATTTATTTAAACTAACTAAGAACGCTGTTCCGTTGTTTTTGAAAGCTTGCTTCAAGTTTTTTAACTTTTTTTACCAATAATACAATTTATTGGTGGATTATTCTTTTTTATAAAATTTAAACCAACAAAACATTATGAATTTTTATATCTTAACACTTAAGCTAGAACCCATCATTACTAACACGTATTGTACTTGACAAGGCCATACACCAAGGAATGTTACTACGTGTCTTACCATTTCATATGAATTCACATAACCAGAAGCCGTAAGCTGGCCAGCTAAATAGTTGTAGATTGAAAAATGTTGCTACCCTCTAAAACATTGCTGTCAGTGGTACATTACTCCCAATATGGCTGCTTTTTTTTAAAATTTTAAATTTTAAGAAATGTCAATATCTAGTGTAAGTGCTGATCATTGGTTGAGTTTTAAAATCCAGTAGTGCATGCAAAAAATTGTAATTTTAAAAAAAATCAAAAAATAAATAAAAAGCTCAAAACTAATTTTTCACGGACTACCAAAATGCCATGTGGCTTGAAATTACTGAGCGTGAAAATTTTCTCGGGCAGAAAAAGTCATACCACACGATATGAAGCCATATTACAATTGGTTAAGTTTTGCATTTCATACATATTACATTTCATATTAGAAAGTGTTTTGAAATTACCCACTAATTACTTTAAAAAGACGTGATAACTCATTTAAACTTCTCAAGTGAGTTTTTACAACTACACTAGCGCTTTACGTGTTAGTACAATACCACAACTTTGAAAAAACTAATTATGAATTTCTGTATCCAATTACTTACATCCCAGTATTACATTTCTACGTTCAACAAATGTTAGGTAGTATTCGTCAGGTGAACAACGGAACAATTGGGACTAGTCATTCGTGTGACTGTTCATCCCGGGGGGGTTCGCTTAAATATTGTTCAATTTTAATTTGTCTCTCAGGCAAAAATAGAGGCAAAAAAATGCGCAGTTTAATCGAACAGACATGAAAATACTTGAAACTTTTAATTCGAAACAACTTATGTTGAAATTTACTTCAGTTACTGTCCTACAGAATAATGACAATTTCCTCCGTGTGAAGGTTGAACGCAGTGTGTCAGGGGAAAAATGCTTAAAAGGAAAAAAAAAATTTTTGGAAGACAATTGCATTTCGAAAAGTTTAACTATACAAGGGAAGACGAATTAACTTGTTCAGTATTCAAAAGGAATATGATGGCGAAGGTAACATTATGGGCAGGAACAGTAGTATGGAAAGAATCCAGGGTCAATTGAAAAAAAAAATAAAAAAAATAAAATCTCCGAGCTGCTTAAAATGGCACTTGCCTTCATCTACTATGAGATTCAGGGTCTCTGTAACACTTTTTTTTTTGGACTTTGCTCCCTTGTTGCCAAAATCAAAAGCATCGATGTAGCTTGAAACGTTGACATATGTTATATTTTACAACCCCACACAAATTTTGTCAGCATTATCAATAACCTAAACCCCCGATAGTTTTAATTTTTTATAGAAAATTAAAATGATCTAAGCCGACGCCATGGCCAATGATTACGAGCCAAGAGTCGAAAAATAAAAACATTCATTACGTAAGCAAAGGTAAAAAAACAAACAAACACCTTCTTGACTAAATGTTGACCCCGCAACATCCACCAGACAGAAATTCCATTGGCTCTGAAACCCAAAGACTTTATGGAACTGCGGAACGATACATAGATGTGGGTGGGTTATCAGTGCTAAGCGTAGTAATACTACTGTAGCAGTAGTGGCCGCAACAGTATAGCCATAATATACAAGAGTTAAACGTTTAGGCCAACTGCTGGGATCCTTGAGGATCATTTAGCACTTCTTACAACTACTCGAGAAATTAGTTTTTATAGCCAGAAGTTAAATTTTTTTCTCAATCCAACAATGCCCATGGGTAGCCTTCAGTGTTATCCTCAATTATAACGAGGCGAAAGTGGGTGGAGCCTCATGAAGTCACCATTCTGTCGATAATTATTGGCGAAGGTTTAAAGCCAATATACGGTACCGGCTATTTTTTTTTCCAGTAAATAGGTAGATAGCCAATAAATAAAAATTGCTTGACATTGATATATGGCAGTTATCAAATCAAGCTTGTCTACTATGTTTTATGAAATTACCAACTATTCCTACATCTTGTCAATCTGATTGTGACCTATAAAGTAGACTAATTTCTTTGGAAACTTAATTTTTTTTTGGGAGTTAGACTAATAATCGAAGTGTTTTTGTATTATTAACATTTTGTTGGTTTGTTCATTATGACAATTATCAGTGGAGAGGTTCAGAGTTCATAAAGGTGTACCTGCTTTGCTGTATTTTAAATTTTTGTATGTCATTGTGCCAGAGGTTTAGCCTTCGTTACGTATAGCAATCATCCATCGAGAAAGAGGGAAGAAATGCTGTCATAAGTTACGTAAACGAGTGCGTTCGAAACCTTTTCTCTGAGTAAGTTGGCCCGTCTTCAAAAAAGGTCAAAACTTTTTAACATTATAAAAAAAGTACCAAATTTATTCAACCTACGTAGTGCAGATACACTAAAAAACAAAATTTAAAATGTGTTGATATAATATGTATTCTGAATAAGCGTTATATTTATGAAATGCATGATAAAAAGTTATTGCGAAAAAAAAAAAGCAGAGTTACAAAGGCCCCTTGAATCTCATAGTAGAGCTGTTGATAACAGTTATAAACGTGGCAACCTCTGCCACATACATTCCTCTTATGGATGCTTATTTACCGTACACACAGAGTTGGTCGAGAAACACTTAAATAACAAAAAACAAAAAAACTTTATGAATCGTTTTTGCCAGTCGTTCATATCTATACTTGATTTTTTTGAAAGGTCCTTACTATGAAGCGTATTCATTTATCAGATGTAACCCCTCCCCCTTTATTGACAGCCAATTTCCTCCTGGTATTTTGGTCTGCTTTTGGACTTTAGGCAGCATTTAGTGCACAAAACTGGCCTAACACATTTCCCTCATAGAATAATAATGGAAACTTTCTAACTGTACTATTAGTCTTCAGTTGATGTTGCTGGTACCAATTCACTGGCTTTATTACATTCTCGGCCCCAAAAAGAACTTACCTTGATCCACGAGTATATTGAAACTATAGCTAAGGGGTACACCAATGGAGGCAGCAAAATGGCTATCACTGAAAAAAATTTCATTAAGTTGCCATTATCACTGGTTTGTAAGTAAAATCCGCACCACTGATAATTCTGAGTAATGGGAACAAGGGATTAATTTCTCAATTCGTTCACATTACATCCATGGTGGAAGCAAAAAAAAATGGTTCAAGCATGCGAATCGTGATAAATTTTTCTGTATTTCGAGAATAAAAAAACTTTAGTTTGTCGTAACATGAGATTTTGTAGCAATAATATACTAAAACAGTATTTCCAATTAGCATTTTTTTTTTCGTCTTTGTCAAAACTTGTTTTTTTCCTAGGAAACTCAACTTGTCTTCAGATATTTATCAAAGGTTGCTAAAAACTGCAGTACATACTTGATCGTTTTTTCTTATATTATTTTTAGGTTTTTTTGTTTTTTGGAAAAAAGGCCTTCAACATTCTCGAAACGAAAACCACCTCAGCAATGTCCTCCATCTAACAACAAAGGTACGACAGAAGTCGATTTTTTTTAGTATTAGTTCTTTTTTTGTTCTAAGATGTGACTAAAACAGACTAAAATATCTTTTTAAGATAGATATTTATTTAAGAATTACCATAAGGTTTTAAGATGCCTGGTTTTAAAATAATATCCCTTATCAAAAATTACAGTGGGAAAAAACCTAAAACTTGGTTATTAAAAAATAATTAAAACAAACTGCTGGGGAAAAGCTCAAATTTAGCAGGAAAACTGGCAAAAAATACGATATAACTTTACAGTTCTTCTTACAATATTGATAAACCTCAAATTTCTTTTTAATACAAACTAATTTCTTACGATTTTCGAAACGCTAAATCCTGTGATAGAAATTGCTTACAGAGTCCTATGAAAAAAATAAAAATAATTCGACCCGCCCCATGCACAAAAAAATAAAGTTACTTGGTAGGTTTTTTTTTGTTACTGCTGTAGCATCGGTTAACCGGCATTGACCTTGTACCTTATGGTTTAGCAACAAAATTTTTTCAGGGACTTTTAGCTTTTAAGGTAAGCATGATAGTTTTTTTCTACATTCCACTTTAAACTCTTATGAATTCTTTCAGATATACTCGAACTTTCTTGGAACAAAAGAAAGAACGTAAGTAGGCTTTCTCGTTTTCGTCCTTTACGTAACTTAACTCCTGCAATAGTCCAAAAAAAAGCATTTTGTTTTATGCTTAGTTTTCAAACTATAGTAAAATTCACTTTAATTTTTCTCCACTTGGTTATGTGACCAGCAACATTACTGTAAAACAGACACGCAGCAAACTGCTAAGTGAACTATTTCCCCATCAATTTACTTGTACACCGTCATTGCCAAACGAAAACTTAATTGCCATAATATGAAAATATGTACAAACAAACTTTTGTCTACCATTTTTGATAAGTGCGCGCTGAATGAGTGAGTCGTGCAGCAAATACCATGCCCACCCCCTTTAATTACTTTAACAAAATGTTACTTGCTATTTAATATTCTGGGTAACGAAAAAGAAAATGCTAAATAAAATATTTCTACTCTTAAATTAAATTTAAACTTCGATCTATTAAGTTGTTGATCTAAAGAAACACGGTGCTGTCGCTTCATAAAAAGAACGTGTCATTCTCTTATACGCTTTTCACGACACGTTAGAAAATCTTTTCAGGCATTGAAAAGTATTTCATTCCACAGCCCTCAAAACAGCTATATTAACTAATTAAAGTATTAATTTGATACTAGTAATAAGTGTAAAGTTAATTGCAAATTAACATAGCAACCGAATTGCATTATCACGTTTTTTGCACTGTAATTTGGTCAACGAACAAAAATAAACATTTCCAGTGAAAGATAAAGGGAAACACCTGCTACCGAATCTGGTTTGATTGATTGCTGCTTTGCATTGCACAAAAAGCCACCTACTAAAATTAAGCTTTAAAAACACTACAATTCTTCAGAGTAGCCTTCGAACCACATACGCACGACTAAACCTAGATAAAATTCAGAAGATAAATATTTACTTAAACTTTCGACACCAGTAAACACATTCCTAGAACCAAAGTAAGGTACAGGCATTTTGCGTTGTATTTTTACGTACGTAGTGTATGCTTTCCTTTAACATTCAAATGATCCCAACATTATATACTCATTATTAGCTATTTCCGAGGAACTCTGCATGACAAGCAATACTACTTAACCGAATTATACTGAAGAACGAAGGTTTCGTTCAATTTTCCTCATGAAAATGCACCGTCCCTCTAAGTAAAAAAAGGATGGTGCTGGCATACGCGAATATTCGGACATGACATACTGCAGACTAGCCACTCGTGTTTATAACCTTATTTTTATTTCACTTGACATGCCCATATTTTATTATGTGGTAAACGAATCACTAAAATAAGTTTAAACCACCTATGGAACGCTACAAGAATTCTTTGAAACAACCAGGTTGTTTATTTAACGCTACTGCTGTTGAAAGCAGATTTTCATTCCCACCGTCTTTCCAGAAAGAAATTAATTTTTCATTGTTCACTTATGACAAATATGCAAACAAAGAAGTACACACACCGCAGCGCCATTATATACAGCAGGTAGAAAGCTTTATATACACATCACATTGTCGTTTATTGATGTACTAGTTTACCACACGAAGTACTATAATTTTACTTCACAAATTGGTCTCTCAAAAATATCACTATTACTGTTTACATTACCAGTGACAGGAAAAGATAAACTATGTTAAGATATTAAATGCGATATTTTGTAATACTCTTTATCATCTATTTAAAACTAAAATCTTTTTGAATTATGTCGCCTATGTTTAGAAGCATTTTAAAACCTACTTACTCCCCGTGAGCCACTAAATTAATCCAGACTGAACGGGGTGTGTGTGTGTGTGTGTGTGGGGGGGGGGGGGTGGGGGGGGGGGGGGGGGGGGGGAGTAAAATTACGTTGCATGAGCAACATTCGTTTTTACTTTTCTTGGGTTGGGTGTTTACAATAATTTATTTTGCATCTCAATGAGGCACTTTTTTTTTTTTTTTTCCATCACAAAATCTTTGTATTTGTATTGAAGCATTGGATGGTGTAACATGAGTGTTCCACATGCACGTTCCAGTTTAGAGAAACTAACTTTCCCTCTTCTAATCTCTTGCGTAAATAGCAAACATGACAATAATAAACTACATGTGCTAATTCATTCCCTTGATACCCTGGTGGGGAATACAAAATATTAATTGTCAACTGAAAACTGTTCACTTCGGACAAAACTCTTGTACTAACCAATTTTGGTAACGACCTTTCTTACGGGAAGAGCGAATACTTTTCTTTAATGACCTCCTATGGCGTCATTATTTCAAACTTCACGTACGGTTTACTTCATGTTTTGGTCTATACTAATTCACTGGGCATCGACTGCTCCTAATAAACATTGTCGAATCTTTAAAAGTGCGAAAATAGGCTTTGTGACATGCTGCTTAAACAACTTTTGCAACAATCGGCTTATTTCACATGACAAACTTTATAATGTTTCTGCTGCCAGCCAATGGCTATTGCAATTGCTTTCTACATTTAAAAAAAACAAAAAAAACCTCCCAATAATGTAAATGGCGTCACACTTCTATTGGATTTAAAATTCTCCCTCTTCCCTTTCTGTCCCTTTATAACAAAATTTCCCCCAGTTTGGTTCGATAGTACTGTATATTAAAGCCTTTTTTAATCAGGGCCCGTTTCCATACGCATTATACGAGATTAAAAATATACCCCGAGTTTTTGCATATGTAGTGATAAAATTCGCAAGAAACTTCAATTGTTTTTGTAAAGGCCAATGGGTCACTGTTCATCTTTAAGTAAATGTTAAGAAAACACAAATTTATTTCAAAAAGTTTGAAAAACTGCCTTATTCCAAAGAATTAATTAGCGTGTATAATACAATTAGGATTTTGATAGCTCCACCTACATTCCTATCTGTTAACTTTCTTTTACCGTATTCCTTCAGAGATTAGCTACTTAATATCACGCGATTTTTTCTTACATTTCTTTCGAGTTGGACCTATTTCTTTGGGGATATGAACTAGTCATTCGTTACCTACCAAACATATCCTAATGGATGATTTAAAAAATGCGTTCTCAAGACCGTATTTTTGCAACAACTGACCTCTAGCTTTCTTGACTTTGGCTGTCCGAGTTCATAGAGGACAACAGTCATCATGGATTTTTTGTCTTTCATCAGCGTATATATATAAGGGCTTTTGGATATTCCTTTTCTGCTCAAGACACCACAGATCCTAATCTAGATTGGACCTACTTTCGGACTTTAATTCCTTGAAAATTTAATGTGAATAAAATTTTTCAATAACATTTCGAGCCCTTAATTCCACCCTCAAGTACCTATATTATATTCAGTACCACCTTAAAGCCCTTGAACATATCAATTCATCAGTGGCCAGCTTAATAGAACTATATGCAACTTTACTGCTTTTAAATTCTGGTAGGAATTTCTACGTATTTCAGCTCTTCCTCCTTGACTAAAACATTCAGCTTTATTCAAACTTACTGGCCCCCAAACAACACTAATCAAATTCTCTTGTAACTTCAAAACTCCATTCTATATAATATTACTTTTTATTTCCTATTCAACTTTTAAGATTGACCATTAGGACAGCGTACAGAACAGTTCAGACGCATAATGTCCAGGCTTCAAAAATCTAGGTTTCCAGCAAGCAGCTTTGTTCCATTAATGTTTTCTTTGATTCTTTAATATTTCAATAGTAATCTAAATTCAACACAGGGCAACTACCACATTAAGTAGTTTATAATATAAACTTTCCTTTTACTTTAGCGTACTTTTAAGGTTAAACTGAACTAAATAGCACATTAAGGGGATTGCTTTGCCAAATCCGTTCATTTAACCCCAGATCATACACTACTTTTGCATTATGGAATTTTGTACTTACACCCTTTTTATTTTAACAGAATTCACATTAAAAAGCCCTACAACCTTACACCATCTAAGATATATCTATATACCGTAATGATTGTTGCAACTAGGGTGGCACAAAAATAAACTTACCTTCAAGGTTACAAGGTTATTGCCCTCCAACGTTCAAATGCCCAAGCCAAATCAGTACTGCCCTAATTATTCCCAGTATTCAGTGCTTTAACTTCCGAAATGCTTCTCTCATTTTGTACATTTTCATCTGTACTCAAAAGTACGAGATGGCTTAACTGCCAAATACTATCAAACACTATCCATTCCACCCACTGCAGATTTAAGCCTCATACGTACCCTAACCTTAATCGATTTAGTATTCAAGGTGATAATTGGTCCCTAGTAGAACTATTAAAGATTAAACTAACTCTTCCACTTTTAGCAAAAAGACAAGACACTGAGTGTTAAAACTAGTTTGGGTGTCTAGCTTCCAGTATCCATAAAGTTAAAAAATTATCTAGTAATTTTACTATATTATAAACTAGTAATTTCACTACTAAATGATTATAAGTTGAGACTTAACTGTACACGTTAACAAACTCTCAAATACTCAGAACCGCATTTCCCTATGTATCCAAATTGGATATATATAAAAAATTTAATTATGTCCAGCCACCAGAATAAAAATTTCATGCGAAGGTGTTAGATGTTACAAGGGTAAAAGAAAGTAAAGTTGCTGACCAAATATATTTACAGTACTCCCAACAGTCTACAGTGGGAATCTTCACAGTCTACAGTGGGAATCTTCACTACTAACGACCCCTTACTTTGTGGTTCGTAGCTTTCACAACATTTTTCGAATTGTGGGACTAATAAAGGAAGCTTTTAGTCTTTTAGAAATTAGATTTCAATGTGTAGGGATCTACGCCGTCTCCTTCGGCAAAGATCAAACCTGAAAATAAAGAAAAAATAAAACTTTCAAATACACAAACTCAACTATTCAACATTTGATTTGTCAAAACCACGTAATTTAGCACATCTCAAAAAAAAAGGAATTCTTCAAATGTAGTTTCCCACAAATGCTGACCAATACAATATGCCAGACCTACAATTCCCAGAGACTTCCAATTTCTATTATTTACTTTACATACTATTTACTTTACATATTTCCTAGCAAGGTACATGAATACTAAACTGTAACCAAAGCCGAACTAAAATTTTCAATCGGCTGTACTGATTGTTTTGCAACCGAGGTTGGAAGGCTGAAGAACTCTGGTAGCAGCAATGTGCACACCAAACTTGAAATCGCAACCTTGACGTAAATACTTAACCAGCCCTTAACATATATACGTCAGGCTAAAAACATTCACCACTCAAGACCTTTGATTCATTAAGCAGACAAAATTACTATCTGGAGGTGAATGGACATGAAAATTACAATATACAAGTGGTTTACTATGCAAATGTTAAATGTGCCCCTAACGAAAACAATGCATTAGGTTAACCCGTGTCAATGATTTATTTGGTCAACTGTCAAATTTCCAGATTATCAAATTTAAAACAAAAATAGCCTGTAATTTTGATTAGCAACTGTGCAGATGTTGTGCCGAACATATGAGTGCAAGATTCAGTATTAGGCAAATAGAAATGGTGTACAGTCTTTAACAGAAACGCCGATTTGGAAAAGTCAACCTATATGATTTTGCCACTTAGATATCTTTGAAAAGTAAGAAAAATCAAAACTATTGACACTCAAGTAAATAGGGCTAAGTTACCCATGTGAACTCTCGAGCGAGACTTTCCAGCCCTGTGATTGGCTTAACAGCCAACCAGGAGCATCGTAAGGGAATGGCCTAGACATAAGATGCATGGCCCGTGTGTAATATAGTACCATATGTGAAACATTCTTGAATAACAGGTGGGGGCTAATTAGCGATTAGTTGGACAACCGGTGAAAAAAAAATGGTGAAAAGAGCAGTGTGTCGCTGGGTGAAAAACCATCTTTTAACTACTAATTACACCCTACCACTCCTTTCGTTCTGGTTCTTCGATCCTCATCCCCACCGATATCCCTCAGTTAAGGGTCCGCCTTCAACATCTCAATTTGCACCTCTAATGCAACTGGTGCTCATCCATCAGTAATTTCACATAGACTAATTTTCATAGTTTGTATCTCAAATCACCGGCTACTACAGCCTCCTGACCTCTTAGGTTATCTTCCTATTAAAAAAAAATATACGTAGCCCGTCTGCGCTTTATTTCCTTATAAAAAATATTTCCCGTCTTCCTATCTGTAAAGTCTCCTAATCCAGATAGCTTATTTATTCATAGTGCAATTGCGAGGTTTTCCTCTTGTTACACCTTTGTGACTTTATACTATCAATTTACGTTCCATCACTAACTGACCTCATAGGTCCCAGTGTTTGGTCTAAATTTTATATTCAGTTAAATATATTTTTAGTCGATCGTTCTTAGGACCTTCCACTTCTCTGTCCATAAAACCTCCAGACTTCCGCCTAACTAAACAATCATTGTACCTCTAACAGCTACAGATATTGCCAAAAAGTACTTCGCAATGCTGACCTCATAAGGACAGCTTCTCTGCCAGTTTGTTTCGACTCCTATTTGGTTATTCGATGTTAAGTGTGCTAAAGTTGGCAAGATTTTTTAAGCCAAATTCTGAGACCTGTTTCCTAGTAGCTAAAATAAACAAGAATTTTAAATTATCATAGCCACATTTAAAGAAATTTAACAGGCTTATGTAAACACCGTAAAGATTAGTAGTCACCTACGCAATCCTATAGGAAAATTTTTTTAATCTTTTAAAGTTAACAATTTTGAGGAGTTTGCAACCAAAATTATGAGACCCTGGCACATGGATAAAAATGAGGAAAATAAGGAGCATACAAGATATCAGATGATCAGACCGGGAAATGCAATCTGCTAACTTGCAGCAAGTGAAACTTCAGATTCACAAAACTGACTGAAAAAACCCTGTAATTATCAACCCAACTAAACGAAATCTCCACGAAGTAAAATTTCAATGGGGAAAAAAAAATGTACAAATCTAGGGGGTTCCATCATTAGCTGTCCTTACCGGCCTTACTCCACAAAGTAAATTGTCAATGCTCAGCCTTCACTTTTTAGTCAGCAAAAGTGGCTTTGTGGTCTCAGATGCAACATTAACCAAATAAGTTCATTAACCAACCTGCCAGGCTGCAGCTCAATGAGATACTACAATACTTGGGCTGAAGACCAACATTACAATGTAACTGTGCCAAATCTATCTTCAACCATTGAAATTAGCTTTTATGTACCCTATTCTTGCAGTAGGAAAATCTGGAAATCCTGCTAGTTCCCATCTTCGTGCAACACGAACCCTCAACTAAGCAGCAGCTCAAACTGCACGAATAACAAATGTAAGCAGTTTTAAAGTAAAAGTCACCTCTAAGTAACACTATTCGAAAATACTGACGACTAATTCTAAATAAAAGTAATCTTCATGTACAAGACTTCATTTTTAATTTGGCAACAATTTAATATGCTTTATGAAAACTTATTTGCCCATATTTAATATGCGTTATGAAAACTGACTTTAGCATTAGTTTGAATAAAAAACTAGTAATTGCTCAAACAAAAAATACTTTTCTCCTGCCATTACCATTCTTACATTACAACACCGATGAACTTTATTATAGACTAAGAACCCGGCTTTGCATATATCGTATTTTGCTTTACATAAAATCTTACTTTTAATATAAAAAAAATACCGTAATAGCTTATTGTTTACACTAGTGCTACTATTAAGTAACACCTCAACTTGACAGGCTTCTATTACTCAACTACTTTATTTTATTTTATTTTACTATACTACTAATTTAGATGTTTTGCCTTTTTCTTAAATGTAAAACTAAAAGTTACTTCACACTAGAAACTATCAATTATGTGGTGTTGCATTATGCATAAGATACATGGGATATACTCAAGGACAGGTTATATAATAAAGGGTCTTTGTCAATTAACTCTTCTCCTTTTCTAAACTCAACCTAGGAAAACTGCCACTCGCTATCCTTATTTATAACTAATAACGCTGTTCCGTTGTTTGAAAGCTTGCTTCAAGTTTTTAACTTTTACCAATAATACAATTTATTGGTGGATTATTTTCTTTATAAAATTTAACCACAACATTATGAATTTTATATCTTAAACACTTAAGCTAGAACCCATCATTACTACTACGTATTGTACTTGACAAGGCCATACACCAAGGAATGTTACTACGTGTCTTACCATTCATATGAATTCACATAACCAGAGCCGTAAGCTGGCCAGCTAAATAGTTGTAGATTGAAAAATGTTGCTACCCTCTAAACATGCTGTCAGTGGTACATTACTCCCAATATGGCTGCTTTTAAAATTAAGAATGTCATATCTAGTGTAAGTGCTGATCATTGGTTTGAGTTTAAAATCCCAGTATGCAGCAAATTGTATTTAAAAAAAAACAAAAAAAAAATAAATAAATAAGCTCAAAACTAATTTTTCAGACTACCAAAATGCCATGTGGCTTGAAATTACTGAGCGTGAAATTTTCTCGGGCAGAAAAAGTCATACCACACGATATGAAGCCATATACAATTGTTAAGTTTGCATTTTCCATTACATATTACATTTCATATTAGAAGTGTTTAGAAATTACCCCCAACCAATAATACTTTAAAAGACGTGATAAACTCATGTTTTTAAGCTTCTCAAGGTGAGTTTACAACTACAAACTAGCGCTTTACGTGGTTAAGTACAAATACACAAACTTTGAAACTAAATTATGAATTCCTGTATCCAATACTTACATACAAGTATTACATTTCTAACGTTTCAAAATGTATAGTATTCGTCAAGGTTTGAACCAACGGAACAATTGGACTAGTCATTCGTGTTGTGACTGTTCATTCCCGGGGCGGTAATAATTGTTCAATTTTTTTAATTTGTCTTCTTCAGGCAAAATAGAGAAAAAATGCGCAGTTTAATCGAACGACAATTTTTTTTGAAAATACTTGAAACTTTTAATTCGAAACAACTTATGTTGAAAAATCGGACTTCAGTACTGGTCTACAGAAATAATGGACAAATCCAGTTAGAAGTTGGAAAAGTATTAACGCCAGTGGCCAGGAAAATGCTAAAAGGAAAAAAAATTTTTTGGAAAGACCAATTGCCATTTCGAAAAGTTTAACTATACAAAGACGAATTAACTTGTTTCAGTATTCTAAAGGAATATGATGGCGGGGCCAAGTGGTAAACCATTATGGGCAGAAACAGTAGTATGGAAAGGAAATCCAAGTTCAAAATTGAAAAAAAATAAATCTCCGAGCTGCTTAAAATGGCACTTGCCTTCATCTACTATGAGATTCAGGGTCTCTAACTGTTTTTTTGGACTTTGCTCCTTGTCAAAGCATCGGATGTAGCTGAAAGTTGACATATGTATATTTTACAACCCCACACAAATTTTGTCAGCATTATCAATAACCTAAACCCGATAGTTTTAATTTTTTATAGATTAAAATGATCTAGCGACGCCATGGCCAATGATTACGAGCCAAGAGTCGAAAAACATTCATTACGTAAGCAAGGTCAAACAAACACCTCTTGACTAAATGTTGCCCCCGCACATCCACCAGACAGAAATTCCATTGGCTCTGAAACCCAAAGACTTTATGAATGGCGGAACGATACATAGATGTGGGTGGGGTATCAGTGCTAGCGTAGTAATACTACTGTAGCAGTAGTGCCGCAACAGTATAGCCATAATATACAAGAGTTAAACGTTTAGGCCAACTGCTGGGATCCTTGAGGATCATTTAGCACTTCTTACAACTACTCGAGAAATTAGTTTTTATAGCCAGAAGTTAAATTTTCTAATCCAACAATGCCCATGGTAGCCTTCAGTGTTATCCTCAATTATAACGAGGCGAAAGTGGGTGGAGCCTCATGAAGTCACCATTCTGTCGATAATTATTGCGAAGGTTTAAAGCCAATATACGGTACGGCTATTTTTTTTTTTTCCAGTAAATAGGTAGATAGCCAATAAATAAAAATTGCTTGACATTGGATATAGCAGTTATCAAATCAAGCTTGTCTACTATGTTTATGATAATTACCAACTATTCCCTACATCTTGTCAATCTGATTGTGACCTATAAAGTAGACTAATTTCTTTGGAAACTTATTTTGGGAGTTAGACTAATAATCGAAGTGTTTTTGTATTTATTAACATTTTGTTGGTTTGTTCATTATGACAATTATCAGTGGAGAGGTTCCAGAGTTCATAAAGGTGTACTGCTTTGCTTGTATTTAAATTTGTATGTCATTGTTGCCAGAGGTTTAGCCTTCGTTACGTATAGCCAATCATCCATCGAGAAAGAGGGAAGAAATGCTGTCATAAGTTACGTAACGAGTGCGTTCGAAACCTTTTCTCTGAGTAAGTTGGCCCGTCTTCAAAAAAGGTCACTTTTACATTATAAGTACCAAATTTATTCAACCTACGTAGTGCAGAATACACTCAAAATTTATGTGTTGATATAATATGTATTCTGAATAAGCGTTATATTTATGAAATGCATGGATAAAAAGTTATTGCGAAAAAACAGTGTTACAAAGGCCCTGAATCTCATAGTAGAGCTGTTGATAACAGTTATAAACGTGGCAAACCTCTGCCACATCCCATTCCTCTTATGGATGCTTATTACGTACACACAGAGTTGGTCGAGAAACACTTAAATAACAAAACTTATGAATCGTTTTGCCAGTCGTCATATCTATACTGATTTTTGAAAGCCTTCCTATGAAGCGTATTCATTTATCAGATGTACCCCTCCCCCTTTATTGACAGCCAATTCCTCCTGGGTATTTTGGTCTGCTTTGACTTTAGGCAGCATTTAGTGCCACAAAACTGGGCCTACACATTTCCTCATAGAATAATGGAAACTTTCTAAACTGTACTATTAAGTTTTCAGTGATGTTGCTGGTACCAATTCACGGCTTTATTACATTCTCGGCCCCAAAAAGAACTTACTTGATCCACTAATATATTGAAACTATAGCTAGACACAATGGAGGCAGGAATGGCTATCACTGAAAATTTCATTAAGTTGCCATTATCACTGGTTATTAAGTAAAATCTGCACACTGATAATTCTGAGTAATGAACAAGGGATTAATTAATTCTCAATTCGTTCACATTACATCCATGGTCGAAGCAAAAAATGGTTCAACCATGCGAATCGTGATAATTTTTCTGTATTCGAGAATAAAACTTAGTTTGTCGTAACATGAGATTTGTAGCAATATATACTAAACAGTATTTCCAATTAGCATTTTTTCGTCTTAGTCAAAACTTGTTTTTTCCTAGGAAACTCAACTTGTCTTTCAGATATTTATCAAAGGTTGGCCATAACTGCAGTACGTACTTAATCGTTTTTTTTGTTTTTATAGAATTTTGTATAGGAAAAGCCCTTCAACATTCCTCGAAACGAAACCACCTCAGCAGTGTCCTCCATCTGACAACAAAGGTACGACAGAAGTCGTTTAGTATTTTTTGTCCTAAGATGTGACTAACAGACTAAAATATCTTTTTAAGATAGATATTTATTTAAGAATACCATAAAGGTTTTAAGATGCCTGTTTAACATAATATCCTTATCAAATTACAGTGGAAACCTAAAACTAGGTTATTAAAAATAATAAAACAAACTGCTGGAAAAGCTCAATTTAGCAGGAAACTGGAAAATACGATATACTTTACAGTTCTAATTACAATATTGATAAACCTCAAACTTTTTAATGCATAAACTAATTTCTACGATTTTCGAAAACGCTAAATCATGTGATAGAAATTGCTACAGAGTCATATGTAAAAATAATTGGACCCGCCATGCACAAAAAAATAAAGTTACTTGGTATGTTTTTTGTTACTGCTGTAGCATCGGTTAACCGGCATTGACCTGTACCTTATGGTTAGCAAATTTCAGGACTAGCTTTTATGGTAAGCATGATAGTGTTTTCTACATTCACTTTAAACTCTCATGAATTCTTCAGATATACTCGAACTTTCTTGAACAAAGAAAACAAGTAGGCTTTCGCGTTTTCGTCTTTACGTAACTCTGCAATAGTCCAAAGCATTTTGTTTATGCTTAGTTTTCAACTACAGTAATTCACTTTAATTTTCTCCACTTTATTATGTGACCAGCAACATACTGTAAAACAGACACGCAGCAAACTGCTAAGTGAACTATTTCCATCATTTACTTGTACACCGGTCACTGCCAAAGAACTTAATTGCCATAATATGAAAATATGTACAACAAACTTTTGTCTCCCATTTTGATAAGTGCGCGCTGAATGAGCGAGTCGTGCAGCAAATACCATGCCACCCTTTAATTACTTGAACAAAATGTTACTTGCTATTTAATATTCTGGGTAACGAAAATGCTAATAAAGTATTCTACTCTTGAATTACATTTAAGCTTCGATCTACTAATTGTGCTCTAGAAACACGGTGCTGTCGCTTATAAAATGTACGAGTCATTCTCTTATGCGCTTTTCATGACACGTTAGAAAATCTTTTCAGGAATTGAAAAGTACTCCATTCCACGGCCCTGAAAACAGCTATATAACTAGTTAAAGCGTTAATTTGATGCTAGTAATATGTATAAAGTCAATTGCAAATTAACATAGCAACCGAATCGCATTATCACGTTTTTAGCAATGTAATTTGGTCAATGAAAAAAAAAAATTTCCAGTGAAAGATAAAGGGAAACACTGCTACCGAATCTGGTTTGATTGCTGCCTTGCATTGCACAAAAAGCCCACCTACTAAAATTAAGCTTTAAAAAATCTACAATTCTTCCTAGTAGCCTTCGAACCACATACGACACGACTAAACCTAGATAAAATTCACAAGATAATATTTACTTAAACTTTCGACACCAGTAAACACATTCCTAGAACCAAAGTAAGGTAAGAGGCATTTTGCGTTGTATTTTACGTACGTAGTGTACGCATTCCTTTAACATTCAAATTATCCCAACATTAAATAATGATTATTAGCTATTTCCGAGGAACTCTGGATGACAGGCAATACTACTTAACCAAACTATACAGAAATAACCAAGGTTTCGTTCAATTTTCCTCATGAAAAATGCACCGGTCCCTCTACGTAGACGGATGGTGCTGGCATACGCGAATATTCGGACATGACATACTGCAGACTAGCCACTCGTGTTTCTAACCTTATTTTTATTTCACTTGACATGCCCTTATTTTATTAGGTGGTAACGAATATCTAAAATCTGTTTAAACCACCTATGGAACGCTACAAGAATTCTTTGAAACCACCAGCTTGTTATTTAACGCTACTGCTGTTGAAAGCAGAATTTCATTCCACCGTCTTTCTCAGAAAGAAATTAATTTTTCATTGGTCACTTATGACAAATATGCAAACAAAGAAGTACACACACCGCAGCGCCATTATATACAGCAGGTAGAGAGCTTTATAT
The DNA here is from genome assembly GCF_015104395.2 of Macrobrachium nipponense. Lineage (NCBI taxonomy): Eukaryota > Metazoa > Arthropoda > Malacostraca > Decapoda > Palaemonidae > Macrobrachium > Macrobrachium nipponense. The sequence continues at coordinate 33,546,136 of NC_061100.1, forward strand.
ACACATGTTTCACACGCTTATTGATGTGCTAGTTGACCACACGAAGTACTATAATTTTACTTACAGATTGGGTCTCTCAAAAATATCACTATTACTGTTCACATTAACCAGTGACAGGAAAAGATAAACTATGTTAAGATATTAAATGCAAGATATTGTGATACTCTATCATCGATTTCAAACTAAAATCTTTTTGAATTATGTCGCCTATGTTTAGAAGCATTTTAAAACCTACTTATCCCCGTGAGCCACTGCTAAATTAATCCAGACTGAACGGTGTGGAAAAAAAGTAGTTTGTGTGTAAAATTACATTGCATGAGCACATTCTTTTTTACATTTCTTGGGGCGTTTACAATAATTTATTTTGAATCACAAGGAGGCCGACTTTTTTTTCCATCACAAAATCTTTGGATTTGTATTTGAAGCATTTGGATGGGGTATCAGTAAACCTTAGCTCTTAAAATATGAGTGTTCCACAAGCAAGTTCGTTTAGAGAAACTTAACTTACCCTCTTCAAATCTCTTAAGCAAATAGCAACAATGACAATAATAAACCTACATGTGCTAATTCATTCCCTTGATACCCTGATGGAATACAAAATATTCATTCGTCAACTGAAAACTGTTTAGCTTCGGACAAAACTTGTACTAACCAATTTTGGTAACGACCTTTCTTACGGGAAGAGCGAATACTTTTTAATGAACCTCCTATGGCGTCATTATTTCAAACTTCACGTACGGTTTACTTCATGTTTTGGTCTATACTAATTCACTGGGCATCGACTGCTCCTAATAAACATTGTCGAATCATTAAAATTGCGAATGGGCTTTTGTGAATTGTTGCTTAAACAATACGGCTTTGTATTTTCACTTAACACAAACAGCTTTATATTGTCTTTGCCAATACCAATGGCTACTGCAATTGCTTTCTACATTTAAAAAAAACCTCCCGATAACGTAAATGGCGGGCACACTTCTATTGTATTAAAATTCTCCCTCTTCCCTTTCTGTCCTTTATAACAAACTTTTCCCCAGTTGGTTCGATAGTAATGTATATTACAGCCTTTTTCAAGAGCCCTTCCAAACGCATTAAATATACAGATTAAAAATATACCAAAGTTTTGCAATGTGTAGTGATAAAATTCGCAAGAAACTAAGTGTTTGTAAAGGCCAATGGGTCACTGTTCATCTTTATGTAAATGTTAAGAAAACCCAAATTTATTTTCAAAAACTTTGAAAACTGCCTTATTCCAAAAAATTAATTAGCAGTGGTATAATACAAGTAGGATTTTGATAGCTCACACCTACATTCCTATCTGTTAACTTTCTTTTACCGTATTCCTTCAGAGATTAGCTACTAAATATCACGCGAATTTTCTTTAAATTCTTTCGAATTGGACCATTTTTGGATATAACTAGTCATTCGTTACCTACCAAACATATCCTTAGTGGATGATTTTGAAAAATGAGTTCTTAAGACCGTATTTTTGCAACTGACCTTCTAGCTTTGACTTACTTCAGCTGTCTGAGTTCATAGAGGACAACAGTCATCATGGATTTTTTGTCTTTCATCAGCTTATATATTATAAGCCTTTGGATATTCCTTTCTGCTCAAAGACTACCACAGATCCTAATCTAGATTGGACCTACTTTCAGGACTAATTTCCTTGAAAATTTATTTGAATTAAATTTTTCAACAACCATCTCGAACCCTTAATTCCACCATCAAGTACCTATGTTATACTCAGTACCACCTTAAAAGCCCTTAACATACCAAATTCACCAGTAGCCAGCTTCAATAGAACTTTATATGCAACTTTGTTGCTTTTAATTCTGGTAGGAATTTCTACATAATTTCAGCTCTTCCCTTCCCTTGACTAATAACCTATTCAGCGTCATTTAACTTACTGGCCCCCAAACAACAACTAATCAAACGCTCTTATAACTTAAGAACTCCATTCTATTAAATATTAACTTTTTTTTTATTTATTTCCTATTTCAAACCTTTAAGATTGACTTAGGACAGCCTACAGAACAGTTCAGTAACGTATAATGTCCAGGCTTCCAAAGATCTAGGTTTCCAGCAAGCAGCTTTATTCCATTAATGTTTTATTTGATTCTTAAATATTTCAATTAGTAACTTAAATTCAACACAGGCAACTAGCTCGTTAAGTAGTTTTTAATATAAACTTTCCTTTTACTTTAGCGTACTTTAAGGATAAACTGAACTAAATAGCACATTTTAGGGGCCGTTCATTTCACCCCAGATCAATACACACTACTTTACATTATGGAATTTTGTACTTAAAACACTATTTTAACAGAATTCACATTAAAGCGCCTTGCAACCTTACACCATCTAAGATCTATCTATATCTGTAATGATTGTTGCAACATTGATATTTAACTAGGGTGGCACAAAAATCAACTTCTTACCTTGAAGGTTACAAGGTTCTTGCCCTCCATCGTTCAAATGCCCAAGCCAAATAATCAGCACTGCCCTAATTTATTCCCAGTATTCAGTGCTTTAACTTCCGAAATGTTTTTGTACATTTTCATCTGTATTCAGAAAGTACGAGATGGCTTAACTGCCAAATACTATCAAACACTATCCATTCCACCCACTGCAGATTTAAGCCTCAGATACGTACCCTAACCTTAATCGATTTAGTATTCAAGGTGATAAGAATTGGTCCCTAGTAGAACTATTAAACATTAAACGAACTCTTCCACTTAAAAAAATTAAAGACAATGAGTGGTAAAACTAGTTTGGGTGTCTAGCTTCCAGTATCCATAAAATTAAAACATAGTAATTTTCGAATTGTGGGACTAATAAAGGAAGCTTTTAGTCTTGTAGAAATTAGATTTCAATGTGTAGGGATCTACGCTGTCTCCTTCGGCAAAGATCAAACCTGAATATAAAAAAAAAATTTCAAATACACAAACTCATTTGATTTGTCAAAACCACGTAATTTAGCATATCTCTAAAAATACTAACTTTAGGCAAGAACCATTAAAAGGTATTAAAGTCTTAGTTTCGCACAAACGCTGACCAATTCGTGCGTGACCAATACAATATGCCAGACTTAAAATTCCCAGAGACTTCCAAATTATTACTATTTACTTTACATACTATTTACTTTACATATTTCCTTGCAAGGCACAAGGAATACTAAACAGTAACCAAAGCCGAACTAAAATATTAAATCGGCTGATACGGATTGTTTGGCAACAGAGGTTGGAAGGCTGAAGAACTCTGGTAGCAGCAATGTGCACGCCAAACTTGAAATCGCAAACTTTACGTAAATACTTAACCAGCCCTTTGCATAAATAACGTCAGGCTAAAAACATTTACCACTTACCTTTGATTCATTAAGCAGACAAAATTGCTATCTGGAGGTGAATGGACATGGAAATTACTATACACAAGTGGTTTATTATGCAAATATGTTAAATGTGCCCTTTACGAAAACAATGCATTAGGGTAGCCCGTGTGACTTATTTGGTAAACTGTCAAAATTCCAAATTATCAAATTTTTAAAAAAAATCACAGCCTGTAATTTTGATTAGCAACTGTGTAGATGTTGTGCCGAACATAAGTGTGCAAGATTCAGTATTAGGCAAATAGAACTGGTGTAAAGTCTTTATAACAGTAACGCCGATTTGGAGAAGTAAACCTATATGATTTTGCCACTTAGATATCTTTGAAAAGTAAGAAAAATCTCTACTATTGACACAAGTAAATAGGGCTAAGGGGGTGCTCGGTCAAGTGTGATAATACTTTTGTATACTTAGAGAATACTTATGAACTTTAAAGACCTCTTCAAGATATACATAGATCAAATACCCATTACTTCCGGTGGCGTCAGTTAGGATATGTCCTTACAGCCTGGAAGGATTACTGGACAAGTTATATGGATAGTTCAAGACACGTGAATAAGCACTGTAGTAGTCTAGGAGGGGCTAGAACTTGTCATGAGTGGACGGTTGAAGCCCTGTGCGCCACATGGCACTGGAGTTACTTGGGTTGTGTGACAACTGTCTGCACAAAGGAATAACGTCATCTCTCCGGTATTAAAAAAAAAATAACCTCAGTAATAAAAGGATAAATTAACCAACAACCATTTCTACTTGCAATGGAAACTATCACGAGAGTATATATAATGTTCTAAAGGGTCCACAATAATACAAAGTGTAAAAAGTCAGTGTATAATTTTGAAGACTTTACAGATAGCTTTCGAACCCTTCCCTGGGTTCATCTTCAGTCCAAATGAACAAAAAGTTACGACAAGTGCAGAGGTAAATTTAAAAAACAAGAGACGTTGAAGATCGTTGACAACGGTCGTTAGCTCGTTAATGGGCCAGGAGAAGATAGGGGGGAGGGTATCACCTAGTTGTTAACTCCATCCTTTCTTCTCCTGGCCCATTAACGAGCTAACGACCGTTGTCAACGATCTTCAACGTCTTTTTTTTTTTTTTTTTTTTTTTTAATTTACCTCTGCACTTGTCGTAACTTTTTGTTCATTTGGACTGAAGATGAACCCAGGGAAGGGTTCGAAAGCTATATCTGTAAAGTCTTCAAAATTATACACGGACTTTTTACACTTTGTATTATTGTGGACCCTTTAGAACATTATGGTAGTTCTCTTAATACTTTCCATCTACAGTAAACGTTGCGATGCAGTTTTCTGTAAGCTGGTATGGCAACTGACGACAGCTCTAATTTGATGAAAGAGCGCGCAAAGCCTGTTCAATGGAAAATTGTTAAGTCTGCTTCAAGGTTTTTATTTATCTACAAATGATTCAGCATAAGTTTTTGATACTTGCAAAGTTTACTATTAAAGCTACTTTTTAAATCTAGACTGTAAAAACCCAGGCCGTAAGTACCTCCCTCCAAGTTACCCAAGGTAAATTCCCTTGTTTGGTATTAAACTAAATTGTTCACTTAATAAAATTTTCTTCCTGCACACGTTAATGCTACCATGCGTTCGTAGCTGAAAAAATTTAAAAATGCGTGATTTAACTGTACTTTGTGAACCACTCAAAACACCGCAAGCTTTCTTCTCCTGACTGATCCCAACAACCAGTATATTCACAAAACCAAAGGAAAGTATATTGGTAAAAAAAAATCCAATGACCAATTTCAGTCCTGAACCCTGTCACAGGAGCCTTATGTGTACTGTCAACAAAATTCAAAATCAAGATCTGAACGAGTCTTACACCACACTTATTAAAACAAGGGCAGTGACTGTTTAGCAGTAGCAGGACCAGATTTTTTTTCTAATCTTTTGCGTCAATACCTTCATGTATATATATTATACCCCGTAGAGGTTTAGTACATTCACTGCACCTCATGCTATTAACTTTAGGCACTGTAGGTTCTTGCACCGTGCTTACGGCCCCTAGCTACAACCCTTTTGTTCTTTTTACTTTTATCTTCTATATTCTCTTAATCATAGCATCTGCGAGGTTTTCCTCCTGCGACACCTTTCAAACCTTTTACTGTCAATTACAGATCCAGCGCCGATTTACCGCTTAGGTCCCAGTGCTTGGCCTTCAGCCTAAATCCAAAGTTAAATCAAATATATTTATATACACACACGCGCGCACGTTACATTCAGTTAAATTCAGTTAAATTTTCACGTTTGTTACCTTTGTTTTTTTTTTTTTTTCTACCGAAGTCCCTTTTTAAATGTTCACATACGTTACCTCACTGATATTTCGCCTTTACTAAATTCTACAATTTCTTTCATTACACATTGTGCATTTTGTTGTGAATGGATTTTCAGTTTAGCATTAGCTGACCAGCACTTAACCATCCCTTCACAACCTTTCATCGATATTTAAAGACATTTAACTCCCAAGGTACTATAATAGATTCACAAACCGCGCATGTGATATCTAGGCCATTCCCTTATGACGCTCCTGATTGGCTGTTGATAAGCCAATCACAGGGCTGAAAAGTCTCAGGCTCTCTAGAGTTCACAGGTAGGATTTATGTTCAGACCTCTTTCAAACATTATGACTCATTACACCTAGTTTTACCTTTACCTATAGAAAAGAAGTTTTTCCGAATTTCATCACTTAACATCTTCAAGCCAATGATTTAAGGATTAAAATAAGAAAATCATGTACTTCAGTAAACTTAATGCCAAAATATTTAGTAAAATAAAAATTTAAATTCTATATAAATTTATTTTCATTCCTTACACGAGATCGCAGTGCATTCATCATTTAAATCTTTTTTTAAATTAGTTTCGTAGCTTAAATGTCATGGAAAAGACAGCTTCCAAAAAATTATAGGTAGGGCTATCAATATGAAAATAAGCAAAAAGATTAAAAATATTACGAATATTAATCTCATTGTGTAGTCAGGTGTTGCTCACTTTATCACTGTAATCATGATCAAGACTCCTCGATAGTAGTAGTCTTATGGAAAAAAAATTATATTAAGACTTCATTATCGTCACTAACATTATCACTATCACCTCCATTTCCTATTGTGAAAATCTGAAAATAGTTACTTAGATAATACCTTGGAGGAAATTTATTAATCCCATTAATTTTTCTTTTGCTACAATCAGTCTTCCTATGTCCCCTCTTAATTTTTTTTATTATATGACATTTTCTTCATAATTCTTATATTATAATCCTCAAATTACTGGCTCGAAGATGTTCAAGTGATAAAATTCGTTAACACTCCTTTTCTGCAGGTAAAACAGTGTAATGAAATTTATAAATTTTAAGATTTATGAACATAAATCTTACCCTTGTGAACTCTCGAGCGACACTTTCCAGCCCTGTGATTGGCTTAACAGCAAACCAGGAGCGTCGTAAGGGAATGGCCTAGACATCAGATGCATGGCTCATGTGTGATTATAGTACCATGTGTGACATTCTTGAATAACAGGTGGGGGCTAATTAGCGATTAGTTGGACAGCAGGTGAAAAAAAAAGCAGAGAAATGGTGAAAAGAGCAGTGTCGCTGGGTGAAAAACCATCTTTTTACTAAATACACCCTACCACTCCTTTCGTTCTGGTTCTTCCTCATTCCCACAGATCCCTCAGTTAAGGGTCCGCCGGTTCTTGTCAGTTATTTGGGCATTACTACCTCTTACCAGATTACCCTATTCCCAGTAACAATTCTTACACCTTAAGTACCCTCAACATCTCAATTTGCACCTCGAATGCAACTGGTGCTCATCCATCAGTAATTTCACTTACAGACTTTAATTTTCATAGTTTGTATCTCAAATCACCGGCTACTACAGCCTCCTGACCTCTTAGGTTATCTTCCTATTTAAAAAAATATATACATAGACCATCTGCGCTTTATTTCCTTATAAAAAATATTTCTTATCTTCCTATCTGTAATATCTCCTAATCCACAGTTTATTCATTCATAGTGCAATTAATTCAGTGCAATTTACGTTCCATCACTAAATGACCTCATAGGTCCCAGTGTTTGGTCTAAATTTTATATTCAGTTCAATATATTTTTAGTCTATCGTTCTTAGGACCTTCCACTTCTCTCCGTCCATAATACCTATCTTCCGCCTAACCTAACAATCATTGTACCTCTAACAGTTAGAGATATTGCCAAAAAGTACTTCGCAATGCTGACCTCATAAGGACAGCTTCTCTGCCAGTTTGTTTTAATTCCTATTATGTTATTCGATGTTAAATGTGCTAAAGTTGGCAAGATTTTTAAAGAAAAATTCTGAGACCTGTTTCCTAGTAGCTAAAATAAACCAGGATTTTAATTTATAGCTACATTTAAAAAAAAATTAACAGGCTTATGTAAACACTGTAAAGATTAGTAGTCACCTACACAATCCTATTGGAAAAAATTTTTAATCTTTTAACGTTAACAATTTTAAGGAGTTAAAAACCAAATTCATGAAACCCCTGGCACATGGATAAAAATGAGGAAAATAATGAGCATACAAGATATCATAATCAGACCGGGAAATGCAATCTTGCTAACTTGCAGCAAGTGAAACTTCAGCTTCACAAAACTGACAAAAAAACCCTGTAATTATCAACCCAACTAAACTAAATCTCCACGAAGTAAAATTTCAAGGGGGCAAAAAATGAACAAATCTAGGGGGTTCCATCATTAGCAGTCCTTACCCGGCCTTACTCCACAAAGTAAATTGTCAATGCTCAGCCTTCACTTTTCAGTCAGCAAAAGTGGCTTTGTGGTCTCATGTGCAACATTAACCAAATAAGTTCATTAACCAACCTGCAGGCTGCAGCTCAACTAATGAGATACTACATCCAATACTTGGGCTGAAGACCAACATTAGAATGCAACTGTCAAATCTATCTTAAACCATTGAAATTACCTTTTATGTACCCTATTCTTGCAGTAGGAAATTTTACGGAAATCCTGCCAGTTCTCATCTTCGTGCGACACGAACCCTAAACTAATCAGCAGCTCAAACTGCAAGAATAACAAATGCAGTTTGCAAGATTCCAATTAACTTAGTGATACATTAGGACTCATGGTCGTTCATCCATAAACCAAATTTCCCACTAATCCAGTAGTAGGCCCAATTCCACTTATTAAAAATTTCACTTCGGAGAGGTCTACTCAAAATCGGATTGGATCTGAGGTCTACACTGATTATCTTCTGCAAGCACTACTAGTTTAACTCCCTATATTCAAAACTAAAGTTGTAAAAAAAATAATAAATGCTCCGCTAAACCTATATCCCCTCAAAATTATGTCCGCTGTATTAGCGGAATCAGTCATTTAGCATGTTTTAGCAGTAACTGGTATATCAAAATTTAAAAAAATCTACCTATTACCATATAAGAATGTTAGGCCATTTTTGAAGACTATGTATTAATCATGATCAGTATTTGCTGCTCCTTTACTGCGGCCTCCAAGGCTTTTTCCTCAAACTCACTATGTTAGGTATCTTTATCCCATTTGAGTAGTTAAAGTTTTGTTACATGAAACTAGCAATAACCACAATTTATTACTTTCCTTCAGATATTCCTATTTGATACCTGCCACAGATGTTTGAAGTTATGCATGGTAATAAACTAACAGTCTTACGAACTTAACATTCACAACATAGAATTGTAGGGGTAGTCCCATCTGATTCGGGTTCCTCCAACGATATAAAGAGCTAGTCTCTTGATAAGATTTTACAGGACTTACCTAAATCGAAAAGGTATCCAGAAACAGCTCTAAAGGATTAAAAATGTAACCGAAACACTGGCTTAAGAAAAAAAAAGCGCAACAGATTACATGACCATGATTAAGAATCAATTCTGAAGGACACTCTTAAAAGATATGGGTCCTCGAAGAGCAAGGAGTAATTAGAAATTTAAGTTACACTGGCAAGGTAGTAGCAAGAAATTCGATAAACTTTTAAAAAGATAATAGTCATTTATTTCTTATAACGTAGCAAACAGATTCGAGGACAACTTATGACCGGTATTCGAAACATTTAATAGATCAATAGTAGTTCTGAGTGCCTTATTACAAATTTTTTGAAATAAAGCATCAAATGAAGACAGAAGCGAACTGGAATTACAACGAAAAATTGAATTTTACAAGATACTGAACAACTCCAATTCTTCTGCAACTTTAAAAACATTTAGATCATTTCTGCAAGCAACAGACTCTGCAAATTTAACCTAACCAAAAGCTTAAAAAGTTTCCTGGAATTATTCCGATAAAATTAACTAGCTATAAACCGGTATATACAAAGTTCCAGTAAAATTAAATATTAAAGGACGTGCAATCTCTCCTATAATGGCCTTTACCTCCAAACTTGATAAATTTCCCTGCTATGGGTTCAGTACCTGTTCAAAGCGATATCTTCCTGATAAAAACTATAACCTAATAATATGAAACTTAAAACCATATACTAAACCCTTGGTAAAAAAAAATATAAATATATAGGACATATTCAACAAAAATCTCCACATACCTAAACACCTTCAAGGACACTTTCTCAACCAGTTATGTCGACTCCACAAATCCACTTCCCCAAGAACTCGACAATCACAGCTACAACTTCCAATAGCATTTAGAACTTAAACAAGGATAACGGGACAAGGAAGTGATATCGGCACTTTGGATCCTTATGAAAAAATGGCGCCATCTTTAATGAATTTTCGTGATTAACAAGAACTATGGAAAATTTACATTCAAAACTACGAAATAAATCTGAAAAGAAGCTTGTTAATATTACCTGTCATTTCCCTAGAGAGAGAGAGAGAGAGCGTCAATTTTCAGTTACATGACGTCATATCCAAGCCAGAGTTTTCTTGAATCCTGCATCTTTATTCTGGAAAATGAAACATAATTCAAAGATCCACGTTAGGTATCAATGACAAGGCCATATAAACATACACAGCAAATCCCAAGAAACAGAAGAAAGCCTGAGGGAACAGGGCTCGCAGAAGATGGTTTTTGCCTAACAGATGTGGAAATCAGCTTGACTTGCTCTATTTACACAACCATTGTGAAAATAAGAATGACCTGTGCATGCATACCTGTTTGAGAATAAAGCTCATGTTTGTACATCTCACAAATTTTAGAGAATAAAGTTTAAAATGCGTTATTCCACAAACCTCGCAGAAGTAAAGCTTAGATTGCGTATTAGTCTATGTTGAGGAATAAGTTTTATGGCATTTTATTCCCCAACACCTGGGGAATTAGACTTACATTATGCAGTATTCGCCGAACCGTTAGGGAAATTAGGTCTATAGTGTGTCTGTTATTTCCAAAGATTTGGGGAATAAACCAAATAATAAGGTAGACAGTGGGGCAAGGAGAGTGAGTAAGTCTACTCAGTGTTAGCAGTATATGTTATTTTAAGGTTCAGTTAAGCGCCAATGTATTATCTTCGATTTTATAGAAAATTACAATGCATAAGACAAAAATTTAAAATAATTGATAATTTTATGGCTTATCTGTCGTTGGGTGAACAACACATACTCGCGGTTGTTCCTCATACGGTTTTGCGTATATTTATATTAGTCCATGCTGAAAACAATTTTGAGAAAATGAACTCAACCGAATAAAAGAAAACGAATTTTATATCTGACTAAACTATTAATTTTAAGTCAAAACTGTCTTTTTCAATCCCTTTCACGGTTTTATTTTCTGGATAAAAATAAATGGGGTTCAGATAATGTAAGGTAGACAGTGGGGCAAGGAGAGTGAGTAAGTATACTCAGTGTTAGCAGTATATGTTATTTTAAGGTTCAGTTAAGCACCAATGTATTATCTTCGATTTTATAGAAAATTACAATGCATAAAATAAAAATTAAACATAATTGATAATTTCATGGCTTATCTGTCGTTGGGTGAACAACACATACTCACGGCTGTTCCTCTAACGGTTTTGCTTATATTTATATTAGTCCCTTCCTAATAACAATTTTGAGAAAATGAACTCTACCGAATAAAAGAAAACGAATTTTATAACTGACTAAACCATTAATTTTAAGTCAAAACTGAGTCTTTTTCAATCACTTTCACGGTTATATTTTCTGGATAAAAATAAATGGGATTCAGATAATGTAATGCTTCAACATACGTGTAGGTAAAAGAGGAAAGAGTTACGTACGTTCTTTTCGATCTACCGAAAAGCGGATCGAATCCATTTCAAAGATTCACCTTTACCAACCTTATTCTGAGGAGCCGTGGCCTGACCTTGCAGGAGGGGGAAGGAATTGCCCTTTTGGACATCTCCCAGCACACGCCATTTTGGTATTGTGCATAGCACAATGACTTACGTGAAGCTAAGTCTGCAATATTACCTTTATGTAATTGCTTGACTTATTTTTAGTAGCAATATCTACGGCACATATGTAGTATGTTTAGTTACCCATAACCAAAATAGTAGCCTTAATAGCCGTGTTTTATGTATTAGTAAGCCTTTGAATAAAAAGATTCACTTTGGAACATAAAAAAATTTCAGATTGTCCGCCAAAAAAGGGAACATATACAAAAGGAGGCTAAATTAAGTTGCATGATTCTGTGATCATTAGAATGAAGTATACTACTAGACATTGCTTTTTTTCTTTTTGCATGTCTTCTTTTGAAATCAGAATTATGTTTTGGTCCTGGTTAAGGGAAACGTTTTCGATACCGAGTCATTAGATTATTCACCATCAATAACCTTAGTTTTATCATAAAGGACATTCAGCTACAAAGCAATTGTTCAAGAAGTCTCCATACATATGTCTAACCTCATAAACCAGTCATGAAAAATTTTCTGATGATGATGGCTTTTATTAGCCTATTTCTCAATTACTCCTTTGTTCTAGTTTGGTCATTTGTACAATCAAAATAATCTTCTCACTGAATAGTTTTACAAATAGTTTTGGTTAGCTTTGTTTTTACCTTCACTGTATAGTGACTACTGCATCATCTTACATCTCTCTCTCGTATCATCTAGTGCCTAAATGATCTCCAAAAAAGGAATAATTTACTTTAATCACCAAAGCAATCAGTCCTGAGCCCCTTCTTGTGCAAGGTTTTGCTAGATACAATAACTGAACTTATTGAAGTGTTGAAGAAAGACTGAGGTCTGGGGACCTGATAAGGAAGATAATGTGCAACATGTTGTAGGAAATATCTTGAAAAACTGATGGAAGAATACAAGATGGAAACACATGGAAAAGGTGCATGAACAAAAATGAACTCCAACTAATACTTAAACTGAGAAGTAAGCCACTAAATAGTTTAAATTGATGGAAATACTATGGTTCCAAAAGTCTTAAGAAATGAGTAAAACAGAATAACCCTTATATTTTTTCTTTCTGATGATGGAAAGCATAAATTCATAATGGTTTCTTGCACTTAATTCGTTTCTTGTATCATGAATACTTACACAGGAAAATCTTATAATAACTAAATGTTACATATGTCAAGAAACATACATAACAGGTACAAGAAACACTATGGCATAAACAATTTGTCATATTTTCAAAATATTTGAGCACTGACACTAATTTACAAAGAGACCAATTATTCCTCAGAAGTTTCAATTTACCCTCAATTTATAACAATTATGAAAGTTTCATATCTTAGTATGCTAGTTGACTTTTATAAAAATTACGAATTTTAAACTTGATTCCCACCTCTCAAAAAATCTGAGGATTAAGAACAATCATACAAAGGTGAGGAAGCTGAATGGGAGGGAGATGACAAGCATAAAGAAGAAAATAAGCATGGAGAACCATGATGGCATTTCCCTGTCTTTCCCTGACCTTGCCTCTCACTTAGTCTTTAATCTTTGGCTGATGACTTGGACGCAATGAGCTTATGGAGGACTCAGGAGTTACAACAACTTCAGAAAGTCATGATGTCTCAACCCTCTCCAAAACAGGCTTATCTGTAACGATGTAAGGATGGTACCTGAAGCAGCAGCCAAAGCCAAATGCAATAAGAAAGAGGAAACAGATGGCTCTTCTTTCCTCTTGGAAGATGGCCAGAAAGCTTTCAGCAGCTCCTGCGACTCTGAAAGAAGCACTGGGATCAAGTGGTGACACAAGGAGGCTGCTCAATCAAAGGGAGTAACAACATCAGCAAGCTGAAGAACTCTTCAGAATGAAGGGAAGTATAATAGAAATCCTTATTCCTAATTTACTTGGAACTAAACTCGAGCTGTTGAGCAGCATATCATCCTTTGCACTCCACACAGGGAAACTCCTTTGAACAATCCTGGTTGACCCTTACAGTAAGCACAAAACACATGAAGATAAATTTCATCAAGGGTCATGAACCTATCATACGTACATCTTTTCATAATCTGACCTTGTTAAGTCATAAACCCAAACTCAAGAACAGACATGCTAAAGAACATTTACGCCAAATACACAACTCAATAAATATTACTTAAGGTGAAGTACAGTCTCTACAACCCAAAATTAGTACGTACACTGTACAATAAAATGGGGAATTGTAAACATTGCAGCAGCCAAAGAAAAAGTAATGGGTCAATTTAGGTACTAAGTTGTAAAGATTTCCCTCAGCCACCTCACTCCATCACACTTTTAACTTCCCTGCTAATATTCTCAATGACAGAACCAGCCTGCACTTCATATACACCTATTTAAGAGAAATGTTTGTACTGTGAAGGAACCAATTTTTTGAGTTCTTTAAATGTGAAAAATAGCTTCAAAATCAAGTACAGTGTGCGGAAAACTAATCTTAATAGAGTAAGAACACTATGAGATAAATAAATAATTCTAGTTTTATGTAGTTCAGCCTCATATCCACAGATCTTAACAATGTTAAGTTGCATGATTTCTGTACTTCACTGTCTAATTTCATGGGCCAACATTTACTTCAAAAGTAAAGATTAAAAACAAAAGTTCCTCTGGAACACTAGACAAGACAGGTCTTAGATCACTAAAATTACCATCAACACCTCTTTTTTGCTGATTGCTTTCATACTTAAGTTCCTTATTACTGATCACTTTCATACGCAAGTTTTTCATGGTTAACTACATCAAAGCCAGTGTAAGGACAACGCTTTTTCCCTATTTTCATCGAACCCAATCATCAAGTCACGTTGTTCTTGCTTCCGTCCGATAGAGCATTCCGCGGCCTTTCCGCCGATGTATAACGCATGCAATTCCATAATTTGTACGCCTTGATATATCGAAATCTATGTCTGTAAGACAACACAAATTTACTGTCTCAGAGTCATTTCTGTTCGCAGTGCCAGACTGCACTACTTATCAGTCCGCACCTGTCTATGTCAACCCAGTTTGTCTGTAAATAAATCATCAGTACCCAGCTACCTGTCTTAATCTCTGGTCCTCACAACTGGTGACCTCCCGGAGTTGGTGACACAGCGGTTTAGGCCCAACCTTTAACGGACTAATTACGGCTGCTCACCTTCAGAGAACCTTTAACGGACTCAATAAGGCGCCACAGTTTAGGTCTCTGAAAACTCCACTGCGAGGACGACACCAACGCCATTAACAGACTAATCACGGCACTGCTTCCCAGCGTGTTTTGGCGTTTATTTCGAGGACGGGTAGCTGGGTGCTGGTCAGCCAACACAAAATTCAGGCGGCGGTTCAGAAACATCCATCCAACGTTGCGGCCTCCTTTGCCTCACCCGGGGGACGCCAGATATCTTCTCGACCCACCGAACCTGCTACACCCAGGGACATACTTTACCCACCCAACGTCGCTGCTGCACATGTGGGCCTGCTCGGCCCCCCCGACGTCGCTGCCTGTGGGCCTCCCCTGCCTGCCGACGCCGTTGCTACAACCGAGGACCTGCTTTACCCCCCCCCGACGTCGTCTGCCTTGTGGGCCTCCCCCTGCCCTGCCGACGCCCGTGGCTACAACCGAAGGGAGCTGCTTTACCCACCCGACGTCGGCTTGCCTGTGGGCCTCCCCTGCCTGCCCGACGCCCGTTGCTTACACCCGAGGGACCTGCTTTACCCACCCGACGTCGCTGCCTGGTGGGCCTCCCTGCCTGCCGACGCCGTTGCTACAACCGAGGGACCTGCTTTACCCACCCGACGTCGCTGCCCTGTGGGCCTCCCTGCCTGCCGACGCCGTTGCTACACCGAGGGACCCGCGTTTACCACCGACGTCGGGATGCCTGTGGGCCTCCCCCTGCCATGCCGACGCGTTTGCACCCACCCGAGGGACCTGCTTTACCCACCCGACGTCGCTGCCTGTGGGCCTCCCTGCCTGCCGACGCCGTTGCTACAATACCGAGGGACCTGCTTTATTCCCACCGACGTCGCTGCGCACATGTGGGCCTGCTTGGCCCCCTGACGTCGCTGCCTGGGGCCTCCCCTGCCTGCCGACGCCGTGCTACACCGAGGGACTGCTTTACCCACCCGACGTCCGCTGCTGTGGGCCTCGCCCCATGCCGCCGACGCCGTTGCTACAACCGAGGGACCTGCTTTAACCCACCGCGACGCTCGCTGCCTGTGGCCTCCCCTGCTGCCGACGCCGTTGCTAACACCGAGGGACCTGCTTACCCACCCGACCGTCGCTGCCTTGTGGGCCCTCCCCTGCCTGCCGCGCCGTTTGCTACACCGAGGGACCCTGCTTTGATGGATTTACCCACCCGACGTCGCTGCCTGTGGGCCTCCCCTGCCTGGCCGACGCCTTTGCCTACACCGAGGGACCTTGCTTTAACCCACCCGCGTCGCTGCCTGTGTTGCCTCCCGCTGTCCTGAGGGACGCCGTTGCTACACCCAGACCCTGCTTTACCCACCTGCTTTACCCACCCGACGTCGCTGCCGCACATGTGGGCCTGCTTGGCCCCCTGACGTCGCTGCCTGTGGGCCTCTTCAAACCCTCGACGCTGCCGTTATTCCTGGGGCTCGCTCGGCCTTCCTGACGTCAATGCTACACCTGTGGACCTGCTCACCCTTTCCGACGCTGCCGCCTGTAGTCCTCCTCGGCCCACCGACACTGCTGCCACGCCTGTGGGCCTCCCCTTCCTGCCGACGCCGCTACCTGTGGGTTTCCTCGACCTGCTGATGCCGCTGCTCACCTGTTGTTTCGCTCTGCCCGCGGGACGGCGCTGCTTTGCTGGGGACTTCCTCAGCCCAACCTACGCCACAGCCGCACCTGGGGATCCCCACGGCCCGTCCCACTCCACCACAACACACAGTGCAGCTCTCTCTCTCGCCTTTGGTTGCCCCAGCGTACAGTAGAACCCCCCAGGCTACCGCCAGGGGAGGCATCCTGTCAGTCAGCAAAACCGAAGGACTCTACACTCAATGACACCCCACAACAAGTGTCACAAAGGACACGGGGTCGCCCCCTGCCTCAAAGATTGTCATCCAATAATTATTCCATAACCATTGTCTTGGGGGGGGAGTATTTGTAAGGACAACGCTTTTTCCCTATTTTCATCGAACCCAATCATCAAGTCACGTTGTTCTTACTTCCGTCCGATAGAGCGTTCTGTGGCCTTTCCGCCGATGTATAACACATGCAATTCCATAATTTGTACGCCTTAATATATCTAAATGTATGTCTGTAAGAAAACACAAATTTACTGTCTCAGAGTCATTTCTGTTCGCGGTGCCAGACTGCACTACATATCCGTCCGCACCTGTCTATGTCAACCCAGTTTGTCTGTAAATAAATCATCAGTACCCAGCTACCTGTCTTAATCTCTGGTCCTCACACCAGCACTAAAATCAACTAAACATGTATATCTCATATCCTCTGTCCACTAAAATCAACTAAACATGTATATCTCATATCCTCTGTCCACTAAAATCAACTAAACAAGTATATCTCATATCCTCTGACAAAGTTGTCTTGGATCTTAAAAAGGATAAAAACTACCTAACTTTTTCCTGTAATCATAATAGCTGACATTATACTGGTGGTAAAAAATAATCATAATAGCTGACATTATACTGGTGGTAAAAAATAATCATAATAGCAGACATTATATTGGTGGTAAAAAAAAAATCAACTTTTTATAAAACCTTGAAAATGGTACTGGCAAGATGTAGATTGGCCTGTTGATGTTGGAACCCTTTGGACAGGGGCAAAATATTCAGTAGTATAATGTGTTTACTAAGCAAAATACTGCTTAGGAAACAAATATTAAAATGTGCTAAGTTTGGGAGAAAGGATACATACTTGGCATTATAAGGAAAAAACTTCTTTGGATCTTCACATTTTGTAGCTTATCTAAGATGGTTTAAAAGATGATATGGGATGAAAGGACTTTATCATGAGCATATTTTGTGTATTAGAAATTGAATACACTGTACTGACATCATAACTGAGGTTATGATAGAGTCTTTATATGCATGCAAAGCAATTTACAGCTGTACAAATCATACGACAGTACATATATTTCCTATTAATTCAAAAATATTATAATATTTACATACCTGTACACTGAGTCTAACAATCTACAGAAAATAGTAACAACCTACAGGTGCGCAATGCTGCAGCAGTAAATAAAGACAGGTTCATCAACCTAGGTTCATCAGCCACTGGAATGAAAAACTGTCTTACACTTGCTTTTAGATACACAAACTATGGATATACTGTACAGAAGAAGTTTCAGATGGGAAAATTGTGACAATGAAGGTTGAAAAAGTGTCAGTGCTGTCATAAAGACTAAGCAATATGAAATTTAAATATTAAAGATAAACCAGCAAAAAAATAAAATAAAAACAGTATATTAATCAAAAGCAGTGTTGATCAGAAAAATAAAATCTAAAAGTCCCATACAGCGATCTTAAAAATCGGAATACAGTACTACTAAATCACTATCATGGATCTGGTAAACTGTGAAAGTTAAAACAAACCCTCCAGGATTTCCACATCAACTGAACAAATACAGTAATGATGGTTTCATAACAACTATTAAATTCGGAAGGCAAAGTCCAAAACAATTACTTAGTGCAGAGAAAGGAACTTCCTTGATAATCCATAAGGATACCTTTACTCACTAAATACCATCTAAAAACCCTCAAAAAAAAAAAAATGACTAAAGAAAGGAAAGCAAGCCTAAGTGTTCTCTTATCCAAAGGAATCATACCCAAGACTAAATGCCATTGTAAAGAGGCTAAGGTATGACTCAGGATTGAGAATAAGTTATTCCAATTACCATGTGGCACACAGCTGCCACACACATTAGAACAGACAACCCCTTCAATCATGCAAAATATTGAAAGGGGGATGTAGAGAACCACAATTTGCTTAAGAAAAACCATTTACCAAAGTCAGTATATTTTGTGCAATTGGGACATTCTTTCATTGAACAAAAAATTCTAGACAACTTTTACCAATTTTAGATTAAAGGATACTTTGAATTAAAATGAACTCTTAATTAAAATATATTTATACACATATATACATATTTTTACAAGAGCTAACAAAGATTCATTAAGTGACTTAGTTTCAACATTAATAATGAATGTTTCTGAGCCTAAGTGTCACAAAAATGTCAGCCTATAACATCTTTGGCAAGATTAGGATAAATTTCCATTAGAGGAACAGCTTAAATCATACATACACACATGAAAAGTGAGTTGTTCAATTACAGTATATACATTAATAGAAAAGGAAGTATTGCTATATTGTACAGTAGTGGTTAAGTTTATATGTAATTTACTTATGTCAGACTAAATTCTTATAGCTGTAATGGAGATCTGATGTTCTAACTTCAATTCCTTAGTTGCACACAGTATACATGTACAAAACATTAGAATAGCACTGTAGATCCAGATGATTTCTAGAGACTGGTTTTATTTGAAAAATGTGATTTACTATATGGTATGCAGAAAGAAAAATTGCAAGAACAGTAAGCAGTATAGTTGTTGCTCTTTGGTAAAAGTGATCACAGAAATATTACAATTTTACAAGACAAAACTGTATAGTTAATGGGAAAGCATTGTACAATTGTTTAGAGAGACATAAAAATTGGTTTTCACTGCATGAAAATTGCCTTGGAGGTGCATTTTTGTTAAAATCTACTGTTATAAGCTTGACTGCTTATTATCAGCATTTCAACAGTGTTACTGTATACTCAAAGAGTAGTGTCAAAATAGGAATGAATGAATTAAGCTTATGTACTCACAATGTTTTTAAGTCAGTGTACTTTTTTTATCTTAGAATTTCTTAGGCTTTGTGATTCACTTTTTGCATTTATGATGTTCAATGAAGAGAATTCAATGAAGGGAACAATACTGGGGGCATATGTTTTTGCTACCAGGGTTTCTAATAAAATCATGCAAAAACCAATTCTTTACAAAAATTTCTGTATCTACAGTAACTTGAATGATTAACAACAGTCTTCTGCATTTTACATCACAAAACTCTATCACTACTTTACTGTACTCTTTATACATGTATCACAAATCACAAGTAATACTTTTCATTAAGTAAGACCTGCCCTGCATATACACCACTGTATATACAGTTATGTTTGACATATCTATCAAAGATAGTGCACATCCTAACAGAGGTGATGTAAAAGAAGTACATAATGGTAAAAAATATTGGCAACATGCACCACTCTTCATCACTTCCATAGATGCATAAAAATATTTTCACCACACATATTAAGGCAAACTGTACCATTAAAGCATCAAACGTCATCACAATCTATAAAGTACAGCACTGCCTTCAAATGTTTTATCATTGTGCAAGTGAAATATTAAAGCTTTGTCAATAAATATTATTAAGCTAAGTTTTATAGTTTAAACTGAGCATTTTCTTATACAAAGACTGGAATGACTTTATACAAAAGATATATGACGTCTTTTTTTGACACTACGTACTGTCCCGTGGGGAAGCGTTGCAGTTGCACGTGAAATAGTATGATGTGGATAGTCTATAGACCCAGTAGCAGTGGCGACTCCTGCTGTTGATCTGTATTCTGGTGGTGGTGGTAAATATCTAAACGAAGAAAAATGTGTTGGAAGATACCTCCGTGGTCCAGGGCCTGGAACAGTTCTTGGTCTAAACCCTCCCTCTTCATCACTGCTGTATCCATTGGCAGTGGTATTGTGGCCTGGATGAATAGATATGACTGTAGGTCCTGGGATTCCCAAGGGTTGCTGATGGAACTGTGAAGGAGGTGGAGGAGGTGGTAATGCTGAACCATTAGGTTTTAGGGTGACTGAAGTTGTGTTATCAATGATAGGGGCAGGTGGTGGTACTTCTGCAGATGATGCAGAAGCTCCACCATCTGTAGTTGAGTTACTGGTAGTTTCTGACAAATCACGATACTTGAAATCTTCATTTGCTGGATCATCTGATGGTTTAGATGATGATGTGGATGACGAACTTGCACAAGTTTCCCTCATGATTGATCCATTGGTTAAAACACCAAACCGAACTGGACTGGAATACTTCATGGAGGCTCTAGGTCTACACTCAACCAAGGGTGCCTCTGTGGTTGCCGCATTTGCATCTCCATTATCTCCTCCAAATTCATTTGAACCAAACTTTGATAAGGAATTAACCCACTCCTGTACCTGAAAATAGAAAATAATAAAAAATACATATATCTTAATATCTGCACTTCAAAATAGAACTCATCAAGATTATTGTCTGAAAAAAATAAAACTATATTTGTATTTGAAAGCTACACCTAAGTACCCATTTATATTTAAGAAATATACTTTTTTGTACCCTACTTTTGTTGAAGAATGTTATTGTAGAGTACAAATGGCAGAGCAAGAACAGGTAAATTAATCTAATACAAAAACTGTGTATGACATATTAACAAATGCTACATTTCAATCAGCAATAGCAAAGGTTTCTTAGTCTAGGGTTACATCTGTATTACCATAAAGTTTCAGGCTCAATCATTTTTATCTAACAGCAAGAAAGAATGTCTTTTCACGCTGACAAAATAAATATTAAATTTTTTTTAAGTAATTTGTATTTTTCTTAACATACAAACCTGAGGTCTTTACATATGGGATTTGCCCTCAGACAAACTTTAGCCTTATGTAATGGTATACATTCCACATGACAGCTACCACAAGAACAATAAAGAACTAAACTTGCACTTCATTACAAAATCTGTACATCCAACCAAGCAATAATACATTATATCTAATCTCTTTCCCATAAGGTTTAACAAAGGACTCCTGTTATCACTTTTTATGTCTGTGTCTTCAGAATTAGTTTACACAAATGCCTTAGCATATGTCAAACTACCCAGTGCCTGAGGCCCTTTTTTTCTATATATTGTAAAAACTAAGGCAAGATCTTCTTGATAGTGTTATGAAAACAGAGCACCTAAGTCTGAGAGGCTGTGATGCAACTCTATGCCCCAAGCAAGGGTGTCTTAATTGTTCTCACCTATTTTTTTTGTATGTTATTTTCAATATTGACTGCACAACAGCAATATGTAGGAAACATTTCAATATGGTTATTTATGAGCAGAAATCTGTGAAGTACGTAAGTATGTTTTCAAAATCTCCAGGATACATGGTAATAAAATGCTATGAAGATACCAAAGCATACCAAAGACCAATCAAATTTAATTAAATACAAGAACAAACACATGAAACAATTCCACTTCATTGCAATAACAAAAATTTGCAAAAGAAAAAAGAAAAAATGTTGAACACCATTTACCTACACTATACTTGAGGATGAAATGTGAAGAAAACTTCCTATGACTCCGTGTTGGAAGAGTCAAGAGACTGACCAATCTAGCAAGAGAGATTGCAGACTAGCTTCAAGAGACTGGCTAATCAGGCAAGTTAGACTGACAATGGAACTCAAGTCACAATACGTACAAAGTACAAACTGCACTTCCCAAATTTAGTGGAAAGAGGTAGATACAAAAAGGTTATTGGCCTCTTCTTAAGTAAGTACAAGGGTCATACATAAAAATAGTATAACTTTTGCAAGACAGCATGTCATAAACTGCCGAAGGATACCAAATGTGTCAGCAAATTACAAAATGCTTTTTGTAAATTATAAGTTTGATAATTGTTTTTATTGATACTAACATAAAGGTAATATTGAACAAAAATTACATGCTTACCTGGCTTGGTTCCTTATCATCCATTAGCTTTCCATTGCTGACTACTTTGATTTCACCATCCTCTTCTTGTATATATGCATTATTGACATAAATCTTGTATATTGGTCGATCAGGGTCTTTCTCATCATTCTGCTGACTTCTCTTACAGCAGCAAATGCATATTACAACAACTATTGCAGCTAATATGATTCCACCAATGCCAACTCCCACTGCTACCCAAACTCTCCAGTCATAACCTGCACTCTTTGACTGGTCAGCCTCTGTTTCATTTCCAACTTTCTGGGCATTCCTTGGATTTGCTGAGGTTATAGTTGACATCATGACTGTTTGTATATTTGAAGGTGGCTCACTCACAGTTGATGTAGGGGGTGGATTCGTTGGTGGATCCGGAACAAATGCTGTGACCACATTAGAAATTTTTGCAGTGTTGTTTGCAGAATCAACAGCACGAATAGCAAAATACCTGTAAGAAATGAGAGTATTAGGGGATTTAAAATCAAAGAACACAGATTAAAAATAAAAGGGACGAAGTAACTATAGAAAACAGAAAAAGAATATTGTATTATATCTATAAGGATCAATGATAATGCAAAATTACTCAGTAAGAACTACTTTTCATTCTATTCTATCTAAGCATGAAACACAACATATGGTGATGAAAGTAAAAGAATACAGTCTACAACATGCAATACAAAAATGTGGTAACCATGAATTTAAAATAGAATCCACTGAATAAAATAGGAAACTACTGATATAATGTAGTATGAGATACAGTGATCAAGAATTTAAAATTAATGACAATATCTGTCAAGTAAATATACTTACCATCTAAGATTAGTAAATGGAAGTTCAGTCAAACAGTATTGGGGTGTCCCATAAATGGATGGTGTCTTTGTTGGAGCTCTTAGATCATCAGTGATACAGTAAACAGAAATAGTTGAGGTGTTGAACTTTTCTTCACTTAACGCACTCCTCTCAGTGTACATTTTAAGCTCATACAGCCATGCTGTGGATACAATGGAATATAATTAATAGTGAACATTAATTAAAATGTTCTGTAATGATGCAATGTTTCTAATTAATTTACAAAATTAAAATCAACAGAAAATTAAATTTTCCTCTAACTAGCTCTCAAGCATGGAGAATGAGAATCAAGATATAAAGGAATCAGTTTAATCACAAAACTAGCATCCAAAAGATTTATCAATAATAAATTTACAAAGGACATCATTAATGGTACAATATATTTCCTATTATTATCACAAAGTTATGCAAATATCAGATTTTATCTCAAAATTCAAAATATTTTGACTGATGATAATGTACATATAGTACTGTACCGTACCTTAAAAATTGCTATTGAGTATAAAAAAAAATAACTAAACAATGCTATACTAATAACATATAAACATTTCCCAAGTTTCTTTTAAGACAAGTATCCATCAGTGCCTTTAATTTTATTTTTTCTCACTTTCACCACCTATTTACCCTCAATTTTGCCCATTTCTTGTGCTGCATTCTTCATCTGTTGTTAAAATTTGATATGTATATATACAAACACATTAAAGGACAAGAAAGAGAAAAAAATGTAATAAAGAAAGAGAACAGACTATACTTTAATCACTTATGTTAACTGTTACATACAGTATACATACAGTACTGTAACTTCCCATGCCATACTATGTAATGTTCTCATAGTTGACATTATTCTTCTTTTAATAATCTCCTGTTATTCTAAATATTCTTCTTTTATTGTGCAATCATTGTTCTCATAATTCTTCGTAGTATTTTATCTCCCTCATCCTATCCTGAACTCTTCTGTCTGTTGCTACTTTCACAGTCCTGATGTTAATTTGTAAATTATATTTTTTATCCCTTTCTTTTCTCTTTTTCAGAACATTTTCCTCCCTTTCTTTCTATACTGAAGCATACATACAAATGATAGATTAATGGATTATGTTCAGAGGAGAGAATACCTTGGGGCTTGGTGGAAGTTGGAAATTTTCAGGCACTTTATGTAACTATTTCCTTCAAAGAGAAAAGTCCTATTCTACAAAATGAGTCTGAAGTTTCTCGATATGGGTTCCAACTAAAAATCTTTCACAATAATGATGATCTATCCATCAGACACCATAAAAAACATTTTGCAATTATAAAATAAAATTTTAAACATTCAAATCTGAAAATTTGCAATTATAAAATAACAACTATACTAACCTGATCCTTGATCAAGATCACCACCAGGTGCTGACCAAGTAAGATTAACGGTGGTGTCATGTACAAATGTGACTTTCAAGTCTGTGATACGTGATGGAGGTGTTAAATCTTCGGATGTTACCCGCAACACACTAACCGAGACGACAGCACTTGTGACATCAAACTGACCAGCGCTCACAGGTACTACACGGCCATCTTGAAGAGGACAAAATGCAATTAAGTTTCCACAAAAAAAGAGGAAGAAAAAAAAAGAAATGTTTGAAGTGGAACAAATTAATTGCACATCATGATCAAGCAGTAATTCAGTAGAAACTCAGTTTAGAGTCTTGAAAATCCTTTACCTCGTCTCCTTGGTGCCAACACTGATGCTGCTCCTTGGTTATCTGTGGCTGATGCACTAAGAGCGTATCTACCCTCTCCAGGCAGCCATGTGACATACCTTGTATAAATGCCATCATGGTTTCTTACATCAGGTTCTGTGAATAAAAATAATACAACCTGAAGAAGTACTTTGCTAAAAACTTGCTCTTTACTGAAAGTATTTTAAGAAATTCCCAATTACCCAAACACATGAAACTGCCATAGCTTAGCTGCCCTTCATACTATTATGTATGCAAAATACTAAAACATCTTTATTTTACATACTTTTCTATGGTAGTTGTGCTACTATTGTGATGTAAAAAGTGAACTTATTTCCTCTGAATTTTGTGTTACACATTTCTATACTTAATGCTGTGTCATAAATTGAAAGATCCATTCCCAATTTGTTAAAACTGATGTACCTATCTACACATTTCTGATTAACACATGAAATTAAACCATATAGACAGAATCTATACCGCTACGTATAATGAATATGGTGTACAGTGTTATTTCAATACAGTATTTCAAATTTTTCTCACCAAGATTTTTAAGTGATATCCTACAATTCTGAAATACATGCTTTTAGCAATAGTAACTATAACATCTATCAGCCGTGATACAAAAAAGCACTTAAAATATCATGAGTACTCACCTGCATTTCCATTATCTAGAAGCTGAAGTGTCATATCAGTTGATCCTTCGTGACTCAAGTGACTTACTGTCAGCATAACCTTAGCTCCCACTACAGGCTGGCCATCCCGAATCACTTTAGCCCAAACAACCAAAGGCTGTGAGCCAGGCTCTAGGGGAACATGCTTATCATTATTTGTATAGAGCTCAATTTCAACACCAGCGTTATTTCTCTTCCTCTCATAGACATCCACAGAAAATGGGTACACAATGGAACTAGACAAGAACTTGAGTGTGTATGTCAGTGTTCCCACACGTTTATCAATTATGGCCCAAAATCGCTGATTTGTATCCCGAATGACATCAACTTCATTTCCGGAAAGATCCACAACTTTTATCACCTACAAAATTAAAAAACATATTTTTAATACCAATATAAGGATATAGCTTAATACTAATTTAAGTATATAGCTTAAATAACATTACTATCTATCAATAAAAATCTACACTGGAATAATAGACAAATATCAAAGTGAAAATATGAATACGATTAAATTACTTTATCCCTCTTGAAATATTTAAATACTACCTGATTTTTAATGAAATATCAACACTGGAAGGTAAAAAAAAATCAGAACAATTGTAAGCAATTAGAGGATACATATACATATATGTACAATTCAATACAATAAAGAAACTTCTGCAATTAAATATTAACTCACCTTCGCTTGGTACTGTGTTGTTATAACTATGAGCTGCTGACCTGATCCTGAAAGGCTTAACTGACTTGTTAATGTGCTGTAAGGACCTTCACTTTCAACTTTCCTCCGAGTGACTTGAATAACAGAGCTCACCACCTAAATTTAAAAAACCATCATAGCATTGGGAACTTAAATCTTTAACATACACAGATATTTCTATTGAAGATAATAAAAACAATTCACTACAATTCTTATATATTCAAATAGGCAATCCAATATAAGTCCAAATAAAAGACACAAAAAAGTAAGTATGTAGGCTTTGTAATTAATATGTATATTTATTATTACTTTACTCTAGTTGTTTCTTGTAATGTACTAGTTTTGTTTCCTGGGTTATGTAATAACACAATTAATATTGTAACTACAAAATTCTAAAAATATATAAAAAAATGCTAAATCAATTTGGACAAATTTAGATACTACTTCCGTAAAATACAATTAAATCATTTATCGATACATAAGGGAGTACAAACTTATATAACTTAATTATCTTACTTTTCTTTTAAAAAATCTTAATTTGTTTACCACGAAACCTTTAAATGGAAGCTGGTTGAAGTATGTTTAATGATGTTTATATGCTGAAAGGAAACATACCCTGACTAATGTTGGACTTCCTGGTACTGCCATGGCTGTATTTGTTGCAGCAGTAAGGCTTAATGCAGCTTTGTGCTCATTTTCATTTTCCTTTTCAGGATCTGAAGGTTTGACAGACAACCCAGGCAAAACCCAGGAACCTCCTGATTGAGCGAGCTGGTCAAACACAGGATTAGCGTCTGGACACAGGGCTAATGTGTGAATAAATAAATTGGCTTCTTCAACAATACTGATAGCTCGTGGTGGTACTAATGGTGAGCAGGCTGCAAGAAGAACAACTCCTGCTCCAGCCTCCACACCTCCTCCTTCAAGCATCTGAAAAAGATAATTATCATTAATGGACAAATCTCAACCTATAATGTAGGAAAACCAACCTGGAATTTTTACAATAGGTATAACTACAAATATACAAAGCTACCAACAATAAAATATGTACTCGCAAGTTAACAGATCAATATCAAGGACAAAAAGCTATGCACAAAATAATATTCAAATTTCTTGAAATGAAGATGCACACTATAGTAGTAAAAATTCATTTTTAACTAACCTTGGCAGCCTCAGTTAATACGCATTCGAGGCAATATTTCCCACCATATACACCATCCTCTACTTCATCAGCTGATGGAAGGAGCGTAAGTTTGTCTTCAAGTTCTGCAGCTGTTGTCGGGGCTGGCAAAATTGGCCCAAGAGTTAATGGATATGAGGCATTATTGTAAGCTGCAACAACTCCAACTTTAACGTCCTTTCCAAGTCCCCACAACCATCGCAGAATTCCTCCTCGAAGGTCATCCATATTAACCTGTTATGAAACGCATAAAATATGTTTAAGATGCAACAATAAATTTTCTATTTCCATTTTCAACTTTTAAAACAACAGTTGAATGTCATAACACATACTACTATTAAGACATGGAAAACAGTTTTTAATTGAGTTTAATTTTCATAACACTATAAACAGGTAATCTGAACTTTTCCACACCTGTTTAACCGCATGATCTGAAAGATCAAGTGCAAGCACAACAGCCTTTGATGGTGGAGACAAGAATATAAGTTCTGGAGGTGACGGTGGTGGGACGGTCGGTGTGTGGTTCCTTGTAAAATACAGATCATGTGGCCCATCTCCAAATCTGAAATATAATCAAGATATGGTCTGAAAATAAATCACTTACTTGAAAAGGTAAGTTAATGTATGCCAACATTATTTTATGATATGCATAACCATGCACTGTGTTGCAAAATAAATACAAACAATGTGATCCTAACCTTCCTTCAAACACAGGATAGGACAGCAACTCCTCAATAGTTTCTGAATTAACAATTTCTTGTTTGAAATTATGACTTAAAGGAGGGGACGCAGAAGTGGCAATATGGGCAGTGACTAAACTGGGTCGAAGAGGAGCGGAAGATCTATCCATCATCTTTGTGTTGCTTCTTTTTCTTCTCTGCTTCTGAATCACTGGAGCGAAGTGTTCATCCTCTGCTGAAGATGAACTGTTTGTTTCAGAGATGAATGACTCATTTAGAGAAAGATGAGTCCTCACATCCTCAAGGAACAAAGTGTCTGTTGCATTTACTATCTCCAAAACCACAGTTTCGTTGACAACAGTTGATGACGAGTTGTTTTCCATATCAATATACTCGACACTCGTGGCATTTGTATCTTCATCACTTCTGTTAATGTAACTGGTATTGGTGGGTTGTACTTTTGTGATATTTACAGTTTCAAAGACGGTTGTGTGGGCTTTTTCTTTCCTATGATTAACTTTGGTTGAAAAGTCACTGTGTCTATTCATGACGTCCCAAATGCTGTCAGCCCCACACAGAAGATTGTGAGGAGTGGGAGCATCTGGGTCGTGATTGCTTGAGTCGCAAAACCCCCACATCTGTTGGAGTTTTAGAAATCAATTTGTTATATTCCTTACCATACAGTGTGATGAAATTTTACAGATGCTCATGAAGCTATGAAAATATAAAAATTACTAATGCAATGTAGTTATGAAAGAAAAATAGTAGCAAAATGTTGTTAGATTAATACAAATAATACATATTTCATTATTACATAAGGCACCACCGTACACACACACCAATTATATATCATATTATATATATATTATATATATATATTATAGGTATATGATATATATATATAAATATATATATATATATATATATATGATATATATATATAATATTCTATGATATACTTACTATATAGTATATAGATCTATTATATATATATAGTAATATAAGCTAGATATATAAATAGTATAATATATATTATTATATCTATAAAAAGACAAAAAAAAAAAAAAGAAAAAAAATATATGATTCTCTATCATACTCTCTACTTAGTATATACTATATATAATAATATCTATATATATTATTATAATATATACATATACATAATATATATTTTGTGTGTGTGTATGTGTGTGTTGGTTATTGAGTTTAAAACTGCATGCTATACTCATATGACATGAAACTCAGCCAAGATTAGACATTACCTCAGGAAGGTTAACTCTATACATTATAGATGTATTAACGTGTGACAACTTGTCTGGTATCCAGTGACAGTCCTTCAGTTCTTCTGTTGCATTGCATTCACTTGACCTGCAAATATAAGAAAAGTTGTGATCGCTGTGGAAAAAGACACATAATAACGTGTTAAAATAGAAATAAATCTCTACCCCACATCAGGATCGATCAAACCCGGGACGGGTATCAGATAACAAATAAAGGTAGAGTATATTAATGCATATTCTGTATATAAAAGAGACATAGTATTTTAATGCATACTCTGTATATAAAAGTGAAAAAAGGCAGCGTACATTTACACAGTATAGATATAAATAAAACATTTGCATCAAACGTACTACACATATTTCCACAAACAAACCATCAAACTGTAAACTTTCAAATTTGCAAGCCCACAATTTAAAAATTTTTTTCTTGGATTTTTTAAGTGACTACTAATTTCATTCTTTTCTATCAAAAATAAAATAAAAACCAGGAGTGCTATTCGTTCAATGGAATTTTCAGTCAAGTGTAATAGTCGCGGGACAATCTTTAAGAACCACCTAAGTAAGCATATCTTCTAATGATATATGAGTGAATATAGTTACATTAAAGATCAATCTTACTGGCTTCCATTCCATGAAATCAAAACGGAAAACTGGAACCTTTTACACCGGAGTTCTATTCCAAATGTAACATGGGAAAGTAAAAGTGGACGATTGAAAAAGCAGTGAATGTATTTTCTTTATTTTACATATATAGCTACCAATCTCCATACACTTGGCACACCTCTGGAAGCTACACAAAAATAGTAAATGAGAAGATTTAAACTGAAAGCACATAAATATAAATACTTATCGGAGAAGGATTAAAGAAACGTATTAAAAAAAACAAAAGAAAAGCGGCTTTGTTTCTGTACATAAGTCAAGTATTGCCGACAGAGGACTTTGTTTCGGGTGATTAGAAATTAATTTCTCGATATAATGTGGTTCGGATCCCACAATAAGCTGCAGGTCCCGTTGCTAAGTAACCAATTGGTTCCTAGCCACGTAAAAAATATGTAATCCTTCGGGCCAGCCCTAGGCGAGCTGTTCATCAGCCCAGTGGTCTGGTTAAACTAAGATATACTTAACTTGAAGTACTGCAGAACGTCTCCTCATAGCAAAATATCTTTGCAAACGCGAAAGAAGAAACACTTAAGAGTAAATTTGAACTGTTAATTGAAAAGCAGTTTTGAGCGAAAGGGCTCAACACAATCTACATTCTAATCAACTTCTCCACGTGGCCTTTAACCCTTAAACGCCGACTGGACGTATTTTACGTCGACATACAAAAGTTTTTTAAAAATTCGCGGAAAAATACTTTTTAGGCCTACCAGCCGAAAACTCTTGAATCACGCGCCTTGGGGATGCTGGGAGTTCACGGATCAAGGTGTTGTTTGTTTACAATCGTTACGCAGGCGCGCACAAGCGCGAATTTCTTTTCTTGCCGCACTAAAAAGTATGTGTGGACACATCTCTGAAATTATTTTTTCGAATCAGTTTGACATAATTTTTTTGTACCGCATTTTAAATAGCCGTTACATAGAGTATTATATATGAAAATGTGCGCATTTTTTATGTAGAATACAACAAAAAAACACATCATGATTGTAGCTTTTATCAGTTTTAAGATATTTCATATAAATACGATAAGTGCCAAAATTTCAACCTTCGGTCAACTTTGACTCTACCGAAATGGTCGAAAAACGCAATTGTAAGCTAAAACTCTTATATTTAGTATAATTCAATCATTTAACTTAATTTTGCAACTAATTGGAAGTGTCTAGCACAATATTCGATTTATGGTGAATTTATGAAAAAAACTTTTTCCTTACGTCCGCGCGGTAACTCTTCCGAAAATAATCATACATGCGATTGTGGTAATGTTTGCACCATTTTAAATTAGCCGTTACATAAAGTTTTATATATGAAGAAAAATGTGCGCAATTTCAGCACAATACAACTAAAAAACAACCCATGGTTGTAGCTTTTATCAATTTTGTGAAATATTTTCATATAAAAAATGATAAAGTGACAAATTTTCAACCTTCGGTCAATTTTTTGACTCTACCGAAATGGTCGAAAAACGCAATTGTAAGCTAAAACGCCTATATTCTAGTAATATTCAAGCATTTACCTTCATTTGCAACAAATTGGAAGTCTCTAGCACAATATTCGATTTATGTGAATTTATGAAAAAAAAAAAATCAAAAACATTTTCTTTACGTCCGCGCGTAACTCTTCCGAAAAAATCATACGTGCGAATTGTGGTAATGTAATTTGCACCATTTTAAATTAGCCGTTACATAACGTTTTATATATGAAAATGTGCGCAATTTCATGTATAATACACAATAAATAGTTGAAGGTTATAGCTATTCTCATTTCGAAATATTTGCATATAAATCACGATAAATAGAAAAAAAACCACGTTCGGTCAAATTTGACTCTACCGAAATGGTCGAAAAAACGCAATTGTAAGATAAAAATCTTACAGTCTAGTAATATTCAGTCATTTATCTTCATCGTGAAACAAATTCGAAGTCTCTAGCACAATATTTAAATTTAGGTGAATTTTTAAAAAAAACTTTCCTTCCCTCCGCCGCGCGGATTCTTCCGCCACAAATCTCCGAAATGCGTAAGTCCCATTCTCGGAATATTTGCTCCGTTTCATATTAGGCATTTCATAGAGTTTTATATGATGAAAATGTGCGCAATTTCATGTAGAATAAACGAAAAATATTTGAAAGTTGTAGCTTTTCTTATTTCCGAAATAATTGCATATAAAAAAATATATATATAAAAAAAAATTCGACATTTGGTCAACTTTAGCTCGTCAGATATGGTCGAAAACTGCATTTGTAAGCTAATATTCTTACAGTATAAGTAATATTCAATCATTTGTCTTCATTTGTCGAACATATTGGAAGTCTCTAGGACAATATTTAGATTTATGGTGAAATTTTTGAAAAAAATATGTGTTTACGTAAGCGCGTTACGAATTCATGCATTATTTTTTGTTATAATATTTTCTCTGTGTTGCTTTAATCGTTTACAATTGTTGTTATTATATCAAAATGATCGCAAATTTAGTGCACATTACAACGAAAAAAAAAAAGTAACTTGTTACCTTCAACCGTTTTGCGCACAGCGCGATTTGAATACAATTATATATGAAATTTCGTTTTTGCGCTATCATATATCACATTATTTATATGATAATGATAATTTTTTTTCATTTCTGATGGTTGCATACTAAACTTCAAGCAATGAAAAAAAAAAAGGAGCCAAAAATGAACTCTTAATCTTGAAAAAACTAAGCGCGCTGTGATTTTTTTGAAAAAAATATTTTTTCCGCTTATGCGCTCACTCTCAAACCCCCCCCTCCGGCATACGGGAGTCATTTTTTTATTTACCGCTCCGGCGTTTAAGGGTTAATAGGCTTCGAGGGCCTTAATGCTATGCTAATAACATTTCGCCCGAAAGACGAGTATTAAGGATGGAGGAAAATAAAAAGCACACGAATATAATAACGTTAAAAATAAAAACGACCAGCGGGAATCAAATAAATCAAACGAAATATATAAACAAATATGTGATATTTTTTCAATCTAATTCACTTTAAAAAATTCTGGAGTTATGAAGCCTAGAATTGAAAGGAAAAAATAGTAAATATAACGAAAAGGGATAGCCTAGAACTGAAAGGAAAAAATAGTAAATATAACGAAAAGGGATATGATAAAAATACCTGTCTACCAACAGGAATATTCGAAATGCATGCATATACTGCATTCCTCGACCTAAGACGAAGTAAGCTCTGTATTTTATGAAACCATTCTATAACGGGGCAATTCACTATGCGAAAGCGAATGCAGATCTTTTCCTTTTTTAGTACCAACTTCTCTCGCGTGGAAAGAAAGAATGGACAGCTTAAGACGTGGGAAAAGATAAAGGCAGAGAGAGAGAGAGAGAGAGAGAGAGAGAGAGAGAGAGAGAGAGAGAAGGTGCTGCGTAAGACGAGGCAGAGAGGGAATATGGAGGGTATAAAATAAAGTACTTCTCTTTTCATCACATCTCTATCCCTCACATGCTCTGTATGAGACGTTAAGATCTCAGTGAGTGCATGAAAGGAGGATTACAAAATTTCATATTCTCTCTCTCTCTCTCTCTCTCTCTCTCTCTCTCTCTCTCTCTCTCTCTCTCAAGCATTAAGTGATTGACAGAGGTACGACGACGTTACGTTACTTCAGCTGAAAAAAATGCAGCAATCCCGTTCAGTTCTTTTTCCCGTCCGCTATATCCCGGGAAATTTCTTTTCCGTTACCCAACGCAGAATCTTACATTAAAGGAAAAGGCCTTGGCCGAATTTTCGTGGACCCCGACAATTTCTAATGCATATCAATGTGCTCTTACTCTTTTCTCTATTTCTGGAATTGATGACGCCTTTCGTTTTCTCACAGAACATGGAATTTGTTCCATGCAGTTCTGGTCTCCCAGTGAATTACTCTATCAATTCTATTTTGCCTTATAAATATAAATTCTCTTATATTTTCGTCTCCTCTCGTAGAAAAACATTTTATGGAGTATATTCCTTTTCTTCCATTTGTAAGCCGGATTAAGATAAAGTAAGGTCCTTTCCTATTTCCTTTGTACAAGTTCTGTCTCATATTGTCTTCCGACACTTTCCCTCCATCCTACAATATCCCTTGATATCCAGGAAAAGCATCTTAATATCTTAGCGGACTAATTCTCCCAAATCTTGCTTCAGACGTCTATAAATCTAACAAAGTCGTTTACAACATTTTTTTTTAAATTGCCAATGCCTCCCATCTATCTTCTAATCTCCCCTAACATTCACTTCTTAAGTCTTATGGTATTAAGTTTATACGATATTTGCCTCCACTTCTCGGGCGCAAGGATATTAATCGAAATTTCCTCTTTATTCCCTATGCACTGTACATCTTCAAAGACCCTGCTCATCAACACGGCAATAATTTCCCAAAAAATGTTTCCTCGTTCCATTAGGCATCAAAAATTCCCTAAACCTCCCTTCGGCGTTGTTCCTACATCTTGGCTTTATTCCCTTAATTCCCCCTGACATCCAGTACTGGCATCATAACTCCTTAATCCGTCTCGTAAATTCTCCTCGCGACGTCTCCTTCCTCTTCGTCAAACGCACCAACGCACAAACACACACCGCACCAGGAACCGTCGTCCCTTGCGTCCCCCTTCCCACAAAATCCTTCTTCTCGAGCGTCTTTCATATTTCAATTTCTCTGCCCACCTCCCAACACTGGCTCGCATCCCAAACTATTTCGTCTCGCGATTGTCTCACAGACGTCGCTAATCGAGTTACATAAAAGAGGAAAAAAAAAATTGGGGGAAAAACCGACAAGATTATTTCATTTCAGATCTTGGAACATTTGCAGTTCTCAGCTTTCCACATTTACAGGCTCAGTTACACGAGACAATTTTGACAATTATTGTTTTTTTTTAAACCATCTCATGGGACAATTCACTGTATATGAGAGAGAGAGAGAGAGGAGAGCAGGAGAAAGAGAGATAAGAAGAGAAGAGAGAGAAGAGAGAGAAATAATTTTTTTGAAGGCGGAGAAGGATGATCAGGAAAGGGAACAACGCCTCGAAAAAAGTACACTGGACATGAAGGAAAGAGAGGCAGGGAGTCAGTTTCTTTTTCCCTAAGGCCAATCTGCGGACTCTTATAGGATTCGGGAAACGACAATAAGAAGAGGGATTGCAAAATTCTATAAAGGTCGGCAGCCTTCTTCTCTACATTCAGTTTCATATTGGACAGGACTTCCTTCAGAGGAACCACAGAACTGCATGTTGTGCGTACTTGAGGAAAATAAATCTTTAAATATAAACCTTTAAATATTTTCAATATAAAGCAAAGTGGTGTGCCCCAAATTTTCAATTTTATACCTTTTCACTCGTTCTCGTCATGGCTTAATAATTCCATCCAACCTCTCTCTCTCTCTCTCTCTCTCAGTTGGGTAACCTATTATTATTATTATATCATTATTATTCCAAAGATGAACCCTATTTCTATGAAACAAGCCCACAGGAGCCACCAACCTGAGATCCAAGCTTCGAAAGAATATGGTGTCCCTATGAGGATATGAGAAATACTGATTAACTTCCTGAATTACTATAAGTGACTATCCCTACTTACTGTAACAATGTTACGCCTTCGAATTAAATATAAACGTTACCCTTTCTTTGGCTCCCAGTGGCCCTTTGTGGGCGCCGTGGTGCAGGTCGTCGGCACAGGGGCGTCGTCGATGGTGTGGATTGCTGGGTATTTTGGATGTGCAGTATAACCCCTTTCCTCGAACACTCCCCATCGGTACCTCGCCCAAGATCCGAGTAGAGATCGACCTGAAAGAGAAATTGAATTAGCTTCCTTAGTTGGAAAAAAACAGGTATACATATGATTTTCTGATCTGATAAATGTTTGTAGAAGTATCTCAGTCATTTCTTCATATACTCCGTCTGGTCTTGTAGGATTGACGGTAAGGTTTTACTGGTGAAATAAGCAAGACGAATTCAGAGTTTTAATGATCTTATACAGACGTTCTATACGTGCACTAATACTTACATACCCATAAAAATATAGTTTATATTGGAGTAACGGTAGCAACCTGACACACTTAAGATATATATATTTACATATATGTATATATTTACACACACACACACACAACACACACACAGACACACACACACACACACACCACACACACACACATATATATATATATATATATATATATATATATATATATATATATATATATATATATATATATATAATATTTCCAACCTCTAGTGAAAAAGGAAAAAGGAAAGGTGACATAGTGTCCCCCACGAGCACCTAACTATCTGCTGCAGATTCACTTACCAAGTAAGTAACTGATGCTGTTTTAATTAGCAGAACATCACAAGATTTACAAAGAATATTTAATGTATTAAATCATATCTCTACAGAAATGGGACTTAATCAAAGAAAAGCAGAAATAATGAGGGACAGAGTGTGTACAGAGACGAAGTCACACTGGATGGAGAGAGAATGACTGACGTTGAATCTTTCAAATATTTAAGAAATAATAATATCCAATTCAGTTTCTCTGAGTAGTCTAAAAAGGTCGAGAAAACAATGATATGGCTGAATAAGATTTGAAAATCAATAGACTGCGACTGCATGCTGAAAGTAAGATTATATTAATAGTTCAGTGTGGTTTGTATCATAATTCGGAGTATGGAAATGCAACTATATCTCATTGAGTTTGCGAATTGGCGAACATAGCTTTGCGAAGGATATTAGGAGTCAGATGCAGGATAGTGTGAGAAATAATAATAATATCCAATTCAGTTTCTCTGAGTAGTCTAAAAAGGTCGAAGAAAACAATGATATGGCTGAATAAGATTTGAAAATCAAATAGACTGCGACTGCATGCTGAAAGTAAGATTATATAATAGTTCAGTGTGGTTTGTATCATAATTCGGAGTATGGAAATGCAACTATATCTCATTGAGTTTGCCGATTGGCGAACATAGCTTTGCGAAGGATATTAGGAGTCAGATGGCAGGATAGTGTGAGAAATGATATCACAGAAAGGTCTGCAGGGAAGGCTTTGGACATGTCCTTCGCTCGAGCCCTTGGGAAATGGTACGTACTGAGAACTACGAGACAGGAGGCTAAGAACGAGTGACATTTGCCGGAGTGAAAACAGAAAAGACACGAGTGACGAATCACAAAGGAGGATTTTGCGTCGCATATATGCACACAAACACACACACACATACGCACACAAACTATATATATATATATATATATATATATATATATATATATATATATATATATATATATATATTCTGTGTACGTATGTGTGTGTAAACATTACTTAGTTGACAAACAACCAAGAGCTAATATAAAACTCCTTACCTAAGGTTTCCATCTCCTTCGAATCCAAGTCCACAAGGACATCAGGATCCAGGGAAATATACTGGCCAGGACGCCCACATCCTTCAGGTTGGGACACGCTCACGCCTATGCTGCCCTCTGGGCCCCATGCCCACTCGGGAGTTGACCCTCCTGGAAAAAATAGTGAGTGAAATTACGCTGCCCACTTGATAAAGCCTAAATCGTTGCATCAATAATAATAATTGTTTTAATATGCAATGTAAAATTTGGTACGAAAAACTGCCTTTTCCATTTACAGAAAAAAAAGGTTTAATTTCGATATTTCTTCCAAGGGGCACAACTATGATACTAAATATATATAAAGCAGCAAAATTATGTCACTGCAAATCTATATCATTGCCATTAATCCCCATACGAAAACTGATGCTTTTCATAATTACATGCAGATCTATTTCCCCAGAACATTAAACAATAAACAGAGATAAAAGAATATACAAAGATCCATATGTGACAAGTATAAAAGCGCAAGAAGATAGTAGGATACAATAAAAAGGAAGACTCTTACCATGCGTCACCAAGAAGTCGGCAGTCGTCCACTTCTCCCAGGTGGCTTTCCTGGCCGGGCTGAGAGAACACGCCTGAGACAGCCCCGTCGGAACGACAACACCAACATCCCCCATGTGGACGTGGCCGTGGGTAGCACGCCACAGCTGACTTGAAAATGACCCCAGGGCCTCCTGCAGGGGAGAGAAAAAGGACGCAACAAATGTTAGCCATCAGTTTACGAAATAGGACATCACTATAAAAAAACAAATATAAGCTATTGGGTAATCACATCACATAATCGAGGGACCTTCCTAATAGAGGACGCTCTGGTGAATAATGGCGGGTTCAGTAGACGGTGCTATAGTGAATAATGGCAGAACTACCGTGACCTTTTTCTTTCTCGCCCTATAATCTCTGCAACACTGAGCTTATTAATGGTAAATGGAGTCTCTAAATGATAGAAGGAGTATTATTTAAGAAGGGGGTGTAATTCTGTGGCCATTTGGTAGAAGGATTTATTACATCTTAACAGAGTAGTAAATATCGCTTGCCAGTATAATTAACCTTCAGAGGAATTTTCGACAAGCATGTAATCATCAATGAATATAAATGACAGCAATGATTTTTGTAATACTACTACCAGTACGGCTATCTTAACAAAAACTTTAAATTTTCGATGAAATTGAATGCAGTACATTGGCACAAATTAAATCTATGTGGGTACAATTTCTGGCTCAGCTCGTGTCGCCCTATGAAAGGATCCTTAATATCATTCTTTCTAGGTAAAAATTAATCTAAAATTACCAGAGAAAAACAAATTAAGAAAATGTCAGTAAAACTGACTCGCTCACTCTTTAAAAAGAAGTGTCGGTATGGTAATAGGGGCGAGTGTGGAACACTACCACGAGATAATAACCAATTAGAACTTCCAATCAGAATCCCCCCAAGAGAGAGCTGATACCAACGGGCGATGCAGTCGCTACTACTACTACTAGAGGACGCCACGGACAGCAGCGCCCCTAGCGGACATCCTTAATTTTTAGCGCTAGCGTCCAAGGACGCATTTTTTCCTTGTGCTGTGTTATTTTCGGGATTATCCTTTTCTACCATCATGGAACGCTCTGCTATTGCTACGGCTAAGTTAGTAACTCATAAGTAATGTTTTACCTCAGTTTTCTTCCGGGGGTGGGACCAGTATTTTCCTCTTAATAGGTCATATACGGTTCCCCGGTTGCCTCGTGGTGGCGCCATGCTGCCATCGTTTATTTGAATTCCCGGTCCTCCATACCTGGGAACTTCTTTAAGCCTTATGGCGGGCTTAAACTATATTGCGTTTCATTGTTTTTTTTTTTTACATCGAGTTGTTTTAGCTAGTTAGCCCTCTACCATGTCTTTTAGTTTGGTATTTAGGGCTATTATTATTATTCCGGCCCAGCATCCCGGCTCTTGCTCTTCATCGGCTATCGCTGGCTCCGAGTAGGCTTCTGTTTCTTGGAACAGTCTGCCTCCTCCTCCTGGGCTTCTTTTTCTTTTACTAAAGTGTCTTTTCCATCTTTTCGATGTATTTATTTATTATATTTAGGGTGTTAGGCTAGCCTAGGTGCTTGTTCCTTGTATTGGTACAGTCTGGTTCACGTGGCCCTCTCACGGTTGTGTTGCTCGCGGCCTAGGCCACTTGCGGTCACGTGTTCCATCGCACTTACCGCCCCTGCCCTCCCTCTCTGGTATAGGGAGGGGCTGGGGGACCCTTGGTTGTCATGACAACCTCAGTCGCCTTCTCTCTCTCCCTCTCTGAAGTGACCAGGGGTTCCTCCCAGCAGGGGTATAGGGCGACCCACTCATGAGGTAACCGGGTCTCCGAGCGGGTAGTCGGTGAGGCGGGGAGGAGTAGGCCATCCCTCCCCCCTCTCTCTCTCCCGCCGTGTTACGCCGAGACCTTCTCCTCCCCCCCTCCCCAGTTGCTCAGCCACCTCCCTCGCTATAACGAAAGGAGCCTTCCGTCGCAGCCAGGGGCATTTTCCTTTGGTTATAGATTACTGGCTCCGCTAGCGGGCGGGTGGGGCTACTAGTGGTCGGTTGCTTGCCTACTATATCCTTACATCTCTCCCCCGCTACCGGAAGGGAGCTTGCTTCTTACCCGTGCACTCTTCTAGTAGACGGGTGGAGAGAGGTTTGTATTATTATTATTATAATTATTTTAAGGATATACCCTAATTTTACAATGAATTGTGCAATGTTTTTATTATATTTCTACCATACCCGCCTTTTTACGTCGTGGTTTCCTTTTACCACCACTCCTGGTTGGTTTCCCTTTGCGTCTCCGCCATCAGCGGAGCTATAGCCTAGGGCACGCAACCAACCTGGTTACCACACGTATTTTGGCGGGGCTCTGGTTTAATCTAACTTTATCGCTCCGGCACCACCAGCGGAGCATCTGTTAGACTGTAAGTGTGTACCTGGTACTCATGTATCTTCCACTTACAGGCTACCAACTGCCAGGTGGCCAGCGTGTAACGCGACGCTGTTCGATCCCTGCGGCCACGATGAGTGTAGGTCTCACGCCCCCTGTGCCACGTCTTTCAACGGGATGATCGTCTGGCACCCAGAAGCCTGCGCCATCTGCTACGACCTGGTCGGTCAGCTGGGAGATGGGGTAAGTCCATTATAGGCTTCATTATCATTTACTAACAACTCTTAATCATAAGTTTGTTAACCCCGTGCCACCACTAGAAGCTCATCTCGCTTTTCTTTCAGGCTACTGGTGTGAGGGAAGTCGCCCACGCCACCCTGAAAGCGTGGTGGGTGGGCGGCTTCGGGAAGAACGCCGCCAAAGGCCAGCCTTATATCCTTGATAAGAAGCTGGCCGTCCAGATCTTCCCTGCTTGCAAGTCGACTGGATATGTTGACCCC
The DNA here is from genome assembly GCF_015104395.2 of Macrobrachium nipponense. Classification (NCBI taxonomy): domain Eukaryota; kingdom Metazoa; phylum Arthropoda; class Malacostraca; order Decapoda; family Palaemonidae; genus Macrobrachium; species Macrobrachium nipponense. The sequence continues at coordinate 33,587,166 of NC_061100.1, forward strand.
TTGTCCGCGGCCCCTCTGATAGCCTCCATCCAGCAAGACCTCCAGCAATCCTTTGGGGTCGTAGCTGCCCAGGAGTCGGTCCCGGACGTTGCTGCCACCTGGACCTTAACATCGAACCCATGGCGGTAGGGGTGGGTGGAGGGATTTGTTGGTTGAGGTAGGTGTGTCGGGCGCCCAAGGTCTTTCCTTGGGTGCTCCTGGTATCTTCTCCTGTACCCTCTTCGAGTGCTTCTTTCCAAGGCTTTGTGGGATCTGAGATCCCTACAACGCTCTCCCCCCCGCTCTCTCTGTACCCCCAAAGGTGAAGGGACAGAGAGAACCGAAGACTTTGGCTAAGACAACTTCTAGGAAGTCGTCTTCGTCTTCTTCGGCTAGGAAGTCTTCGACTTCCTACGCCGACGCGGTGAAAGCGAAGCCGAGCTCTTCTCACTCAAAGAGCTCTAGAAGCAAGGCTTCTAAGGAGAAGGCCCGCGCTCACCCCCCGCCGAGCCAGTGCCTTCTCCCGCCTCCTCCGCTTCCACTCCGGCTACGCCGGTAGGAGGAGCAGGGCCTAGCACCTTTGATCCCTCTGCTTTCTCAGCAGTGGTGATGCAACAGGTGGGCGAGCTGGTTGGCTCGCAAGTCTCCGCCCTGGGGACGAGATTCGAGCAGATGTTCGCACAATTGTCGAGCACTCTGTCTCAATCAGGCCAGTCGATTCAAGATCTCTCTAACAGAGTTAGGGAGAATGAGGACCGAGTAGCCGGGCTATCTCAGGCTTCCTCTTCCAGTTTCCCCAGTGCCAAGCACTGGCATTCTCCAACTCCCGACATACGACTCTCTGCCAGCTTTCTCCATGGAGAACCCATGGAGAGTAGCTGCCTACGCTCCTTTCAAGGATGGGATGATCTCTATCCCGGAGTGTGGAACTCGGAGGATTGAGGACTTCGAGTTTTACCCTCCGGGTCTGACGCAGCCTTTCATCGGTTATGCTAGGCTGACTGTAACGGCTCTGACTAGGGAAGACAAGATCTCTAGAGAGTCTGTCCTGTTATAGTAGAGATCAGCCCAGCGGGAATGGGTTCACTGCCTTGAGGACTGGGAGTGTACGAACACCAAACTCCAGGCCTACAAGAGTCCCTTTACTATTTTTCGCGACGGAAGAGGAAGTTTCTCTTCCGTTCGCTACGAAATAGTAGAGAAGTCCCTCAGGCAGTCCTCAAGGATGAGCCCATCCCACAGTTGAGGGAGGCGGAGTCTACTTCTCCGCTCTTCCCGGCTTTCGGAGAATTGTGGGAGAACTTACCAGCTACATTCACGCTTGGTAAGCTCAAACCGGACTGCGCCATGGACCAGTTCGGCGAGAAGCTACCGAGGCTGCCGGATTCCCTAATCCAGGCAGAGTTTGATGCGCGAACCAGGTTTGGTAGGTCCCTCAATTCCCTTATAAATCACGGGGAAATGGCTGCTCTTTCTTACGCTACGGAACCGCTGTTCAAGATTTTGGCAAAATCTCAGTTCCAGACGGTACTTTCTGACGCTTTCGACTTCTTCCAGGCTAGGAGGAATTGCCGGAAGCATGTTCTACAAGAGTGTACTATTAGGCACGAGCCGAATAGACTCTTGGCTTCTAGCATGTGGGGAGCGGATCTCTTCCCAGAGTCCGCTGTCAACGAAGTGCACCACGAAGCTGCTAGGCTCAACCAGAGCCTTAGAGCTAGGTGGGGTATTTCCTCGAAGAGGAAACAAGAATCCGTCCCCACTGCTGGTAAGAAGCAAAAGAAGGCTGGTAAGAGGTTCCAGCCGTATCAGAAACACCAGCAACAGCAGCAATTTGTGCAAGCTGTCCCAGTTACCCAACAAGGACAACCTGCTAGTTCGAAGCAGAACCAGCCTATCCTCCTGTTGTCCCCTCAATCTCAGCCGTCCACCTCCTACGCAATCTCGCCAGCCTTCAACCCTTCATATGAGGCTCAAGGTTACAAACAACCAAGAGGTAGGGCGAGAGGTTACTTTCGTCAGCGTGGCGCAGGAAGGGCAACAAGGAGCAGGCAGTTCAGAGGGGGGGCGTGGTGGTCAACCCGCCCATCAACAATGAGGCTCCCCAGGTAGGAGGGAGGCTGTTCCTCTTCCGCCACAGGTGGGGGTTCAGCAATTGGGCACAGAGCATAGTGTCCAAAGGATTGGGTTGGAGTTGGATCAAAGAGCCTCCTCCAATCAAATCATTCCACCAGATACCATCAGAGGAATTGACAGATTACGCGGAAGAACTCCTTCAGAAAGGAGCTATTGCGAGAGTCAAGCATCTAAAATTTCAAGGTCGCTTATTCAGCGTGCCAAAGAAAGGCTCAACAAAAAGAAGGGTAATCTTAGACTTGTCAAAGCTAAACTCTTTCATTCGTTGCGACAAGTTCAAGATGCTTACCCTCTCGCAAGTAAGGACCTTACTTCCGCGTGGAGCCGTCACATGCTCCATCGATCTTACAGACGCATACTATCATATCCCTATAGCCAGGCACTTCCGCCCATTCTAGGATTCAGGCTAGGAAATCAAACATTCTCATTCAAAGTGATGCCCTTCGGTCTGAATGTAGCCCCCAGGGTATTCACAAAAATAGCAGAAGTGGTTGTACATCAATTGAGAGCTCAGGGAATCATGGTAGCAGCATACCTCGACGATTGGTTGATCTGGGCACCAACAGTCGAGGAATGTCTCAAAGCCACCAAAAAGGTAGTTTGCTTTCTGGAACATCTGGGGTTCCAGATAAACAAAACGAAATCCAGACTCACTCCAGAGTCTCGTTTTTCAGTGGCTAGGAATCCAATGGGATTTGTCTTCCCACAATCTGTCAATTCCAGTGGCCAAACGGAAGGAAATAGCAAAATCTGTCAGGCAATTTCTCAAATGCAAACAAACGTCAAGGAGAACCAGGAAAGAATCCTAGGGTCCCTCCAGTTTGCTTCGGTAACAGATATCCTCCTGAAGGCAAGGCTGAAAGATTTAAATCGAATTTGGCGATCAAGAGCAAACTCCAAATATCGAGACAAGTGTCAGTGATCCCACAGATCCTCCGCAATCAACTCCGTCCTTGGTCAAAAGTAAAGAATTAGCCAAGAAAGTACCCCTTCAATATCCCCTTCCAGTGTTAACTATTCACACGGACGCCTCCCTGTCCGGGTGGGGGGATACTCTCAGTTCAAACAGGTTCAGGGGACTTGGTCAGTTCAATTTCGCCAGTCCACATAAACGTGTTGGAAGCAATGGCAGTATTTCTTACCCTTGAAGAGACTGCTTCCCCCGAAGAAGTCTCATCTAAGGCTAGTTTTGGACAGTGCAGTGGTAGTTCATTGCATCAACAGAGGAGGGTCCAAGTCCAAGCATGTCAATCATGTCATGATAGCCATCTTTGCCTTAGCAAACAAACACAAATGGCATCTATCTGCCACTCACCTGGCAGGGAGTAAGAATGTGATAGCAGACGCCCTGTCCCGGTCAGTTCCTCTGGAATCAGAATGGTCTCTAGACGACGGGTCATTCCAGTGGGTAAGCCTGAGAGTCCCAGGTCCTCCAAGGTGGATCTCTTCGCCTCACAAGCAAACCACAAGCTCCCTTGCTATGTGGCCCCCAACCTGGACCCTCTGGCTTATGCCACGGACGCCCTGTCGTTGGACTGGAATCAGTGGAGGAGAATTTATGTTTTCCTCCAGTGAATCTTCTCTTGAAAGTCCTAAGCAAAACTAAGGTCTTTCAAAGGGATAGTAGCTCTGATTGCACCGGACTGGCCCAAGAGCAACTGGTATCCTCTTCTTCTGGAATTGGGTCTCCGACCTCAACGGATCCCCAATCCCAAGCTATCACAATCAGTACAAATGAGGACTGTGTTCGCTTCCTCAGGAATTCTCCAGACCCTAACTTTATGGACTTCATGAAGTTTGCGGCTAATAAAGATGCTAATATTGATCCACAGAATATTCTCTTCTAGAATCAGATAAGAGAGAGTCAACCATTAGACAATATGACTCAGCTGTTAAAAAATTAGCATCTTTCTTGAAAGAATCGAACACTACAACCATGACAGTTAATCTCTGGCTATATCCTTTTTCAGATCCTTGTTTGAAAAAGGTTTAGCAGCTAGCACTATTACCACTCATAAATCGGCTTTGAAGAAAATCTTTCAAGTAGGTTTTCAGATAGATCTGACTGAATCTTATTTTACGTCTATCCCTAAAGCCTGTGCTAGACTTAGACCTTCCCAAAGGCCTACTACAGTTTCATGGTTCTTAAATGATGTCCTCAAACTAGCTTCAGATACTGACAACTCATCTTGTACATTCATAATGCTCCTGAGGAAGACATTATTCTTATTAAGCTTAGCCTCAGGAGCTAGAATTTCAGAACTGTCGGCTCTATCCAGGGATGCGGGTCATGTGGAATTCCTCCCATCAGGAGAAGTTCTACTTGCTCCGGATCGTAGCTTTTTAGCAAAAATGAGGATCCTCTGGCAAGGTGGGCCCCTTGGAAAGTTATCCCACTTCCCCAGGATCCTTCTCTCTGCCCAGTATCACTCTTAGAGCCTTTCTATCTCGTACTTCTTCAAGATCCTCAGGTGCTCTCTTCATGAGAGAAAAAGGTGGTACTTTGTCAGTAAAAGGTATTAGGCAACAAATCCTTTACTTCATTAAACAAGCCAATCCTGAGTCATTTCCAAAAGCACATGATATCAGGGGAGTAGCCACCTCAATTAATTATTTTCAACATATGAACTTTGAGGATCTTAAAAAGTATACTGGATGGAAATCCCCGACAGTCTTTAAACGCCACTATCTAAAGTCCTTGGAATCTTTAAAGTTTTCAGCAGTAGCAGCGGGAAACATTGTTTCCCTTGATACTGTTATAGTAGTCGTAGTATAGATCCAGGTCTCCTTTCTACCTACAGCTTCCAACATGCCTCACCCTATCGCCATGCTACTCGGATATCCTAGCCTTAGCCGTGGAATCATATAGTGGATTGTCCCTTATTTTTTTGCTAGGGACATCCACACTTGTACTGATAGTGTACTTCAGTGTACCTACCCTTATTTTTATGCTAGGGTAGGACACATGTGTTTGTATATTTACCACAATTGTACTAATAATGTACTTTAGTGTACCTACCCTTATTTTTATGCTAGGGTAGGACACAGTGTGTTTGTATATTTTGTAAATAATTCCAAGTAAATCCCTGTTAGTTTATATTACATGCATCACTGTAATTTACTGAAATTACCATTTAAGTACTTTAAGATTACTAACATTCTGTTATTTTAACTGTTTAGTATAAGTTAGTTTAAGTGCTTAGTTTGTATGCTGTAATTGATTTACTTACATTATATCCATCATTTTACACTGTTTTTCATTGTTCCTTTTTCCCATCTTGTCTGTTTCTCTGGTACTCTTTCATAGGCCGACACGAGCTGAGCCCAGAAAAGGATTTTGACGAAGGAAAAATCTATTTCTGGGTGATTGGCTCGTGTCGCCCTATGAAACCCCCCCTTTTATTGTTTTCCCCCCCTTGCAGGACAAGATGTTTTTTATTAAGGATGTCCGCTAGGGGCGCTGCTGTCCGTGGCGTCTCTAGTAGTAGTAGTAGCGACTGCATCGCCGTGGTATCAGCTCTCTCTTGGGGGGATTCTGATTGGAAGTTCTAATTGGTTATTGTCTCGTGGTAGTGTTCCACACTCGCCTATTACCATACCGACACTTCTTTTTAAGAGTGAGCGAGTCAGTTTACTGACATTTTCTTAATTTTGTTTTTCTCTGGTAATTTTAGATTAATTTACCTAGAAAGAATGATATTAAGGATCCTTTCATAGGGCGACACGAGCCAATCACCCAGAAATAGATTTTTCCTTCGTCAAAATCCCTTTTTTTTTTAATTACAACACCTCATACGTTACCGTAGTGCTTTATATTTCTACACATTGAACTGTTTTTGTTTCAAAAAACGAACCATGAATCAACACCCAACATTCAGAAAATGATTACCACTAGCATAACACAGACATAACCACCGTTATTACTTTAAAGTTAGCTTCTGCTCCTCTACATAATGTGAACATGGTGGACTAACGCATGTGACATATGTAGGTTGGCCTAATGGAGTATACAAAACACTGACAAGCATAATTATCATTAACATTAAGAGTCTATCGTGAGGTAGTCATTGTTGATAAAACTATTCCCTTTTTTAAATCTTAACGCTAATAAGTACACACATTTGCAGTCAAAGTCCTTGCACAAAATTCCGATTAAAATTCGTGTCTCTATTGTCATACAACGCTTCTTGAAATACCTACTACAGATACATTTGTTCCCTTTCTCCTCTAGATTTCTGCAAATGGTTTCTGCATAGGCACTCTGTAATTTGTCGTTCCTTCGGCTCTCCCTCAACAAAGACATTTGTGATCCTATTCCAACCTTCAAACAGAAACCTCTAGCATCACCGGCAGCGTCGAGTGTTGCAATAGAGGGAGACGCTAATTACTCCATTACTCTTCCCGCCACCTTCCACTCTCGCTCTACAATAATTGGCTGGCGCGCAATCACTTTAAAAATCGGTCTTACGCAATGCCATACATAGAGAGGTCTTACTCATGACAACTTCATTTTCGGAGAGAGAGAGAGAGAGAGAGAGAAGGTGGTCTTACCCAATGCTATAAACAAAGAGGTTTTAACCATGACAACAACTCCATCTTCAGTGACAGAAAGAGACAGGAAGACATTTCGTCTTTACAAAAACTGTCACTTTTCCGATTCCTTGAAGAAGCTTCAGTTGAATGAAATGATATCAGAGCAAAGAAATAAATTTCTAAGATCACAATCACAAAAATAAAAAATAAAAATACTTGACATTCCTGCACCAGTAACAACACCTTTAACTTGTCAACAGAATCATCTACTTGTCATCTAACCGCGGGCTAAGAATAGGCTTTGCATCGTAAGCCAGGGAGTATACGTAAAGGACACTCGTTATTGTCACTGCTATCACAGTTAAGTAATATTTGCTGGGCTAAACCAAAGAGACATTTCGAAGGCATATCACCCCTTAAGTAATATTACTTTATATATGTGATCCCCTCCACTATCTACCATAACTACTGCACTACGACTTATTTCACCAATCTGATAAATAAGAGGAAGAACACTCAGTCAATAACTAGGTCTAATGAAACCCCGAAGAATAGCAGCAGGAGGTTTTATTGAGGAATATAAAGTAAGGGTCATAAAACAGCTTGATACACACGCTATACAAGCGCTTCGCGAAGCCAAGACTCGGTAAGCACCTCCAAGCTCTTCCTTCTCCAAATGGAAATGAAGAGCAAGACAGAGGGACTAAAAGAATAACAAAGAAGCATAAAAGAAACAAGTACCGAAGGAGGGGGGTGGGGAGGCGGGGAATGCCAAGACGAAAGAGGACATCGAAGGGTAGGAGGGGACGGAATAGGAAGAAAGGAATACTAGGAGGAGGAGGAGGAGGAGGAGGAGGAGGAGAATCTGGAAGTGGCATCAGCAATCTCACCGAAACTCCTTCCCTACAGTTTTATGGTTAATTATTTGCGTTAAGAGAATAGCGACTATGGTTTATTGGGGTCATTAGTATACAATGAAGGGTGAATCCCACGTCTTTGTTTTTGGCTGTAATGGCGTTACAAATGATTTAGCTCAGCCCTGGGTCAAACCTGCGAGCGGCTCGTGCACTGGAATTGGTACGAGGCGAAAGAAACCCGCCTTGTAGTACTGTACCTCAAGCTGCGCGCTTTTATTGTCTAATCAGCCTCTTGAATTCAATGAAAAAGTTTAATTTGCTGTTAAGAATATCCCGGTGTGCATGAATGCTATTAATACATTAGTTACTTGATTTATTCCTCATTATTCAGAAACAGGTAGATATGAAATAAAAGATCGAAAATCCTTTGTACCAGTTCCCAAGCAATGAACATGAAAATATTTTGTTCAGAAGTAAAGCTATTACAGTAACCAAATCATAAAAAAGAACGTAAAATTATTCTGGCAGATAGTAACAAAGCAATAAGCAGTTAACGACAAAAGAGTAACGAGGGAACAAGAAGCATAAAAATAATTAGAGGAGGATGGAAGGTTCAGGGGGGCGGATGTACGGCCCGCAAATTATGCAGCATTATTCCAATCCTGTGGATTTCAGCCCCTTTGAATCCATAATCAGTTTTGTATTTTCCTCTGACTATTTATGGAAAGGCCCTACGGCACGGGCTAATTGCAGTCATTATCTCTGGAGTTCTGAAACAGAGAAATGGAGAGAGAGACAAAAGGCTTATGGCCTAACCCCATAATAAATGAAAACTCGGCATCTTAAAAAGTACAGTAAATACCCTAAAGGTGGGCAAATATGCTCCGAGAGAAGACGGACACCGCAAAGTCCGTGAATTTTTGCAAAACAAAAAAAGCGTCTAGTGAAAGGGGGCAATGGGAAATATTTTATTTTGGTCATAAAAGACAGCTAACATGAAGACCTGCCATGCCAGTAACGGGACACAGAACCTACTGAAAAATTCTTGCAATTAAGCGAGAAATTGTCTGGAGACTTGATTTCCGAGTCTTCTGTTGCTAATCTGAACATAATACTTTGGCTGACTTGACGAAGAGGAAAAATAACCAAAATATAGTCGAGGACGTTTCATGATACAAATATTTTTTTATCGTTTGGCGAACAAAACAGAAACAAGAACTCATCTAGATATCTGGCTGAGAGAGAGAGAGAGAGAGAGAGAGAGAGAGAGAGAGAGAGAGCATTAAATGTCATGATACAAAGATTTTTTTATGTGTAGAGAACAACACAGCACAAGAACTCATATCTAGCTGAGAAGAGAGAGAGATAGAGACTAGAAGTAGTAGAGAGAGAGAGAGAGAGAGAGAGAGAGCATTAAATGTCATGATACAAAAATTTTTTATGATGTAGAGAACAACACAGCAACAAGAACTCATATCTAGCTGAGAGAGAGAGAGAGAGAGAGAGAGAGAGAGAGAGAGAGCACATTAAATTTTCAGTTCATTTCCCTTGAAGAGACAAGTCCGCCCTCCGAACGAAGGCAGATAAAAACTGCTAAGACAAAATAGGGAAGCATAATTATAATCATCCTCCATTATGTTCTTTCCGAAAACTAACATTAATTCCACGTACATACACTGAATATTCTGAAGAAGAATTTGATGTTATAGTAATTAGCGACCTTCTACGAGTATTACGTTAATGGACTTGAATTTCCAGTGAAGAGAGAGAGAGAGAGAGAGAGAGAGAGAGAGAGAGAGAGAGAGAGAGAGAGACTTGCATATATAATGAGTGTTGAGTAACGGTCTGAAGTTAATGATTCGAGTAAGTCACTCTCCCATTATGACTTAGAGTTTTAGAATGAACAAAGTTACACTTTAAGCTTAACGTCACCTGTGAAAGGGTCCCCAATTCCCCAATCCCCCCCTCCCCACAACTATTCCTCTTACCCTCCTCTTCATCTTTTCAAAGCCAGCATAATGAAACCAAAGACCAATGCTTTATACAAGTTCAAAGTGCAAGGAGAAAATGACAGTACCCGATTGCCACTGGGGTAGATGAGGTTGTTTAGTCGCCAGTCCCGGCGGACACTGCATACGCAATGATGCATCAATGTAATTTGTAAACAAATAGTCCATATGAAGGAGGCGTTAAACGCAGGGGTATATTTCCAAGCTCATTTCAGCTGGGCAAAAGAAGCATACAACATTCTTGGAAGTGCGAGGTGCTTCATGAACTTTGTGTAATTATAAAAATGATTAAAAATACTGCTGTTAAGTAAGACCGAATAATAGAATTCGATGCTCATAAGGCTTAATTTGCTTTCGTTTATTGGAATTTCTGCCATGTCAGTAAATATGACGATGCCGTTATTACAAGGAATATTCGATTCATAATCTACGATCTAATATCACTATTATATACGCTATTTTTGGGGGCTAGTCTTTATTCTGCTAACCCTACTCAAGCGGTTGCTACTAGCGTTATCTTGCAATCCTGGATCTCTTGCAACGATCCACGATCAACTCCTGGAACCCTATCAAAGGAGGTTGTGATCCTCTGGACAAAGGCATCGAAGCCTCTCCCACTCCCAGGACCTAGGCTCATGAAAATGCAATGCGAACGTCCAGCGCTTTGTGAGCGAAGAGACGACGTAAAACAAACCCCACAGATGTCAGCGCGCATGCGCCGGTACCGTTGGATATAATTGGCCATTTGTGGTTCCTACGGCAGACTGGTGAAACAGGTAATTGAGGCGAAGAAAACCACGGCCGCAACTCCGCCTTAGCTCTGCCTCCCTAGGAAACCCACCAGAAGGAGCCCTTTCTCGATTTTAATAACAAATGACGAGTGATATTTGGTATGGGTAAATCAGCCGTGTCTTTCAGTAAACCGTGAACATATGGCTCTTCGGATCTATATTAGGGAACATGTTCCAAACCGGAGGTATGTTCATGAGAAATATTTTAAACTGAAGAGAGTCTTAAAGCCAGGTTTTACAATCATTTCACAATATACACGTCTGTGAAACTATGAAACATTTAATTACAAATACATACACATGTATATATTTTTTTCATCGCTTCGCCGTGATTTACATACAAGCATTAAGCTGGAAATATATAGCATTCGAGTAGTATAAACATACGACCTACGTTCTCCTCTCCATGGGTATGCATTATAGGCCCTAGCCGTGGGACATGTTAGAAGATACATACACACACACACACACATATATATATATATATATATATATATATATTATATATATATATGTGTGTGTGTGTGTGTGTGTGTGTATATCTATATATATATATATATATATATATATATATATATATATTATATATATAATAATATTTATATATATATATATATATATATATATATATATATATAATCTACTCAAATTTCAATACAGAATTCAATTCTCACTCATTTTCTCTAAATTTAAACAAACAGCTTTAAAATAACCTGGTCCTCAAGAAACTCCCACAGTTTCAATGCCACTGTAAACAATTGCATATCAGCCACACCTACAACATAATGAACTCAGAGCCAATAACAACTTTCCAAATTGCTCCGTACTCTGCGTTTAGTCACAAAAATTTAAAGCAATTTTTCGCTGCCTGCTGTTATAGGGTATTTCGAGATGCAAAAAAAAAAAAAAAAAGAGAAAAAAATCCATTTTTCATTTGCATACAGAATTCTGGACAGCCTGAAACAGTCGAACTTGGAAAATGAAGTCCCTGCCTGATATAAATATAATATAAAATATATAAATATATTATATATAAAGATATAATATCTATATATATAGCTTATATTATATATAGTATATAATTCGACACACATATATATAGGTATATATATATATATTTATTCCTTATATATTATAATATCCTAATAATAAGTAATTATATATATATATTAATATATATATATATATATATATATATATGATTATTAATATAATACATACAATATTACACAGACTCATAACAAGCTGACGCCTTAAACAACAGCTCACCAATGAACTCTCGTAAAAAGGAAGTGAATGTCTTCAACTCAAACCCTCTTTGCAACTACAGAGCTCATTTTTACAGCAGAGCCTCCAGCTCTACTCGAAACACCTGTGTCGGTACAGCTATTCGGCATATGCTTCCAGGAGCTGTGTCATACAGGTTCTACCCACGAATGGCTTTGCATGTGACGGCAATTCGTTTTCTCAAAGTGAAACTGTCGTTAAATGTTTAGGTATGTATCAAACTGATTAGGCACCCTACACATAGATATACATACATACATGCATGCAGAAATATACATGCACACACACACACACACATATATATATATATATATTATATATATGTGTGTGTGCATGTGTATTTCTGCATGCATTTGTGTATGTAGGTATGTATGCATAGGCTGGGGCCTATCTACTAGAGCATTATATATATATATATATATATATATATATTATATACATATATACATATATATATATACATATTATACGTGTGTACACATCACAAAGGTAAAACTGTCAACAAGAATCCTGAATACGCTGCAAAAGCCATAATCATTTTACCTTTATGCTAATACATGACAGTGGATCTTCCTCCCAGTGATTATTCTTGAGGCATTAGCCCTAGGAATAACTAAATATAGAGAGAGAGAGAGAGAGAGAGAGAGAGAGTCTCCCTCCCCTTTTAGTCTTGCGTAAAGAGTTTGTAATGAAAATGACGCCCGGAAGTAATGGGCTGTACGCGAAGTCTTATAGTCATGATGGCTTGACTCGGTCCGCTTTTAACGACAACTGCAAAGACGGGGAAGAGAGAGAGAGAGAGAGAGAGAGAGAGATTTGATTGATTCATGGTTACTCAAACACAAGCCACAACAACTAGGTTATTGACGCCGATGTGTGTGTGTGTGTGTGTGGAAGAGAGAAGAGAGAGAGAGAGAGAATGCCTAGAAAAAGGACACTGACAGGGATCAAGAACAATTCAGAGAGAGAGAGGCTGAGGTAAAGTCAAAATACTTTATTCCATAAAAATGATTATTAAATTAATATTTCAGCGAGAGAGTTAAAAAGTCCGCTTACTTTATTCCATTACATCTCAGAGAGAGAGAGAGAGAGAGAAAGAGAGAAAAGACCCCCTTCTCATTTGATTACTGTGGTCGAACAACTGTTACACATGAATAAGTATTTCCGAGATAACTATGGCGGTTGGTCGACGAGTGATGAGGGACCGAGAGCATTCTGTATCTTATCTTATACATAAAGAGTAGAAATAAAGATTCTGCTGGAGGAACGCTGAAGGAAGATGTGATGCCAAAACAAAACGTATAATGCTATATAACACCATCAAGTATGACTGACCGGCAGCTCTCCAGTTGCTCACCAGATGCTGTAAGAGTGAGGGTGCCTCCCATGGTCCCTGAAAGCGCTGCCAAATGCACGATCCATGGCTAACTTTAACATTAAATAAAATAAAAACTACTCAGACTAGAGGGTTGCAACTTGGTATGTTTGAGGATTGGACGGTGGATGATCAAAATACCAATTTGCAGCCCTCTAAGCTTAGTAGTTTTTTAGATCTAAAGACGGACAGACAGAGCTGACACAATAGTTTTCTTTTAAAGAAAACTAAAAGAATCTTAAGGTTAAGAAGCCGAGTAACAAAGGAGTAGGAAACGAAATATAGATAAGTACTTGAGGGAAAATGATTCGATGAAATGCTAATAGTAATAATTTAGATGATTCCAAGATATCAACAGAAAAGGTAGAGAATAAAACAATGCTGAATGTAAAATGGATTTAAATCTCACTCTCACTCTCTCTCTCTCTCTCTCTCTCTCTCTCTCTAACACACACGCACACACACAAGCACACCCACACAAACACATATACATACATATATATACACCCAAAGCTATAAACAAATGTATCCCTTCACGGAAAAGATGATAATTTAATCATAACTAAAAGAATAACAACACATGAGTAATATGCAAGCCAAAATGATAAAAATAGACAGAAAAAAAACTAAAACATATGATCAATAAAAAAAACCCTTAAAACTTTTAATCAAGAAAACGAGGCTGTCATTCTAAATGTGAATCGAAAAAAGAATTCAGACATTGCAACGGGAGAATGAACGAAAAGCACGCAAGGAATTGAAAGAGAGAGAGAGAGAGAGAGAGAGAGAGAGAGAGAGAGGACAAGCCATTCAAAACTTGTCCGGCGGCATCAGGTCATGTGTCACCCGAGTAAAAATCTCCGGTGATGAAAGTTTCGCCAAGAGGCTGGTCATCTCTCTTTTTGTTCCCGCCTCTATTGTGGTGGTCGGCTTCTTTTTTTAAAATAAATTTGACAGGCTTTCTTTGCCTCGCTGATATCTCTTCGTAAAGGACACGCATGCGCAAGCAACACCCTCTCCCCCCCCCACACCCCTCCCCTCACCCCCCCCCACCCACCCCTCACCCCCCCCACCCCCCCCCACCTCAACACACACACGTCTACAAAGTTCATATCGATATTGCAGTTTTCCCTCAATTTCTAATTTCTTGTTCACAAATGACACAAACGCGCAAGTGTATGTACGTCCATATGCAATACGGGATAACATGGAAGAGAGAGAGAGAGAGAGAGAGAGAGAGAGAGACTTTGTTTTTATTGGGCAAATCTACTACTGACTGTGAATTACTCTTTTTTTTTCTTCACGAGAGAGAGAGAGAGAGAGAGAGAGAGAGAGAGAGATGCATAATGTTTTTCCATACTGAAAAAGCTACCGTAATGAATTGAGTCAGTTGTAGCTAAAGTCTGGAAACGAAGCAATTCCATACTGCTTATCTGTTGAAGACTGTTAAGAACAAAACATTAGGAAAGAAACTGATAAAAAGTAGCCTCTTTGCATTTCTCACAATCTCGCTGTTCTTCATCATCAGGAGATGTCATTTAAATTCACCTCGTGCATAATGAAAAGCTCGGGAGGAAGAAATCCTAAGTCTGAAAATGATTAAGTATACAAAATGGGATAGAAAAAAATGCTGTAAAAGGAGTTCTGAAGAAAAACAAGTCTTCTGAAGTAAAAAAACGTTTCCAGTCTAGAGAAAATCTCAGAAATAAAAAGATAAAAAAAAGGTACTCCCTAAAACAGAGAAAAGTTCCATGCATGTAAAAAAAACAAAAAACTAAAACCTAAAAAAAAAAAGTTTGAAGGGGAACCAAGACGCCTCGAGAAAAACTAACTCCACACAAGAGTGAAGTTTCCCACATCTTTTGTGTAAAAAAAAAAAAATACCACGACTATCCGTCGGGAGTTGGGTAATCAATAACTGGGCATGGAGGAGTCGAATAACCTGAAGATGGGCATGTCACGGAGGGCGGTTTCGTGTCACATGAAGGGTACGTCACGTACCTTTAAATAATGTTTCCCGTGGAAAGTGACGTGAACAGCTTGCATAACTTCGACTGCTAACTAGTGTCAGGTATTCGTAAGACACGGGTACCCATTATTGCTAAGTACTTACGGCACACGGGTACTGACTGACATTTAGGTATTGCGTTATGTAGGTCCAGCAGGTAAAATTTCATGAACCACTAGGTGAAATGGAATACGGAATTTAGGCCAAAGGCCAAGCGCTGGGATCTATGTGATCTTTCAGCACTGAAAAATTGACAGGAAAAAGGTTTGCAAGGTGTTACAGGAGGAAAAACCTCGCAGTTGCACTATGCATCAACTGTTAGGCGAGGGTGGAAAGTTAGATTGAAGAAAGAATAAGACTGGAGGTACAGTCAAAGAAATGAAATGGGTTGCAGCTAGGGGCCGAAGGGACGCTGCAAAGACCCTTTAGTAATGCTTACAGTGCACCACACGAGGTGCGATGACGGCATTGTCCCTAACAGAGAAGTCTCACTAACTTGAGTTTCGCAGACATGAGGTCTGAACAATGGTCATACCTAAAGTGACCTTTTCCATCTATTTCATGGATAATAATACTAATAAGAGTCCAACCTTCACAAGACATAGTACTACATACCGGGCAGGACCAGATGTTCCAGTCTTATGGGTACTGACATTCAAGGTATTGCGTTATCGTGCCTACGGCAGGTAAAAGGCGCGAGACAAGCTTGGGTGTTCTGGCAAGTTATAATTTTGAAAACGCGCAAGAAATATGTACTAGGGTTTTAATCGTTAAATTCCTTTCTGTTATATGAATACAACGAGGAAAGGTTAATATTTCCTCCACAAATTCAAATGGAGTGTGCCATTTTGAAATTGGTTGTTAACAAAAAGACCTGCATACAAAAAGCAAAAATCAAAGCACAACAGTAGACTAAGACATCGGCGATAAAAATACAGAGCATTTTAAGAGATTTGATCCCATGATCTTGTCTGTGAAATTTTTTCACCGTGTAATCTTTAGCTCTACTTTTTCTTGTAATCTTTAGCTCTACTTTTTCTTGTAATCTTTAGCTCTACTTTTTCTTACTGGTGCCAACACGACAGGACGCCCCGAATGTAAAAACAGGAGAGATGTCACGAACCATCAGGCAGTACAGAAGCTATCTAGGAGGAGGCAATTAGCGAGATAAGCAGAACCTACGTCAGGATGCATCAATCCCCAGCATCCGTCCTTTGGTTCTTTTTTTGGGGAATTATGTGAATTCATATTCTTTTTTTCCTTGTTCCTACATCGTAATCAAGCTGAAACGGTTTATGATGGGAACATAATTCTGATAAGTTTTTTTTTAAGTCTTCCTATAACACACCTAGTCGTCTTATTAAGGAAAATTATATTCTACACGTAGTCGCTACCGTCCAAGAATGCTTAACCACCCGCTGGAAAAGAACTACATGGAAACCTCAGATATGGGGTGAAATCTAGGAATGCAATTGACAACACCAAAAGTTACACGTAGACAATTTTCATGGAGGAGATGAAGAACGCGAAGTAGAGCGTGATAAGTACTTCAGTTTAGACAGAGAAGTTAAATGTAAACCCAGAAAAGACAGGAGAGAATAATTGGATGAACAGGCAGGTATTCAGAGAGTAGAGCTAATGTTATGGTACCAAAAGAATGATTAATGAAATTTCCATGATGAAAAGCAAAACTGAAAATTACCTACCTAAAGGACTAATTATCGATTAAATTAATTATATACATCGTGAGACTGCGTCAGTCCAGCCAACATGATAAACAACATGAATAAAGGATTATAATAATAATAATAATAATAATAATAATAATAAAATAATTATTATTCTTAATATAATTAATTAATTATAATAATCATTATAATTAATTTAATTAATTAATATTAACATTGATTATTATTATTATTATTATTATTATTATTATTATTATTGATTATTAATTATTATTTTATTATTATATTAATGTGCTAATAAACTTACATAAGCAAGTAAGCCGGAAAAAATAAACTGTAAACTACATCATTATATAATTCTTCATAGCCAATATTCATATACGTATAGATATATATATATATATATATATATATATATATATATATATATATATATATATATATTAAGCCACATACGCCAAGATCATCAGTACACGCATTTAACTTAACTACTGTACTATCATATATTTGTAATATTCAAGGGCAAATTCCTCCCAACTAAGAACATAAATCTGCTTTCCAAAGCTACAAGTGGAAACAATTAAACCGTATGTTAATATAATATCCAACAAACTGTCTGTATATATATATATATATATATATATATATATACCTATTATATATTATATATATATATTTATATATATATATATATATATATATATATATATATCTATATATATAATATTATTATATATATTATATTTATATATATATTATATATCATATAGAATACATATATATAATACATATATATATATATGTATATATATACGTATATATATATATATATATATATATATATATATATATATATATATATATATATATATGTACATATATATAATACATATATATAATACATATATATACATATATAATATATATATATATATATAGATATATATATATATATATTAAATACAAATTAAATAAAGAAAAAATACAAGATGGTAATCCGGGACCCAAATGTTTCTCGTGCTAATGTGTTGCGGAGTATGTGACACCAACGCCATCTGTTGCCTCTTCAAATAACCTGACCGTTGCTTGGTTCGCAGTTATTGTTATGGGCCACATTTTTTGCCTACATTATGCCCACAACTACTCAGCGAGCCCTCTTTGGGGTTAAATATTCCCGTGAAACTGTGAATCAACTAAGATACATGATTTTTTTTTTTTTAAGTATGCTTTAAAAGCAGTGCTTACAACATCGGGGGCGCTGGTGCTACCTTTTGTTTAATGTAAACACTGTATATATACACACATATATATAGTATATATACATGAGAGAGAGAGAGAGAGAGAGAGAGAGAGAGAGAGAGAGAGAGAGTGTAAACCCTTGCAAGACTTCTGTGGTAGACTTGACTAGTTCTTAATGCTTATCAAGTTGCCGAGGTTCAAAGCAAGGAAAAAATAGAATCTTTGATTTCTTACCCTCTTAAAAGGTATAACTGACATTGTAAGGGATGCTGGTCCACTGTATTGTTCAGTAAGGCGATAAAATTAGAATAACGTTGTCTCGCACTAAAGACATTAAAAGTTTTAGTGGAACTGCAAAGCCTAATGAAAAAAAAACTTGAGAAAATTCAATAAAATCAAAAGGCCAGAGGAAAATGTATAAGCTTCACTGAAAAACTGGGACGTGAGAGAAAAAAATACCATACTGGGAGTCGAAAAATGTACGTTTCAATAAAAATCGCACCAGATCCACACGAAACTGTTTCAATTCAGTCTTTACATAAAACAGCACCATACAATAGCAACACTCGTGATACAAGTTCAAAGCATGAACATTCATTGCAGATAAGCCAGAATACCTTTTGCGCTACACGATACGTGGCCGGTTGCTGCTCTCGGAATCCCAAGATATAAATATGGATTGACACTGGGGCCTCATCTGCAAGCAAATGAACAGCAACGATGACAATAACGTTTTTTACTGCGGGGAATCTCGATGCACGTGGAGAACTTCAATACAAGTGCCGGGTGCTTCGTCCAAACGTAGCAAGGTGTGATCCGACCAACACCTTACTCGGGGCGCGTTCTAAACTCTACGGTCAAATAGCGCGTTGTTTCACCAATGCAAATGAAAATAAATACTCTATATTTTATCACAAGTAACTGTTCTGTACTGTTTAACATATACATTATTCAAGTCTATATATATATATATAATATATATATATATATATATATATATATATATTATATATATATATATGTCCAAATTTCACAGAATTTCGTAGTTTTTTTAGCTCTGTCAGTATTTGCACAAGCTCGCATACACTCTTATTATCCCTAAAGATCAAAATATGGAACACAATCACATATGCATGCAAAAAAAACAAAAAAACATTGCTTTGAGCCAAAGAGAATGGCGTATTCAGGAACAGAAGCGCAGTCAATTAAGAATCCGGAAGTCAAGTAATTTACCTTTATGGGATGCCGTAAGTCCGGCAGGACAGCTGAACCGAGGCAATAATAACAATACAGCAGTCATCATGCAACATGGCTGAAAATCTCATAAAGGGCAACTATGTGGAGATATATCATATAAAGTATCGCTGGCATATAAATACACTGCAGCAAACATATGAGAAATGTAGTATGCACATTAAATCTGAAACAAACTATTACACCGCTCAAATAAATACACATGAAATGCATAAATTGTACAATGAAAACAATATACATTAAGTATTTACAAAATCATTACAACAAAATAGTACAGTGCAAGAGATTGATTCGGGATGTTGCATTCAAAAGTATAAAAGTATATTTTACATTTTCTATCCCTTTGCTTATATATATATATATATATATATATATCATATATATATATATATATATATATATAGAATCACAAGTATCTCATGATATCCAATTCATTTTACACTGAGCTTAACAGACATCCAAGGAGAATTAAAAACAAGTGTATTTACTCCGGACAGCATTGAGAATGCGTATGTATGTATTTGCACTTTGTGCTTTTATGTAGTAATGTGTGTGTGTGTGTGTGTGTGTGGAAATACTCATATCAGGAAACTAATTTAATCTTACCGACACACTGCCCAAATGTATTAATATAACTGAGATTAATTACACTGCAGTTCGAAATCCGTGGATTATTGGAAGCACGTACCCAATGATTTAAGGTACAGCACTACTACACCTGACGCCCGATTTATCAAACCTGCCTCAAAAATTATTCAGCGTGACAAAGACCTTCCATTTTTGCGCGGTCATAAATTTCTTCTGTATTACGAACACGCTAAATGACTTAGGAAAATATGGAGACAGAGATCTGTGCCAATGTTTGCGTTTATTTGTTGGAATGAAAAGCCTGAGATGAACAGTGGAGTTGGATTGTATGACGCTGACTTCGCCTTAGCGAGAATTTGTTAACAAAAGTTTCTCTGGATGTCATATGAAAGGGATTCACTTCGAGCTGAAAGATTTTATTTATTTATTTATTTTTTAGATACAATTCCGTTACTGTAAGATAGAAATGAAAGGAACTTCTCGTCCGTGTCTACGAACCGGCCTTTTTATAAAAGCGGCCTGAGGAATAGGGGGGAAAAACGAAGGAAATATGTGAATACCAATAATGGGAAATTGGAGTGTTCCTAATAATTGTGAAGGTTAACGGTCAGATCTGAAATAAAATCAGTCTTTCCCTACTAACGAACTGAATGAAGAGAAGGCCCCGACAACAATAAGCTCTGGCTTTCATGGTATATACGCGTATGTCACAGCGTATCTTGCTAAAATGCATTTTCCTCCCGTCTACTCCATTAAATTGCGCCGACAGCAATGTCTGCTGTTCATTTTCCACTTTTATTCGCGTCATAACTGATGAAAACAGCGACGGACTCTGTTAATTGACATACAGATACAGTCCCGTTCCCGATCGGCTGCTTTTAGTACTGCCGGAGCTTTTATGTTTGAAAACGACACTTTACCATTTATTCATAAAAAAATATTGCGCACAAAAAAGACAGCTATCTCTAGTCTAGTGATCTTTCGTCAAGTGGGTGAGATCTCCTGATTGACCATATCTGTTGTTAAATGAAAATTTACAGTAACAAAAATTCAGTACGACGATCACTCACTTGCAGTTAGATACATATGCACAAATGTGGCATTCAACTTTAAGGAAAATAAGAACTAACAAAGAATATGTATTCAACGTTAAAATGAGGAACTAAAGATAGCTCTGCAAAAAAACATTTTGACCCACAAATGACGACAAAGTTCCGTCGCATAAGTAAAACGTGACAAAATTGCGGGGCAAGAGCTGCGAATTCTGGAACTCACTTTCTGGGCATGAACGAACATTTTGCTCCGTGCGTTTTATGTTTCACGTCTCTTAATAGTAAGTTTCATCTGATTAAAGATTTAAAAAAGGAATATCAAAAGACATAGCCAATCCCATTCCACTACATTCACGTCGACTTCCTGCAATAATCGTCAAAAAGAAAGAAAAAAAAATTAACGTCTGATATAAAAACAGAAAGACTCATTCGGCGCTGGTATTAATATCGAGATTTTTGGAATGAAATCATATCAGGAAACTGTTACCGGATATCAGCCGGTGATATTTATAGTCCTTTCGGATTTGGAGTGACGGCTCTCTCTCTCTCTCTCTCTCTCTCTCTCTCTCTCTCTCTCTCTCTCTCTCTCTCTCTCCTCTTTCATGAGATATAAAATTGATATAAAAATAGATGGGGTACGATCTCCAACGACACGCTTATTAGATGCATCGTTCGAATCGCATTTCAGATGTCATTGGTGGATCTCTCTCTCTCTCTCTCTCTCTCTCTCTCTCTCTCTTTCTCTCTCTCTCTCTCTCCATTTAGACTGCTTGATAATGTTTCACTACAGTTTCTTTCACAAGTTGACATATGAATTTAAGAAAATAGCATATTTCAACACAACACTACGGAACCTTTATTAACCAACTGAATAAACCAGGGGTTCTTAACCTTTTCAGGACTCCAGACCCCCAATGAAATGCCCAAAATGGTTCTATACCCCCTTTGCTTAAGTCCACTTAAGTCCTATTTGTTGACGATATGACTTTATATAATTAGTTTAATACATACTTTAGGTATAAATTGCTAGAAATGGAACAGACAAGCATTTATAGTTTTATACAGTTAATAGTTATTTATTACAAAATGTACCCATGTATACATTGACACATTAAAATAAAACATATGTATACAAATATCCAGAAATCAAGTCCCATATACCCAGCATGTGGTTCGCATATCCCCCTGGGATATGGATACCCCCTGCACCAAACTCCAAAGGAAACATAGATCGACAACTATTTAGTGTTGTTGAAATATACCTTCAATCCAGAAACCTTTGGGCCGAGGTTCCACAGTAATAGGAAATTCTGTTCTGCATTACCCATTCTCCTCTTTCCTTAGTCCATGGCAATTTATACCAGTCCTTGCTAAGAGGTTTTTCTCTAACTTTAATAATGAAATTCTCATGTCTATCTAACGTAAAACAAATGACATCTCCAATGAGACATGTACAAAACCTCGGTAATCTTGAAGTTATCAGGACCGTAGTAACTGTTATGATTGGCAAGGCAGGCACCTCGACGTGCTATAGAGCTAACATAATTCCTCTCATAAGTTTTATTATGGAGAACTGTGAAATTCAAGATCCTTGTTCCGTTTCTGGCACAATCATTTTCCTCCAGATGACTACCTAACACTGCTCATCCCCAAAATAACAAGACAAGATTTCGTTAACACCAACCTTCCATCAACTTCGTTCCTGGGTACTTTTCTTTAGCCTTATTTGTTTAATGAGAATACCATAGTCACGTGAGACCATCCACGATAATGGTCTATGGAGGTTGCCAAATGCCCTTTTTTAATATCCAAAAGCCACCCCAGAAGGAGCGTTTCTAAGTGTCATACACTGCTGCACAATATGTCTGTAACACAAATATTTGCTCTGTAAAAGCCCTGTTCATCTGTAGCGTTCCCTCAACTCCTTCCTCCATTCTACTGAGGATCAGCATCAGGAATATTTTCGTCAATGGAAAGTTGAAAATCGTCATCTTCTCCGGTGAGGTAACAAAAGATATGGCGACTCCTGGGAACACTCCTTCAGCAAGAAGCGAGATACACGACGCTTCCAGCAAAGGAACTTTAATGAGTCCAGGCCGGACTTCAGCCCTATTTCCTCCAAGCTTCATTCAAGGCTTATGAGGATTAGACCAGGAGCTGCTGTCGGCAAGGTGCACATCAATTAGTCCGTAAGTCACCTTTCCTCCCCATAATCTGACAGGGGAGGGAGGCGCTGCGTTTAAGCGTTTAATTCCTACTTTTTAAATGGGAGACGTCTCTCTCTCTCTCTCTCTCTCTCTCTCTCTCTCTCTCTCTCTCTCCATATTAACACGAGAGGGATACCATTCTAATCTACGTCTTGACTTGGCAGCCATATGTCAATACTCTGACTGAAGATGCATCTCCTCTGTATCATGGTTGGAGATACCTTTACTCCCTATATTATAGGAAAAGGCCATTACTCTCGCAGTATGACTGGATATGCCACTACTCTGTATGTATATCCTTCACGGAGGAGACTTCCCTTCCTATATCCCAATTGGAAAGGTGCAATTCCATCCAGGATCCCATCGTCTTTCCACTTCGATAAATAGGACGACCATCCTCTTTTAATATCATGATTGGTAGGACGCTTTACCTATATATCTGTATCGTGATGGAAGAGACGTCTCCCCCTGTCAGTTCATCGTTTTCCAAATATTGACTTCTCTCTCTCTCTCTCTCATGTATATATATATATATATATATATATATATATATATATATATATATATATATATATATACACACACACATATATATATATATATATATATATATATATGTATATATATATATGTATATATATATATATTTATATATATATATATATATATATATATATATATATATATAGTTTATGAGAGAGAGAGAGAGAGAGAGAGAGTCACCCATAACGGTAAAGAAGTGAGAGAAATAGGACTAGGTTTTTAAAGGCGATCGACAGCGTTCGTTCAAAAAAAAAAAAAGAAGAAAAAAAAAAAAAATCTTGAGTGCCGGGAGCAAAAGCAGGTGATAAGAGGCTGACGCGGTGCACCTCGTCGTCCAGGAAGAGCAAAGTATTCGTTATCTATCTTATTAAGGAGAGTATAAAAATAGACACTACTGTTCTAAAGGATATTCTTAAGGCAGTAGCGTATTCCCTCATCAACGTAATGGTCTCCAGTTAATACATCTTTTTTGTTTTTAGGGGAGAGTATTAAAAGGGGATATATTTATCTCTTGCCAGGAGAACGGTACTACATGGCTTTATCAACAGAAATTATCTCCAGGGTTCACCGAACTCCTTTTTCAATTAACTTTATTTGAATAAAGATTGTGTATATTTCTCAATAATGAAAAGGCCATGGAAACGCCTCTATTTTTTGGATGGTATTTTAATAAAAACAAATATATAAACGTTAAAAAAATAACATAATATTTGTCAAGAAACCGAATAACTCAAGCACGAGTTCGTTAGCCAGATTTTTCAAGGCAACATAGAGAATATAAAATACTGATGCAAAGAAACGAAATATCATTTTAGTTACATCGCTATAGGTCAATTTAGAAATGCACATATAAAAAAAAAAAAGGTTATTAGAAATGGAACATTACGGGCTGCTCTATGAGCAAGAGCCCGCGCTGGCATAAGGTCAGCTAAATCTGAAACAACAAGAGAAATAGAATGTTTAACCGACATAAAATCTTTTACCAGAACATGACACACCCTTTAAAAATAGAATCCAAAATATAATAACTATAAATACCCCCAGAAGCATTAGAATAAGTGGGGCAAAAGACGGGTCTCTCTCTCTCTCTCTCTTGCATGACCCTTTTATCTCTCTTTTTAAAGAGAATGGCACATGCCTTCACCTACCGAATGGTCTCCTCCCCCAGCAGGACGAAAAGACCGCTTAGATCTTTATTATCGCATTTCCCACCTCCAACAACTGAGGTTGAAGGCTCAAAAATGAGTTTTCTCGTCCCATTAAAGTCGTTTTTATCCCTCGCTATGATCCAAAAAGCGGTGCAATGGACGGACACAACGAGGGCCTTTTCTTGTTTTCGTCCGGCGTTTTCATAATGCAGACTTTCCTCCTCCTCCTCCTCCTCCTCCTCCTCCTCCTCCTCCTCCTCCTCCTCCCCTCCTCCTCCTCCTCCTCCTTCATCTTCTTGGCGAAGTCTAGGAACCCCTTTATGTGGAAAAATCTCCAAAGGCATTCCTATTCCTAATTTCAAATTATTCCCTGGTGTCAGAACGCCGAGGATTCCTTTATCTTCCTCAATTTTTTGTCTCACATTCCTTTATAAATTAATATTTCTCTCGCTATGAAAATATGACAACTAAGTTTATTTACGATGCCATTTCATCTTTAATAGCGGAAACTCTACAGAACGCAAGGATATGATAATAACACAAGGTAAATGAAGCTAGCGCCATTCTTTATGTCGGGTAATTAGAGCGGAGGAAAGTTCTCGAAATCTGGAATGATAAACTTAATCGGCAATTCTCTATGGCTACATGAAGAAGAAGAAGAAGACATAAGTAGTATTATATTAAAGTCTTCACTGACACATTCACGCGATCTATCAGTGAATAAAAAAAATAAATAAATAAAACATAAAAAAAAAGACATTCTATCACTTAAAGGATCAAAAGGTTTGAGAACAGTAAACCAAGACAAAAGAACTGAGCTGAGTAGAGAGAGAGAGAGAGAGAGAGAGAGAGAGAGAGAGAGAGAGAGAGAGAGTCATGTGACCGAGACAGATCTATTGATGACCCAACACAATGGCTGTCATTCATAACACATAATGCCCATTTGATGTCCGACCCACGCTTGGAAGACTCTCGAAAGTCCTCCTCCAACTCCTCCTCCTCCTCCTCTGCCATCTACCACCACCACCACCACCTCCTCGTCCTCCTCCAAGGACATGGAGCTACTTGATAGCGGTGAAAGAGTCCTTTTGAAGACGACCTCTGCCTCTCCTTTTGGGAAAATCAGCGAAATTGTCTCTTCGATGCCTTCAAGTAGAAGCCTGAACCGATTTTCTTTGGATACATTTGAGAATCATTCTTGAAAATTCCGAATGTTCTTCTATAACCACAATTAACAAAAACAACAACCCGAACAATAACAACACAGTCCCACCGTACACAGAAATACGCCCGGGATCACTTTCCATTGTAAACAGGGGGTCAACTGCATTCAGAAGCGAGTTAATCACTCCAAGAAGATGAATATTAATAAAAGCAGTCGTGATATTGATGGATAGAATGATGATATGATTAATGATCGCATCATATAAGCGATTTTATTTGTATTCTTTACTTAAACCCAGAAAAATGTGCACAGCACAAAAGCCTAATCCTTGACAAATCAATTCCTCATTGTTTATGTAACTGGGCAGCGTTTATTTAGGAAATGGGCTCTCGCATCACCAGATAGACTCTAATTATTAATTGACAGAATGCATTCAAATTTTCTTTTTATTCAGACTCTTTTACTTGAAAAGTTTTTCCTACAAAAATCCTCCGCATTATTAAAGGTAGAAGTTTCGCAAGACCTAACAATGCAAGAGTATTTATAATTATTTTAACTTTCGACTGGTAATGTCAGATGTCAGCAGGTCACAGACGACAAAAATTTCGGATTTTTATAAAGGTTAATTATTACTCGGAAGCCACAATGGACTTCGGATTAAAATTTCTGCCTAATCTTCTGAGGTTTATGATGCTTTATAAACTAGGTATTTCAGAATTTTCTTACTGAGTGAATATAAATAAAATACAAAATGCTTTCGAAATTATAAAGTGAAACCCAAAGAAAATTATCAACACCAATGATTCATTTATTAACCGCTAATGACTTTGTTGCAAAATTTTACTAGCCTTTGCTTCTGTACTAGTAGGTGAGTACCTTGCAAATAAAACCGAGATGACATTTTATTTTCAACCTCTAAAGAAATCATGGAAGAGTGAAGAGATGTTTTAACTTCACAATACCCACCACTAAATTTCCAGGACCCTTCTTGCCTCTGTTTAACCGGGTGCCAGGTCGTCACCTTATAAAAAATAACTGAGACAGATGACATTTAAAAATCTTTCATTCGATCTTACTATTTCCGTTACCTTTCTCAGTTATTGGTGGAACCTCGTGACCTCGAAATAAAGGTAACTTAATAATTTAATAATAATAATAATAATAATAATAATAATAATAATAATAATAATAATAATAATAATAATAATAATAATAATAATAATAATAAAAAGTAAGTATTGTATTCCAGTTGCGGATTGTATTTTTGAGGAAGCTGATGGTTGGGCAGAGGAAAACACCATCAGCTTCCTCAAAAATACAATGCGCAACTGTTATACAATACTTACAAGCTCTGGAATAAGACTAGCAGAGGTTAATATCAGGAGAGGGATCTTCCAGGGCGACTCACTGTCCCCACTTACTCTTCGTAGTAGCCATGATTCCCATGACAAAAGTACTACAGAAGATGGATACCGGGTACCAACTCAAGAAAAGAGGCAACAGGATCAACCATCTGATGTTCATGGACGACATCAAGCTGTATGGTAAGAGCGTCAAGGAAATAGATACCCTAATCCAGACTGTAAGGACTGTATCTGGGGACATCAGGATGGAGTTTGGAATAGAAAAATGCGCCTTAGTCAACATACAAAAAGGCAAAGTAACGAGAACTAAAGGGATAAAGCTACCAGATGGGAGCAACATCAAACACATAGATGAGACTGGATACAAATACCTGGGAATAATGGAAGGAGGGGATATAAAACACCAAGAGATGAAGGACACGATCAGGAAAGAATATATGCAGAGACTCAAGGCGATACTCAAGTCAAAACTCAACGCCGGAAATATGATAAAAGCCATAAACACATGGGCAGTGCCAGTAATCAGATACAGCGCAGGAATAGTGGAATGGACGAAGGCAGAACTCCGCAGCATAGATCAGAAAACCAGGAAACATATGACAATACACAAAGCACTACACCCAAGAGCAAATACGGACAGGCTATACATAACACGAAAGGAAGGAGGGAGAGGACTTCTAAGTATAGAGGACTGCGTCAACATCGAGAACAGAGCACTGGGGCAATATCTGAAAACCAGTGAAGACGAGTGGCTAAAGAGTGCATGGGAAGAAGGACTAATAAAAGTAGAAGAAGACCCAGAAATATACAGAGACAGGAGAAGGACAAACAGAACAGAGGACTGGCACAACAAACCAATGCACGGACATTACATGAGACTAATGTAATGACACATGGCAATGGCTACAAAGGGGAGAGCTAAAGAAGGAAACTGAAGGAATGATAACAGCGGCCCAAGATCAGGCCCTAATAACCAGATATGTTCAAAGAACGATAGACGGAAATAACATCTCTCCCATATGTAAGAAGTGCAATACGAAAAATTAAACCATAAACCACATAGCAAGCGAATACCCGGCACTTGCACAGAACCAGTACAAAAAGAGGCATGATTCAGTAGCAAAAGCCCTCCACTGGAGCCTGTGCAAGAAACATTAGCTACCTTGCAGTAATAAGTGGTACGAGCACCAACCTGAGGGAGTGATAGAAAACGATCGGGCAAAGATCCTCTGGGACTATGGTATCAGAACAGATAGGGTGATACGTGCAAATAGACCAGACGTGACGTTGATTGACAAAGTCAAGAAGAAAGTATCACTCATTGATGTCGCAATACCATGGGACACCAGAGTTGCAGAGAAAGAGACGGAAAAAATGGATAAGTATCAAGATCTGAAAATAGAAATAAGAAGGATATGGGATATGCCAGTGGAAATTGTAGCCATAATCATAGGAGCACTAGGCACGATCCCAAGATCCCTGAAAAGGAATCTAGAAAAACTAGAGGCTGAAGTAGCTCCAGGACTCATGCAGAGAGTGGTGATCCTAGAAACGGCGCACATAGTAAGAAAAGTGATTGGACTCCTAAAGAGGGCAGGAATAACAACCTGGAACCCCACACTATAAATACCACCCAGTCGAATTGGAGGACTGTGATAGAGCAAAAAAAAAAAAAAAAAAAAAAAAAAATAATATATATATATATATATATATATATATATATATATATATATATATATATAATAATATAATATAATAATAATAATAATAATAATGAATAATAATATTATTATAGTATTTAAAAAAATATATAATAATAATAATAATATAATAAGTAGATAAAATAATAATAATAATAATCATAATAATTGAAAATAGTAATAATAAACGTTGATTGACAAAATCTAGAAGAAAGATCACTCATTGATGTCGCAATACCATGGGACACCAGAGTTGAAGAGAAAGAAAGGGGAAAAAATCGATAAGTATGAAGATCTGAAAATAGAAATAAGAAGGATATGGGATATGCCAGTGGAAATTGGACCCATAATCATAGGGACACTAGGTACGATCCCAAGATCCCTGAAAAAGGAGTCTGGAACGACTTGAGGCTGAAGTAGCTCCAGAACTCCTGCAAAAGAGTGTGCTCCTAGAAACAGTGCACATAGTAAGAAAAGTGATGTATTCCTAAAGGGGCAAGATGCAACCCGGGACCTCCCACACTATAAATACCATCCAGTCGAATTTGAGGACTGTGATAGACAAAAAAATATATAAATAAATAATAAATAAATAAAAATAATAAATAATAATGATTATTTAATAATAATAATTAATAATAATAATAATAATAATAATAATAATAATAATAATAATAATAATAATAATAATAATAATACGGACAAACTCAAAGAGTTACCTACAATTCCTTTCTTATAGAAGCCAAGCTGCTGGATCCGACTTGATTCGCCCGCGTGCGCGCATTTTCGCTTTTTATGCAAAAAAAAAAAAAAAAAAAAAAGTTATAAAATCGCCTTCTCGATAGAAGTCCCATTTGGCTCGAAGGTGCGAAATTTATATGGAATAAAGTTCCAGCGAAGTCAAAGTTCTGAAGGCGACCTGGTGGGGGAAGTGTCTCATAAACCAGGTGCCGGCGGTGCGAATTCTTTCGTTCGGGAATGCGCACAGCTAAAAACGAACCAGTAATTCAGGAGTATGTATATATGTACATATATATTACGCATTCGCAAATCCGAAGGAAAAAAGTTCTTTGTTGTATTCAGAGTATAATTTGTACAACGATCGACTTGAAGCGTTGGGGAATGTCTATTTAAAATATGACATTACATTAGGATCAACGCAGGTAAGGATACTGTGACATTTTTCTGTCAATTTTCTTCGCAGTACAAACAAAATGAATCTCCTTTAATGTACGAACAGAGGAACCATTATTAAAAAATTAATAAAATAAATGACTCTTTAAAACCAATATATTAACTTTGCTACAGTAAATTATAACAAAACATTCTAATATTATTACTATACTTCATTACATTATTGCCATCGACAAGTTTTATTCTCTCTCTCTCTCTCTCTCTCTCTCTCTCTCTCTCTCTCTCTCTCTCTCTCTCTCTCTCTCTCTCTCTCTCTCTCACATCAATTTTCAGGAATGTTAAATTTGATATGATTCATGAACATAATTCATGCAAGTTTTCGATTCGATCCGGGGAGAGAGAGAGCATTTACCTCTGGTTTTATTCATTTTCACATGATATATTTTGAAGATAAATGAATGTATATATCAATATATATACATATATACTAATTATATATATATATATATATATATATATATATATATATATATATATATATATGTATATATATATATATATACATATAGTATATATATATATATATATATATATATATATTATATATATATATAAATGGGAAAGGTCAGAGTACCCCAGTTAATAAGATTCCTCTCGCAAACAGAAATATATTATTATTTCACGAAAGGTTAAAGTTTACGGGGATCATACACAAATTCTCGTCGTTTTTTTTAATTATATTATATGCAAAATTCCCTTTGACGGTGATACCTCATAAGTTATTTTAGCGTTATCACATCACTAAATATAAATATCATGACGGAATTAATGAAAATGTATTTTCCGCGTTTACAAAGAAGACTAAACAACGAAAATAAATGGATGTCAGCAGGTAAAATATCTCGAAAGTTCATATCATATGAAAATCATTGAACTCACGTACAAATTCGTAACCACCGCATGGACAGAAAGCTCAGAAAAAGTTTCTGTAAACAATTTAAAAACATGACTAAATATACTTGTAAACACAGTAAAAAAAATGAAACATCTTTAAACTTGTATAAAAAAAAGAGACTACAATTACTTAAAAAACGCAATTCAATGTTTGAACATTTTATGTTAGTTAAGAAATAATTATGTTGATATTAGTTAAAAAAAACATTTGGGTCATGGGTGGGGGGTGGCTTTGAAATATAATAATAATAATAATATGCTGGAAGTAAACCTTCTTTTAAACATGTTTTATTAAAAGTAATTGCTGCCTCAGCTGCGTTAATTTTATAAAGATTCTTCATTGTTTTCTCAGTGTTGCTTGCTCACCAGTTTAATTAAGCAACAATGAGAAAACAATAATTAGAAAAATAGAGAAGAACCTTTATAAAATTAACGCAGCTGAGGCAGCAATTACTTTTAATAAAACAAATAATAATAATAATAATAATAAAATAATAATAATAATAATAATAATAATAATAATAATAATAATAATAAGAATAATAGTAAAATTCATTCCAAGGTAAATCTTACATGGCTCCAAAATGCTCCGCTCACCAACCCCCACACATACCATAAACCTTTGCTCACCAACCCCGCTCCCCTTCCTGCCCAACCAGAAAAATCTGAAACGACGCCACTGTTCAAAAACGTCAAGGACACTTTTGCAAACGAAGAATTTAAAGGGGCCGGCCCCTCCCTCCTTCATGAAGAAACCAAGAGAATTGCTTCGGTAGATATGGATGTTAAAATCTGATCAGAGTGTTGTTCAAATTGCATGAATCCTTTAAGCCCCATACACACTATGCATCATGATACTCGCAGTGTTAGATAGATGCGTTGAAAAACGGCTATTTCAACACGAAGCAGCATCACCAACGTGTTGTTGGGGCCGAGCCATTTCATTGCGCAGTTTAGTGATGCACCAACGTTCGAGGGGGAGGATGTCCACTCACCACCACCCGCCAAACCCCTTGAGAGGACAAGAACTAACATTACATTTTATTGAATTACTGAAGGAACATCCATCTATTTGGAACATCAAATGCAAGCATTTCAAGATGAGAAACATCAGGTCAAGCTTGGAAACCCAAAAATCAGAGTTATAGAGTTTTGTAAACAGTACATTGCGGAATGAAAACATTACTAAAAAGCTGCACTTCCTGAAGACACAATTCTACAGGGAAATGTCTGCAATCAAAGCATCACAGAAGTCTGGAGCCCCGAAGTTATGGTGTTTTGATGAGCTGTGTTTCTTGTAATAGAAAAATATTAGTGTACTTTTTACCTATATTTGAACCTTTCAAATAATAAGGACATTATAGATGGCTTCACGGGTTTCGAGGATGATTAGACCGAGGCTCTGTTTTGAAATTCTGGTTGATTATTGGAGGCTTGCATACGATCCTCCAGCTGCAAGAACGAGCTCCTGGTGATATGCTGTCTCGAAAGCTGGTGTCCTGCTTACAGATATATGGTTCAATTTTTTTCCAACAATTTATGAAATGCAAGGATTGGCATTCTTGTGTAATTTTCAAAGTCTGTTGGAATTTTCGACTTGTAGCTCCAAAAATATTTCATAGAAGCTTCCCTTCAGAGGTCGCCGAGAAAGCCATTGCTTACACCACAAGGTTCTATGTTTCTTCCTCAAAAGTTTCTTTTTTTGCAGCACACAAAGCAACTACACCCCACAGTAGAGTCTCCTGGCAAAGTACATCATCGGCAGACATCCTGCCGTTGAAAGCTGAACTGCGAGAACAAGTGAGCAGTGTTGCAGTACAGTTTGGCCGCTATTAATTTTTTTCAACACCACTACTGCATCACGTAGCTGATACGTGATGGCATAGTGTGTACCAGGCTTTATAAAGATCCACAGATGGTGAAGCAATGCGCAGTCTTTAGCTTTTCACACCCGGCACGCGTCAAAATGGGCGGCGCATGGCACATGGAGAGTAACACATTTCGCTATGTCCTTGTTCTAACCGTGCGTTTTGTTCGACAAATAATAATAATAATAATAATAATAATAAAATAATAATAATAATAATAAGAAGAAGAAGAAGAAGAGAAGAAGAAGAAGATGAAGAAAATATACCTGAAATCGAACTACATCTACAACTTTTTCAATTCAGTTATTTTTCATTTTCAAAGTGAGTTCGCTTTTTATCCTTTGTTTTTTATTTCAGCCCTGTAATATTAATCCACGTGTTTTGTATGTATATATATGCATATGTATATATATATATATATATATATATTATATATATATATATATATATATGTATATTATATATATATATATATATACATATATATATAATATATATATATATTATAATATATATATCATATATATATACATACATATATATATATATATATATATATTATTTACCTAATATATACATATAAAACACATGCATTAATATTATAGAGCTGAAATAAAAACAAAGGATAACAGACGAATTCCCTGGTGGAAGCCTAAGCTTACAGCAAGTCTTCCTAAAGACACCAAAATGGCGCTTGTTCAAGGTCAACTCCCGAACGCCGACTGCGACGAACAGAAACATTCGCCATTTCATATACACCTGGATTCGGCCCTGTAGTTTTTTCGTTAGGTCATTTTCAAGCGAGGACTTTGCTTTTATAGTGACAACCGAATAATAAAGGAGGAAGAGATAGATATAATATTTGGCAGAGGGGAAAAAAGGAAATAATATTTAATGAACCTTTCGTCGTTTCAGTTTAACCACAACAATGAAATGACTTGTGAATTACACTTACGATTGCTACGTTCAATGAAAGTTAAAAATCGGCTTCCAAAAATTATCGGTTCAACTTTCTCTCTCTCTCTCTCTCTCTCTCTCTCTCTCTCTCTCTCTCTCTCTCTCTCTCTCTCTGAGGACTTATTAAAAAAATTCTTTGCCATATTTTCAAGGTTCTGATGTTCGATCTGGGCTACGTCAAACTGACCGAAAACAATAACTACAAGCTTTAAACTTAGAAATTCTTAAACAGCACAAAATTAAACAAACAGCGCAAAATGAAAGAAAAAGTGAGAATATTTAGAAAAAATGCAAAAAAATACTGCAGAGTTATATCAATTCAGTGTTGCTTCATCACGCAAAGGAGTACACTACATGCGAGCCACTATTAATTACTCTTTAATATGAAATACTTCTTCTTCCTCTTCTTTACCTTCAGCTTTTCCCATTTCTATATGGGGCCACTGTTGCTAGTCAGCCTTCTCCATCTTCCTCTGTCCTGTACATATTGTTCTCTTATACCCTTTTCCTTCATGTGATTCTATTATCTCTTGAAAACTGGGGGTGACATATTCGCTTTTTACCTCTTGCATGTAATAACACAAGTCAACAAACAAACATGCCATGGTATGAACGAACACCCGGACACGCTAGAGTGGTCTCAGTCACACCTGACTGCACAGACAGACATAGCTGACAGCCTCACACTCCACTCTGCTCTTATTACGAGGAAGGACGTGTAAACCTAGGAAATACCAAAGATCAAAAGAAATATTCAAACTGAAAACCTGTTTATGAGAATAAGCATAGCCGCTGTTATATGATACAGTGATTTATAACTATGGTTATAAAAGGTAACAGGTTGTGGGTATAATATCTGGATGGGGTGAATTCAATTCCGAGTAGTGTACCTGCCAGCCACATTCCAGCCTTGAACGAATATCTATTTCTATTTTTTATACAATTCCAACTTGAACGTCTCGACGTTTTTTGAACGCACGCCAAGGGTAAATGTTTTCCCCTTACACTTTACCCTAGAACGCTCAAATTAAATAATGGACACTCATAAACATTCTTGTCAATCAAACACAACCAACACTTCCGAATATTTCAAATGAGAACTTGCAAATTTCACTTCAAGCTCGAAAAACATTATTAAAATAACGTCCTAATTTTCAAAGCCCAAATTCTTTTATAACAACATATACATTCAATCACTCCGTTTACTCCGTTTATTATCGTCCAAATACACTTCACCTTTGAAAACTCAACATATTAAAAAAATAAATCTGTTTTTCACACCGACACCTCGAAACTATAATGAATTTCGATTTGGTGAGTGCTTTAAGCTTAAGATCTCTGTACAAATAACTTTCAACATATTCATCCAATCACTTGACTCACTTTCGTCCACATACGTTTCACATTTGAGAAATCTACATACACACACACAAATATATATATATATATATATATATATATATATATATATATATATTATATATATATATATATATACATACATACACACACACGTATATTGTATAGTCAATTCCTACTAATACATGAAACTTAATAAATTCACTTTAAAAATGCAGCTAAAAAAAAGTAAGGGCAGAAAATGCACTAACCTCCTGCAATTTAAGCACCGTATAATAAATATGTTAATTACTGACATCCTCCCCATTTCGTGCCGTGTCGTACAAATTCCAGCGATTAAATATTTCCGTAAATATACTTATTCTCAAGTCTTCTTCATTTAAGTATTATGTCATCTGCATCTATATTACGGCAATTAAAAGGGCAAAGAACAGATTAGTCACTGTTATTAGAAATCATTAACCATAATGACGGGCGTTGGATAAGAAAAGGCTTAATAATTAGGCGTTTTTATGGTATTACCCATTGTGATCCATCTAAGAATACCTACTATTACTCAAATCGTCTCCTCGCGTCACGTAAGATATCTTATAAAGGAAGAAAGCTATTATTCCCTAGGACGCCATTACATAATTGTTAAGTCTATCCGTTTTTAATTTTTATCAAAGGCCTTGGCTACTGCTCCTACTGCTACTACAACTAACGCTAATAATAATAATGTATTGAACTGCTTAGCCAAGCGAGCAGTCATGGTCTTGCAATCCAAACCCTTTCTAAATAAGGTAATCCCCCGCCTCTCTCTCTCTCCCACTCTCTCTAGATATATATAAAACAAATATAAAAATGCATACACACACACACACACACACACACACACACACACACACACACACACATATATATATATATATATATATATATATATATATATATATATTGAAACATATGGAATACAATACACCTACGAAAATAATTTCCAAATTGTTAAGGACTGGCAAAAATAGTCAAATCGCTAAGAGTGAATCCACCAAACAATTCTATTCAATGCAAAATCCAGCATCATTTGGTATGCAGCGTGTGATGATAATTCTATATTCACTACATAAGCAACAAAAAATTTTCTTGCCAAGTACAGAAAACACTGTCCTCTGTTACCTTCTAAAATAAGGAATTCTTACATTCCTTAACTGTTTAACTGACAATGACGAATGCTTGACATTACCTAATAAGATAAGTCCTTTAACACATCCTCTCTTTACATGTATGTATGTACAAACATATATACGTATATGAAATGAATTTTATCACATCACCGTGATTCATTTACAGGCATTAAGCTACACATATCCTTTGATATCTAATTAGCTCTCCCTCGGAATTTATATATTCTCATTCATGTTAACCGAAGGAGAATTTTTTAGTTGATAAGAAATTCGTCGGCTCATGGACTCGAACCATGGAAACTAAGAATTCAGGACGTACAGTGTGACGCGTTTAACACACTGGACTATCCGAGGTAGAAGCGAGTTAGATATTAAATGACGTTTGTAGCTAAATGCTCGTATATATAAATTGGATAACAGTCTGCGTGAAGGGCCACCTTTTCTCCCCACATACGAACGACAAGAAACGAAATAAGCAGCACTTCCGGCAATCTGCTTTTTCAAGTGTCCAGGAAACGCCAGTACCTGTACCTCAGCATTTTGCCAACAATAGCCGAAGTGTGGGCGGTGTGTGTATATCACTTCTTACATAAATCTCACGCCTTAGGGCTTTATCGTCCTTCCCGTGACTTCCACAAAGAAAAAAAAACGGTTAACTTCGTAAAAGTAACTCCTCAGTGAACGAATAACTTAAGAAACAAATCACAGGGAGAGTAAAGTGATGAAATTGTATGGCAATGGAAAGAAAAGCGTCTTTTTTCGTCTATTACTTTAGATTGGAAAGAGGACTAAACTTGGGAAGAATCAAACCTTCACAATCAGGCAAAATCTGGCAACTGATCATTTGCGGTCAACAGCAGCGCCACGCTTCTCTTTTCCCCCGTGTCCGGAAATCTACGAGTGGCCAACACACGACCAGGCTTTCGAAGCAGGCGTCAGTTTGAAAAATGAAACTCCACACGCATCCAGAACCAAAGATATACACAATATAGGTTTCCATATTATCATTATTATATTTATTCTTTTTTTAAATAACGAATGTTGCCAAGATCAACAAAATAAGTTTTCATATGTCCTCAAAAATCAAACAAAATTAGTTTTCATATGCCCTCAATATTTTTAGATATCCTGCAGAATTATTCACATTTTTCTTTACCTTTATATTAAACGATGAATAAAGGGAGTGAAGGACACCTGGAATATACAGTGTCTAATATTACAAAGACCTTTTCTTTATAAAACTCCTAAGAGAGCGAAAGGAAGCGAAGCAATACGTTGGGCAAACCGCATAAACTGCCCCCAAACCACAGGAGATCTAGATCTAGGTTGAATGCTTTACTACCTATGAAATTGCCCGATAAAGCAAATGAAAAGGCGAACACAGACAGAGAGAGAGAGAGAGAGAGAGAGAGAGAGAGAGAGAGAGAGAGAGAGAGACGCTTCCAGCCAGGACGTCTTCCTTCCCTCACAGCAAGGTGTACACCGGAAAACAGGTGCTGAGGAAGGAGCGATAGACGCTAAATTGGGGTTGGGAGGTTGGATTACCGGGTGCGGGGGGAGGTTTAGGATCTGCAGAGGTGGGGGGAGGGGGAATTAAGGAGGAGCCCCCCAAATAGTGAGGTAATTACGGGTTATAAATGGATGTGTATCCGCTCCTTACAAGAGGCAGCCAGGCATACGCCACCTCCTCTGGAGACACAAGTCAGAACACACTTGCATTCCCAGACTATATATTACTAACCTCTGCTTTGCTACGATATTACTTTTCATTTTCCCTGGAAGTGAAATTTTACGGACGTAAATATGATTGTCCGTGTGTGCGCGTTTATACACATACATACATACATACATACATACATACATACACACACACACACACACACACACACACACACATATATATATAATATATTATATATATATATATATATAGTAAGCGCACATCACATTCTCATCCAGGTCAAGGGCAGGAATTGAGAAGCACCCTGAGGGTGAGGGCCGATTCCCATAGAGGGATAAGTTATAGAACCGGATGTCGATTGACTAATCCAGAATCCTCTAATATGCGTAGCCATACAATTAAATGCAAAACTGAAATCATCTATGAAGATTTTAAGATCATTGGTTATACAAACAACCCACAAGAACTACTTATCCTTGAAACTTTAAATATTAAACAAAGAGTTCCTTCTCTGAACAGTCAAACGACCCTGTTCCCTTGTATCTGTCTTAACTCTTTGCCTCTCTCGAAAAAAATTTTGTATGTTTTGTTCTTAGTGCGTCCGTATCCTCTGTAATGGTAGGTTAACCTTCAGTGTTTTATTAATTATTATTAGCAATTTTTTTTTAAGTGTGTCTGTATTTAAGTATGTGTTCTGAATTTTACTATTTTGTTTCCAAATGCGTCCTTGTTCACGTATGATTTCTGCTCTTAACAATTTTATTTTTTATTTTGTTTTTATCAGTTTCCTTCGTCCGCTTTTTAAATTCTTGTATATAGCTCTTTTAATTTTATATTGATATATTGTATTTTATTGTTGTAGATATCCCTGATGATGTGATTATGAATCACGAAAACTTGGAATAAATGGATACTGTGTCTTCTGCTTCTGAATTCCTGCCCTTGATCTGGATGAGAATATATATATATATATATATATATATAT
>NC_061100.1:33633689-33646189 GCF_015104395.2 Macrobrachium nipponense
ACAGGCAAAGTCAGCACAACAGTTTTCTTTTACAGAAAACTAACAAGAGGCAGGAAAGCTATTTTTAACATAATTGTACTTCAGTTTGTCTTTTAGATTTAATCAACTGCTATAGACTGAATAGAAAGGGAGGGTAACAATCTAGTAAAAATGTTGGAAAATATGTCATTTGCACCATAAGTTCAGCATTAACTATATACAGCTTTGACCAAAACCACATTCTTATAACCTTTGCCCCCAAATATGACCTCGACTTTGATCTCCCTCTACATAGCGACATCATTAAGTGATTATACATATCGAATGTGAAGTATCTGTTTCATATAATTCATTCGTATTGGCCTAGATTACATTACTACGACCTTGACCTCAGTCATGGGTCAGGTCAAATTCCTATTCAACCTCTGACCTATTTTAACCTATGCCAACACGAGGGCTCCATTCTGTACAGTTTAATAGTTATAGGTGAAAGGGGACGTACAGGCAAAGACACAAACTCTCTTGAATATGTATTAGATTATAATTAGATGTGACATCTATGATACCTTTCTCTGATGCTTTGTTACGTTTTCTAATTTTCTCACCTTATTATCAAAGACTCATTCCATCTGTACTTCCTCTCTCTATTCCTTCATTATCAGCAACACCTTTCCTCTCCTCCTCATCCCTTCCTCTTTACTCGCCTTCATTATAATGGCTCCTTGTCCTTCACTTTCTCTCTTCTTCCCTCATTTCCAGCGTTAGCAGCCCTCTCTCTCTCTCTCTCACCTCCTCCACCTCTTCCTTATCATATTCAACTGCGTACTAATCCCCCCGCCAAGCCCCCGCCCCCCACCCCCACCCCCCACCCCCTCATCCCACAAAGCGCCATAAGATGCGGCTCATCTCTCGCCTGGCAAGATGAGCAGCCACATGTGATTGGATTATCTTGAGGCTCAAATGTTTTGCTACTAAGAACGCAGGAGAATGTTCTCTAATTCTGTCTTTCGAATACAAATACACACACACACACATATAATATATATATAATGGTTGGAGAATTCTCTCTCTCTCTCTCTCTCACACATACAAATACACAAACACAAACAACCGAACTAAACTAAAACACTTATGCAAACGCAAAACAACACTTTTTTTTGTATGGATTCGAACTCCGTTGCCTGTAGTGGCAGACAGCTTCCTCTCTCTCTCTCTCTCTCTCTCTCTCTCTCTCTCTCTCTCTCTCTCTCTCTCTCTGTAGTAGCCATCTTGCTTGGTGAGACGTTCCCGCGTGAAATCAGATTAATCAACAGATATCACAAGTTTAACATACGACTAGAATTTGAGAAATATCTAGAAGTGTTCGTGAACTATCGGTGATAAGATTAGTGTGAAAATAGTAGGATAAAGCGTCTTCTAAGTTAGTTTATCAAGTGTAATACTGTAAATCAGAACAAGATGGCAGTAAGTTCCAACTGCGGGAAGAGATGGCGTAATTTAGCGTGTTTAGCAGATTCGCAATACGATGAGGTAGCAGGAAGGGAACTGGCATTTCTCATCTATGAAATCAGCAACAGTCCTAACCAAAAAGATACAAAAGTATTCATAGATATATTAGAAGGATATAATCCTTCAAACTGGAACAAA
The DNA here is from genome assembly GCF_015104395.2 of Macrobrachium nipponense. Lineage (NCBI taxonomy): Eukaryota > Metazoa > Arthropoda > Malacostraca > Decapoda > Palaemonidae > Macrobrachium > Macrobrachium nipponense. The sequence continues at coordinate 33,635,316 of NC_061100.1, forward strand.
TCTAATGAAAACATCTTGAAAATAATTGAAGAAGTTCCAAATAAAATCCAAGTGGTCAAGAGACTCATAAAGAAAATATACATAAACCAACATATTCCGACAAAGAAAATAAATAAGGTGAATCTTGTGAATATCCTAATTGACGCATTAGGAAAAAGAATGCCAAAAGCATGCAAACTGTGTAAGGTTTGGTATAGCATAGTCAATCCACAAAACCTAATCAGAAAATGTGCTGCATGCCAACATTCCGACCCATCCACAGTGTGCTGAGGTAATACAAGATATGAGAAAAGATACAAAAATTTTTTGTTCAACATGTCTATCATGGATAGACAATGTTATTAAATCAAGATTGAATGTACAAATAGTTGAGGATGGAAGAAGAAGAGGAAGAGGAAGAAGAAGAAGAAAAGAAGAAGAAGAGAAAACGGAAGAGAAGTAAACAAAAATGAAATGACAGAAAAAAATAAGGAAAACAAAGAACAAGATAAAAAGTATGGATGCAGAGATACCATTGATACTACATATGAGGCAATAAAGCAGCATACCTACGAAGAAATAAATTATGATATGGCAACAGAAAAGCAAATCCCGAAGAGGCTCTACCCAGATCTACACAATGACGGGAAAGAGGAAAAAATAGACAAGAAAGACAAAATCTGCAACCTTTTGAAAAGAGGGAATTGCAGATTTGGAGAAAGATGTTACTACAAACATCCTAAGGTATGTCACAACTATGAAATATATGGTAAATGTGCATACCTAGATGGATATGGGGATGATTGCAGAGATCTGCATCCAAAAATATGCAAAAACCTAAAAGAAGGAAAAGGATGTAAGTTCGACAAAAAATGCAAATATATGCACCCTGTAGCCATGAATCATAATCAAATAAATAACCAACCAAGTAATAAAATCCAAAATAAGAAAGAAACAAATAAAGAGAGAAATCAAGAATATCAGGTAAAAGAGAAAAGCAAACCACCAATGAGATATGCAGAGATGTCAGCAAAAAATTTCAATGCATCAGCTCCAAAATTCTACTCAAGGGATAATAACTGTATTTATTATGCAAGAGGATATTGCAGGAACGGAGAAAATTGCAGATTCAGACACAAAATGAATAATTATGATGAAGGAAGATCAAATATTATGGAAAAGTTGGATTTTTTAATGTCAGAATTTCTGGAAATGAAAAAAAGAACAACATACCAGAACAGGAAAGAGACATGGGAAAATCCTTATTACTACCAATATTAAATGAAGGAGAAAACACGCAAACCATCATAGTGATGAATGCGCAGGGTTTAGTTACGAGTAACTCAAAAAGAAAAATAGAGTACTTAGAAGAACTAACCCAAATTGAAAAGAAAATAGATATAATGAATATAAGTGAAACCTGGTATTCCCAAGAGACTGGGAATGATGATCAAATAAAAGGGTTCCAAACTTATAGATCAGATAGAAAAAATAGGAATCAAGGGGGAACCGCAATATATGGGAAAGACAAAAACAATGAAAAATATATGAGAAATATATGAACTCAGAATGTGAACTTAATAGCGGTGGATAGAATTTGAATCTGAAAAATTAATGAACATAGTAATATATAGACCTCCTAATACTAAAGAGTTTGACTTAATAATTGAAAAATTGGATGATATATGTAGAAATCACAAGGACTGGACTATTCTCCTATCTGGTGACTTCAACTTTCCTTTCGTAGAATGAAAGAACGAATAGGAGATTGTGGATGTACTTATACATATAAAAAAGGGAGTAATAGTGCAGAAGATAAGAGGCAATTCGACAAAAGCTATTAGATATGCTACTAAGGAATACAACATTCAACAAATAAATCACCTGCCAACAAGAAAGGAAAATACTTTAGACCTAGTATTTGTGAACGAGGTGAATTATGTTAAAGAAATAATAGTTTATAATGCGAGTATTTCAGACCATAATGTCATAGAATTAACAGTTCATTCCAAAGCAAGTGAAAACAGAGATAAGCAAGAAATGAAAAAGTGGGAAGGATATGGAAAATACAACTTCTACAGTAAAAATATAAAATGGTCAGAAATAAATGAAGAATTAAACAAAGATTGGGATAACATTTTCGTAAGCGATGACATAAGGGTAAATACGGAGATATTATATAAAAATATTAGAGAAAATAGTGGATAAATATATACCGAAGAAGAAAAGTAAACATCATTCATGCATACCAAGAGACAGAAGGATCTTGTTCCAGAAAATCAGAAAGTGGAAAAAAGGTCTTGCAAAAGAAAAAAATGCATGGAAAGTTATAGAACTAAAAAGTAAGATAGAAAATGCAGAACAAAAGATTATACAATCAAAAGAAAATGAAAAACGGGAATTGGAAGAAAAAACCCTATTAAATATCAAGCAAAACCCCAAACTATTATACTCATATGCGAAGAAGATGAATAAAAGAAGAATAGAAATAGGCCCTCTGAGAATTGAAGGGAGATTAACTGAATGAAAAAAAGGAAATTTACAACATACTGGCAGAACGATATAGAGAGAATTCACCCCTAGAATAGATAATGAAGATAATGATATAGAAGTAAGGGACGAAAATAGTGAATATTTAGCTGACATAGAAATTAATGAAGCTGATATGTGCAGGCAATTAATGAAATTAAAAATGGAGCTGCTGCAGGGCCTGATGGAATCCCTGCTATTTTGTTAAAGAAAGTAGTTCATTCTATCGCAAAGCCACTTGCAATATTATTAAGACAAAGTGTAGATACAGGCAAGATTTATGATGAGCACAAATTAGCATATATCACCCCTACTTTCAAAAATGGATCAAGACTTGAGGCAAGTAATTATAGGCCTGTGAGTCTAACATCACATATTATGAAAGTGTATGAAAGGGTAATGAAGAAAAATATTATGAAACATTTAATAAAAAATAATTTGTTTAATATAGGACCACACGGTTTCGTACCCGGAAAAAGTACACAAACCCAACTGTTAGTCCACCGTGAGAACATATTCAAAAATATGAAAAGCGGAAATGAAACAGATGTGGTTTATCTAGACTTTGCAAAGCTTTTGACAAAGTAGACCATAATATATTAGCAAAGAAAATTAGAAAACACAATATCGTAGATAAAATAGGAAGATGGTTAAAAGAATTTTTACACAACAGAAACAGATAGTTATTGCAAACGATGAGGAAATCGGATGAAACCAAGGTAATATCCGGTGTGCCACAAGGTACGGTGTTAGCTGCAATACTGTTTGTTATTATGATTGAAGACATAGACAGTAATGTTAAGGATTCGGTAGTGAGTAGTTTCGCTGATGACACAAGAATAAGTAGAGAAATTACTTGTGATGAAGATATTAACGCTCTACAAAGAGACCTTAACAAAGTATATGATTGGGCAGAGGAAAATAGGTGATGGTATTTAACTCTGATAAATTTGAATCAATAAATTATGGAGACAGAGAAGGAAAGCTATATGCATATAGGGGACCTAATAATGAGACAATCACAAATAAGGAAGCAGTTAAAGACCTTGGTGTGATGATGAATAGGAACATGTTATGCAATGATCAAATAGCAATTCTTTTGGCAAAATGTAAAGCAAAAATGGGAATGTTGTTACGGCACTTCAAAACAAGAAAAGCTGAACACATGATTATGCTTTATAAAACATATGTTCGTAGTCCACTTGAATATTGCAATATGATATGGTACCCACACTATCAAAAGGATATTGCACAAATAGAGAGTGTACAAAGGTCCTTTACAGCTAGAATAGAAGAAGTTAAGGACCTTGACTACTGGGAAAGACTACATCACAAAATTATATAGTCTAGAAAGGAGAAGAGAACGCTACATGATAATTCAGGCATGGAAACAGATAGAAGGAATAACAGAAAATATCATGGAACTAAAAATATCAGAAAGAGCAAGCAGAGGTAGATTAATAGTGCCCAAAACAATACCAGGAAAAATAAGGAAAGCACACAGGACATTAATCCACTACGCACCAGCATCGATAATGCAGCGTCTATTCAATGCGTTGCCAGCTCATCTGAGGAATATATCAGGAGTGAGCGTAGATGTGTTTAAGAATAAGCTCGACAAATATCTAAACTGCATCCCAGACCATCCAAGATTGGAAGATGCAAAATATACCGGAAGATGTACTAGCAACTCTCTGGTAGACATTAGAGGTGCCTCACACTGAGGGACCTGGGGCAACCCGAACGAACTGTAAGGTCTGTAAGGTCTGTAAGGTCTCTCTCTCTCTCTCTCTCTCTCTCTCTCTCTCTCTCTCTCACACACACACAAATACACATACACAAACACGAACTCAAACACTTACGCAAACACTTTTTTGTATGGATTCGAATTCCGTTGTCCGTAATAGCAAACATCTCTCTCTCTCTCTCCCTCTCTCTCATAAATACACACATGCGTAGCCACTAAGCCGCGGAATCTGCAACGCTCCTTATCATAAATTAGCTTAAACGCAAAATAAAACAACGAAATATTCCATTCTCTAAAATATCTAAGGATTAATCTCACGGTCTAGTCATTCAGGAGACACATTTTTCATTTCCCATAAAAAAAAAATTAAATAATATGTAGGAATTTCTTTGGTAAATAAGTGTTCTATAAACTAATAAAAATCAGGAAACGTAAACCAAGTCATGATTCAATTCCCGCTAAACGAAAGTGGCATATTCGCATTGATCTGGGTGACTTATGGACAACAGGCAGGCATCAATAACTGTTGTATTACCCACATTCTAATGTTGACAATATCTTCCCTTTTCTCTTGGGTTGTTTCTGAATTCTGTACCTCGTCACCGCTCGGTAAACAAGTACATCTGCTTATGTATATCCCAATTGTCCATATATCAATCAGAAATAAACCTGGTCTAAAAAATATATTTTTTTTTATGATTTTTTTATTAACAAAATCTAAACCCACACGTACGATTTTTTTTCTTTACAAGCAGACCACATGCTATTACGTTTGAAACCTGGAATTATTTCTAATTTTAGAACCAGCTCTCCGTAAAATAAAAAGCAAGCACAAACGTAGCGTTTTCAGTGGCGTTTAAACGGCGGAGCGAACGCTGACCAAAAAATGTAGGTCACTTAAAAAAAAAAAAAAAAAAAAAAGCTTGATTTAACACCCAAACAGAAGTGGGACCGTTGCATAAAGCCATACGGTTAAAGATTTACAGTGTAAACAAAATACTTCGCGAGTCTTCCATTACAAACATAACAAAAGAATAAACAAATACGAAGCATTTCCTTAATCCGCCTAGTGCCACCACTATCGTTAAAATGCTACGAATGGATTGGGAAAAGAATTGAGGCTGCGAACAGCAGTTTCCATGACATTCTTTCAAAAAGGTTTTTAGGAGGCGATTGGAAAATGTGTATAGAATCTACATACCGAGAGAGAGAGAGAGAGGAGAGAGAGAGAGAGAGAGAGAGAGAGAGAGCCAGCCAGCCAACAAGAAGCTTTTTTCATATTATTATGTAAAAAAACGGCAGGTGAAGACCCAATACAAGTTGAGAGTAAGAGCTGTGACGAATTACATCTTTCAGAGAGAGAGAGAGAGAGAGAGAGAGAGAGAAAAGGTATTTTTATACTTTTATGTAAAAACCGGGGGGGGGGGGGGAGGGGGGGGGGGGAAGCCCAATACTAATAAAGGCAAGAGCTGTGACCAATTACACCTTCCAGAGAGAGAGAGAGAGAGAGAGAGAGAGAGAGAGAGAGAGAAGCCGTCAACGAACGATTTCCTTAAAGTGGGAAAAGCGAGCTCTAAAAAAAAACCAATATCACAAGAGAACGGAAGCTGTGACGGATCACACCTTTTCCAGCCACTCCACACACACACACACACACACACACTTTTGCCACCCCTATCTGCATGGCACCACATCTTTAAGCTGACAACGCTACAATTTCCAACAGGACGTCGAAGTAGACTAGTCTGCTCTGCCAAGATTACCATGCAGGGCATGGCATGATCTTTTTTCTTTTTTTTTTTTCTTTTTTTTAACTCCATTATCTAGAGCCAAAAATGTTCACGACATAAAAATATCCGTTGTACTTTTTTCTTATCTTAAGACCTTACCAGCTTTACCAAATACAAGATGCACACCACACAAACACACACACACACACATATACATATATATATATATATATATATATATATATATATAATATATATATATATATATTTAATGTTTATACTAATCACTTTTAACACGTGATTCGTTTATCACAAGATACCCACTTTATTTGAGAGAGAGAGAGAGAGAGAGAGAGAGAGAGAGAGAGAGAGAGAGAGAGAGAGAGAGAGAGAGAGAAGCGATCTAATATCCTTAACTAGGTTTCATCCACAGCACAAGAATAGTAGAAAAAAAAAGTGGGGGAGATTTCCAAACTTTCAAAAGCAAGATTTAAGAGTTACAAGCGTACCTCTGGGAGGTTGTGGCTTCACGGGTGTTACGAAGCAGCCGTTAGATAAGAGAAAAAACACTATTGAATGGTAGAGCGAGAAAGACTATCTTATAGATAAGGGAAAGAAGGGTGGTTCACCTGACGAGAATTTGATTAAATCCAATCTACGAAGGAAATATGAGAACAGTGCTCCACAATAAGACAGTTTTGGCATTCTGAATTATTTTCTTCCTTTATAAACGTTTCATATTACATGAACATCTCAACTGCTCCCAAGCGGAAGGATGAATTACAATTTCAGCAAATAAAACTGATGCAGTTAATGGGTAAAGAATCCATAATACATGAAATAGTATCCTATACATCACTTCTGTCGACTCCTACACAACAAACTGACGCCAAAAAATATTTCAAAACTTTTTCCATATCAAAGGAATTGGGAAAATTGTAAAGTAATATTTGTTTCTGTATTGGAAGCAGTTATTACAATAAAGGGGAATGCTCTGAAATGCTCCCGGAAGCTTTTCCAGACAAACAAACTATATTCACGAGAAAAACTGAATATTTTTTTTGATACAGTTGTATCCGGTTTTACCGACGAGAAATACTAGTGTGTTTAATTCGCTTTAAGTGGAAGAGCCGTGGAAAGAGAAATGATTCAAACGAGGATTCAGAAATCACACGCAGATACAAAGATAAAAACGAAAATTCTTTGAATCCATTCGATGAAAATACGTTCGAGATCCTAGATTACTTTTGGAAAAAAAAACAACAACAGGAATTTATTTTCTGAGGTATTAACCAACTACAAGAAAGTTCCTATGGACAACACAAAGCAGTCAGTCAGTGTACGTATCACGTCAAATGTAAGAAAAAAAAGAAAAAAACTCTATTTTGTTATAACTCAAATGGCGAATCACAACATATTGAGTCTGAACTTACAGAAGAGGCAGCATTATAAATGAAGTGACGCTGGGACAAGTGTATACGTATAGGTGAAGAGATCTGCCACGTGAGGATCGTGTGACCTCCACCAGACCACATTCTGTTAATGAAGTTTTCTGTCGCAAACGAGATCTTAAAAATTAATGAGGCTAGAGGGCTGCAAATTGGCATGTTGATCACCCACCTTTCAATCATCAAACAGACTAAATTGCAGCCGTCTAGCCTCAGTAGCTTTTAATCTTATTTAAGGTTAAAGTAAGCTATAATCGTGCTTCTGGCACCGCTACATGTGCCAACAACACAGGCCACCACCGGGCCGTGGCTGAAAGTGTCATGGGGTGCGGCTAAGAGTTTCTTAGACGCATTTTTTTACTTTTACTTTTTTATTTTAAACACTTACAGCTATAAATGCCATCACTTACATGTCAAATTTCTGAACGTAATTCTTCGCCCGTGGTCTCATCGATAAGCTGTTTCTTTCTTTCTTTGAAGGGACATTGCCATTCAGTTAGGAAGATTTTAGCAAGGACCTTAACAATGGATGGACAGGCTATTTTGAACGATTACACAACCAATAAAAATATTGTATTTTGTACAGTTCTCGTCTATATGTAATATACTATATACAAAGGTAAATACATACACATGAGTATATGTATATATATACATATACATATATATATATATATATATATATATATATTATATATAACACAAACATATATGTATTGTATTTCCACTGCACTACTAAATAGCCATAGGTTTATGGCCAAAACAGCTGACGGCACAAAATAACACTGGAGTAACACTGAAACATTACTCTGTACATAAAATATTTCTACACAGCTCAGCCCTGAGAGGTATAATTACGGGGTAACTAAAATAAAAGTCATCAATTACAAGTTTACAAATTAATATATATATATATATATATATATATATATATATATATATATATATATATATATATATATATATAATATATATATATGAGCACAAGCCACAAAGTTAAATCCAATCCCACAAGGAAAATGAAGCAGACCAATCAGTGTCCATCTAATCCAGCACTCGACCTTCGTTAGCTATCCTGGAGAAGTCAGGGAACTGACAGTTGGTGTTATTGGCAACGCTCTAATGATCCCAGATATACATATCGTCATATACATACGCTGGCAATTAGATCTCTCTCTCTCTCTCTCTCTCATCTCTCTCCTCTCTCTCTCTCTCTGTGTATAATATATATATATATATATATATATATATATATATAATATCTATTATATATATATATATATATTGAACGTGTTTGTTACACACAACTTGGGAGTTCTGTATGCACGTATAATAATGATTAAATTTCAGTGACCAGTACGTGCTCAGATATAAACATATCTATTTTTAGATATATATACACATATACGTATATATATGTATATATATATATATATATATATATATATATATATCTATATATATATATAGATGATGTTGTGTATTTTATATTTAATGCACGTAATTTCGTGCTAGATTATATATATATATATATATATATATAATATATATATCTATAATATATATATATATATATATATCTAAAATATCTAGCACGTTACTAAGTGCATAAAGTAATTTATATATATCTGTATGTATGCCCACCCTTTCCAGTACTATATTTAGAGGGAATATTTACCGTAAAAAGCCCATCCCGAATTAGCGCTGTTTACATCAATATAATGGCAAGGGGCTTACACCACCACCCATGAGCGAAACCGTGAATAAACAATCCGAAAATATTTAACAATTACGCATGCATGACGGCGGGCCTCCAGCCCTCATGGTCCGATGCTTCTAAACACAACAAATGAATTACAGTTATTTTTCTATTGATTTAAATGTCGTAATGTGCTTTGTTTTATTCGGAATTTTACATCCTCATAATTTTGCATGATGCTACGGTGAACGTTGGAATTTTCCTTCTAATAATGAATTTTGCGATGTGATATGTTTTGTAAAATGCTGCTCTGGATGGGAAGGTTTCTTCTTGATCATTTTTTTAATGGAGCTCTGGGTTTGCCTTTTTTTTTTTTTTTTTTTGTTTGTCAAATTTAAAGGTTAACTCTAAATTTTTTTTCTTAATGGAAGATTGGATTTGCCCTTTTTTTGTTGTCAAATTTACAGGTTAACTCTAAACTTTTTTTTTTTTTTTTTTTTGATGGAACACTGGATTTGCCTTTTTTTCTTTTTAAATTTAAAGGTTAACTCTTAAATTTTTTTTAATGGAACACTGGATTTGCCCTGTTTTTGTTGTTGTGAAATTTAAAGGTTAACTCTAAACTTTTTTTTTAATGGAACACTGAATATACCCTTTTTTGTCGTTATAAAATTTAAAAGTTAACGATAAGTTTTTTTTTATCTTAAATTGGAAATGAACCCATCTAGTGCGAGATTCGAAAAATATAGCATCATATTATAAAATCAACATAGCAACGGAACAGAATCTTATCCATTCCTTAGAAAACATGTTATTTTCAAAGTAATAGTCTTAATTTTGGAATGAATATCTCACCAGTGATCATCAAAGGTGTTAATGGAATGAACCATGAAATTTCTAAAAGCGCTTGTCCATGGTTGCTTTCGCTTATAAATGAATTGAGTGAGATTTCGATAAATCTAATAGCACCACGTCGAAATCGAAATGAAAGACAATTTGATAAAATGAATTCATAATTCAACGCTAACCTCAACTTTAAAACTCAATGGCTCCATCGACCATTATTGCTCATGATTTGCTCGTAACTTCAGAAGTAATGTAATAAGTTTTGAAGATTTGTAATATAATATAAGAGAATGAAAGTTGCTGCGTAATATACCAGAGTAATATGAAAATCTCACTGCATGAACGGCCATCATTTCGAAAGAGAACTTTCATTAATGTAGGAATCACCATCTAAAGGAGGGGGACATTTTTCTTAAGAATAATGTCTTGGCTAAATAAGACATGAGCTTGAGATGCAGGCAAATAGAAAATACTTGAGATATGCACAAATATTACTGCTAAAATCTCAACAGACTATGACCCACAAATAACCAAAAATGAAATAAAATGACAATCACGAGATGTGACATCTTATTAGGACCGACTATCACGTTATCATCCATCTTGTGGAGAGAGAGAGAGAGAGAGAGAGAGAGAGAGAGAGAGAGAGAGAGAAACAATAAACTAATCAAATCATTTCTGTACAACCTAAATCAGCTTAATTAGAACTCAAATGACGCTACAACATCAACAAAATGAAAACAACGAAAGACAATCCTCTGGCCGTAACCTGAGGACAGACCTTCGACCGCTCAAACACGGGAGGACAAAGTGGCAGGAGGGAATATTGACAGAAGCCTCCTGGGAAATGTCGAATAACGCACACACTCACATATACTAAAAATGAAGCAGGAAAA
>NC_061100.1:33648689-33671189 GCF_015104395.2 Macrobrachium nipponense
GAGAGGAGAGAGAGAGAGAGAGAGAGGAGAAAGACATATACACCACAAAGACCAGGGGAAGAAGTAGAGAGAAGAATGAGAGAGAGAGAGAGAGAGAGGAGAGAGAGACGCGTACAAATCCTCACAAGCCAGAGAGAGAGAGAGAGAGAGAGAGAGAGAGAGAGAGAGATGAAGGGGACAGGGGGAGTATTTCAAATGAACGAGTCTCTTTCCATCGTCCAAGTCACTGGTTATACGTCAACAGCGAGAAAGGGAGTAGCGTCGGAGACTGAGTACAGAACTTCGAGCGGTTAAGTGAGGAGGAAAAAGAACGAAAAAAGGAGTCTCGCTATCATCTTCTTCAGGAGATCACACAAGGCGGCGCGGCAGCGTATAGCTGATCTGCAGCACGGAATAAAAGGAGAGGCGAGGTTACTTGCGGGGGGAAATTAATTAAAACTTTAAAATGGAACATAAACCACCCCCGAAATGTCTTGAATGTGAATACTCTAAATTAGTTTAGAGATTAAATGAAAGAAGCTCAGCTCTCACAGCAAGCGAGGCCACTATCTCATAAATTGTCTGTACGGTATTTGCACTTAGTCCCGTTATATATATATACAAATAATTATATATATATATACTATTATATATATATATATATTAATATGTATATATGTGTTTGTGAGTATACATACACACACATATTTATATATATATATATATATATATATATATATATATATATATATATATACTATATATACATATATACTATATATACATATGCTATGCATACAAACATGTATATTATATATATACTATATATAATAGCAGATAGCTTTCTCTCCTCTCTCCTCTATCATCTCTCTCTCTCTCTCTCTCTCTCTCGCTCTCTCTCTCTCTCTCTCTCTCTCTCTTCTCTCTCTTCTCTATTCCTCCTCCTCTCATATAATATATAAAGGAAGGCAGAACCTAAGAAAGTCTTTCCGATTTTTAATAACACATAAAGTAACAGGATCTTATAAGGAATTAAGATCTCCTCCCTTCCACTACAATAAATCTGACCATCTCAAAGGTCACTTCTTCTCAGAGACGACCCTCGTCCCATTCATTACGACTCTCACCATCGAAATCAAGATAAAAAAAAAGAAACTAACAACAACTGCTGCTACTTTTGGGGGGGTTAATTTAATTAAGGAAGAGTGAAGAAGAAGAAAAAAAACTAATCAAATTCACCTGTCGTGATGACGTTATTAAGTGGCTGTCGGTTGGTGGACAAAAAAAAAAAAAAAAATGAAAAAAAAAAAAAAATCTCGTGAAGGTGGTGCGATGACATTCCTCTGTCCGACCGAATCGTAGACTGGGGGAGGGGAGAAGGGGGGGGGGGGGGGGGGACGAGATTTGTAGGCGGTTACGGGTGACATGTAACGCTAGAAGTGGCGGGGCGGAGGGCGGTTTAGTTAGCGTGTTGATTTTTATCATGTAATTAGGACTTATGTTACAGGAGAAATTACGACGGACTCTCGCTCTGATTGGATTCCCCTGCCAGGCTCGTGGCACCTCTTGTCCCTCCGTAGGAGGAGGAGGGAGGAGGAGGAGGATGGAGGAGGAGGGGAGGAGGAGAGGAGGAGGAGGAAGAAGAGATCTTTATACCTTAAATATGAATGATGTTCATTTGTGACCAGTTTTTTTTTTTCTTTTTTTTTAATGCTTAGGGTTTTCAGGTGGAGTCCAAATAAGAGATGCATAATACCCTCAAACAATTTGCCCCATATTTTACTAATCTCTTAATATTTTTATCTATCTAATTAAAATTCCCATTCTTTAATTATACTTTTTCTTTCCTAATAATTGATTCCTACTTTTCTGTATTTCCCATTATCTCCCGCAACTTCTTTCGAATGAATACCACATTCTTTGGAAGCTTGAATTTTATGGCTCACGTAGCTACCATATGAATAGGTGTATCTTCGGAAAATAAAATAAATAATAATAATAATAATAATAATAATAATAATAATAATAATAATAATAATAATAATAATAATAATATTCTTCGTCGTTTTCTATGGGCGTAGCAGAGTTCCAACGTTTTCAACCGTATCATCGGTTCATTCTCAAGGAAGGGTGGGGTTGTTTTATATAATAATAATAATAATAATAATAATAATAATAATAATAATAATAATAATAATAATAATAATAATAATAATATTAAACCACATAGTAAGAGAATATCCGGTGTTTGTACAGAAGCAGTACTGAAAAAAAAGAACGATTCAATAGCAAAACCCCTCCACTGGAGCCTGCCCAAGAAACACTAGCTAGCCTGCAGTAGTAAGTGGTACGAACACCAACCTGAGGGAGTGATAGAAAACGATCAGGCAAAGATCGTCTGGGACTATTGTATCATAACTGATAAGGGTGATACGTGCCAACAGACCAAGACTTGACGATGATTGACAAAAATACCATGGGACACCAGTGTAGATGAGAGCGAAAGAGGAAAAAATTGATATGTATCAAGACCTGAAAATAGAAATAAGAAGTATACGAGTATGCTAGTGGAAATTGTACCCGTAATCACAGGAACACTAGGCACGATCCCAAGATCGATCCCGGCAAAGGAACCTGGAAACACTAGATGGCGAAGTAGCTCCAGGACTATGTGCAAAGAGCGCTGTTAGAAACAGGCATCCCGGAACCCCACACTATAAATACCACCCAGTCGAATACGATGACTGAGAATAAAAAAGAATAATAATAATTTGCTCATATATATATATATATACTATATATATATATATATATATATATATATATATATATATATATACACACACTTACTAGCGCTATAGTTGTCTGCAGTGTTCTAATGTTTATTTTGAGGCTGTGAAGAGGTGCATCTCTATGACCGGACTCTAAAATCAAGCTCTAACACCCATATATCGTTCAAAAGACAGAGCTGCAAATACCTTAAAGGAGTATTTTAAATTATATCCAGTAAACAAAGCATTAAATCACACCATGAGGGCAGTTCCGCAAGAGAAAATTCACTGCATGCAGAAGTAAATGAAAGTATAGAAAACAGCAAAATGAAAAATCCTATTTACATGGAAATAAATAAAAATAACAAAGCAAGAGAAATGATTAAAGCATACAGATATAAAAGATTTAAGCAGAAAAACAAAGTGATTAAAACATCAACAAACATATTTTGAAGGCTGAGCAAAATTGTTAAACGAACAAATTTTCAAGCGTTGACAAATATAATTTACTGATTGAAAATGTATTTAGGATCGAGAAGTCAGTCCCCACAATGCAAAATCTAATTCTTATTGAAAAAGAAACTTACTATGAAATGGATGTTGAGCTTTAAAAGTATAAATCTAATAATGGATATAATCTACTTTAAATTGAATATTTTTCAAAAAGGGAGGGGCCCAAGCTCTGTTACCGGAACGTTTCTTAGAATGAGTCCATACTAGAGTAGAGCATGTCATAAACACATGTCGCCAACTTATGGCGAAAAATGTAGAAAATAAGTCACCGACCTCAAGAGGGAAAGAATCTCTGGGAAATGGACTATGAATAAGAAGTCACTGACTCGAATTCAACCATTTTGCGATATTATTATTATTATTATTATTATTATTATTATTATTATTATTATTATTATTATTATTATATGATGCGATGAAACGTATTCACATAGAACTAGCACACAGGGGCCATTGATTTGAAATTCAAGCATAGGTGACGTCAAATAAACTCAGCCACCCTGCCTTATTTTATTTTTTTTTTAACACAACCAAGTTATATAGTTCAAGAAACAATAGTAAAGGCACAGAGAGGCATTCTTGAAGTTTACCACACTCTCAGACAAAGAGGCGTCCCATATCTCTTAGCCCCGATAATGAAGACAATAGCCAAAGGGAACATAAAAAAAATGAGTAAAATAAAATATCAAAATATTAAGATACGCAACAGGAAGAATCAGAAAAACAATGCACCAGCAAGAGACCACCATAAAAGACAAGACAGCGGAAGAGGAAGGCTGCAGATGATTGCCAAAAAAAAAAAAAAAAAAAAAAAAAAAAAAAAAAAAAAAAAAAAAAAAAAAAAAAAAAGATACACGCGACAGCAAAGAATAAAGAGGCAAAAGAAGACGAAGATAAACAAGAAAGTTCCGATTAAAGGGCAAAATAACAACGAAGAATGAAACTAGGAAAAACGCAGAACGATAATAAGTTTGCTATTCATTTCAAAATAAACAACCACGAAGAAAAATATTCGAGGGAAAAATAACAATAAAGGAAAATAACTTAAAATATGAGAACAGGGGCGGAGGAGAACGAGAATACAAGTAAGGAATATGAATAAGAATGAAAAAAAAATAATAATAAAAAATAAGGGAGAAAAAACCCCAAACACTAGAACGAGAAGGGGAAAAAATACAGAGACTAAAAGTAAGAGACAAGACGGGGAAAGATCAGAGGCAAAGACAAGAGTATTAGAGGCGCTATCAGGAGACTACTGGCGCAGACATTACCCCGAGACCTGGTGGCATCGACAACCGCTGATAATGGCCGGTGGTATTGCCATCATGAAGGGAAGAAGGTCCATGAGAAGTCAGGAGGCAATCTTGCTAAGCAACGAGGCGAGTTGCTGCTGGTGGTTGTTGCTATTGCTATCATTATTTTAGTCACTGCGACTGGGAACTGCAATTGTGCGTGGTTTCTATTATGACTGTCTGTCTGTCTGTCTGTCTGTCTGTCTGTCTGTCTGTCTCTCTCTCTCTCTCTCTCTCTCTATCTCTCGCTTCGTTTAGTTACATTGGCCAAGTTCGATTTTCGTCTGTGTATCCGTCTCATTCTAGTCGGATTATATGTCTCAGTTGTTATATATACAACGGACTGGTCAAAATTTAAGCTCTCCTTCTCTGTATAAACACACACACACACACACACACACATATATATATATATATAATATACTATATAATAATATACACATACAGGCACACATCAGCACACACGTATATATACAGGGTGTCCATAAAGTCCAGTACCATTCTGGATAATAAAATACCTGTAATGGTACTGGGACTTTATGGACACCCTGTATATTTATATATTATATATATATATATATATATAGTATATATATATATATATATATATATATATATATATATATATATATATATATATATATATATATATATAATATATTATATATATAGAGAGAGAGAGAGAGAGAGAGAGAGAGAGAGGAGAGAGTTATGTGTGAGTATACATATTTACTGATCTATATATTATTGGCCACTACGCATGTCTATCTTTGCACGTCCCAATATCTCTAACCACTCAGATAAAAACTAAAGGAACAACAACATCCGTATCCCATGAAGGAATATCGAACGTAAGAAATCGAAGAAGAAAAGATGTTCGGAAGCTGCGTGGTGTGTGTGTGTATGTGTATGTGTGTGTGTGTGTGTATGTGTGAGGAGAGGATCCGATCCAGCAAGGTCAAGGCAGAAGAAGGGTCCTGCTGGTCAGCCAGGCGTATCGGCATCGGCGTCTCTGCCTCTTGCGAGAGCGTCTTCTTCTTCTTCTCCTTCCCCCCCAACCCCCCACTCTCTCTTTCTTCTTCTTCTTTCGTTTCTCTCCTCCTCCTCCTCCTTCTTTACCAGCACTATGTTCCCTCTTCTATTTCCTTGCACACTTGCCATTACTTCCTTATCAGAGACGTGAAATTTGCGTTAGTTATACATGATTAAATGACTGACGTTATGTCTACCCTAATAATCTTTTTTCTCAAAGAAATTCTTGACCACAGTAATTGGAGGATACCATAAAAAAGTAAATATATGTGTGTGTGTGTGTGTGTATCTCCTTTACCACAAATATATTCTATTACAATCATATTAATTTTGTTTATCTATAATATTAGCTTCTCAAATCGACACTTATTGCTGCATATCCCTATTCAATAGATATTCTAAAGGATTCTGACTAATTTTCAGTATAATCCTCCGGTTAAATTACTCTAAATTATCATTTAAATAACGCCACTGACCTCTTGCGCATTTAGTACGCAATTACAAAAATCCCTGTCAATTCGAATTCCAAAACAAATTAGCATCTCTAACGCGAAAACCCGAGTCCCATTCCAAGAGCCAGAAAGAATCTGGCTTGATTCGACAGATATTCCCGCCCGTTCCCGTCGATTCCGACGCCCAGATAAATTCAAACACCTCCCATATTCGACAGATATTCCAGCGAATTCCCGTCGATTCCAATTCCAGAGACATCCAAGGTATGGCATTCAATTAGGATGAAATACTGCGGTCTATAGGCGAGATCTGCACTTCAGTAAATCAAACAGGTGGCGTATATTCTAGGATTCCAAGTCACCGATTCCAAGGCACCGTCGGGATACGCATATTATGGTGGAGGGTATGCCACGATTAGCTTCTGGAATAGAGGAGGGTATGGCACGATTAGCTTCGGGAATAGAATTGGGTATGCCACCGATTAGCTTCGGGAATAGTGGAGGATATGACGCAATTAGCTTTGGGAATAGAGTAGGGTATGCCACGATTAGCTTCGAGAATAGGGGATGGTATGCCACGATTAGCTTCGGGAATAGAGGAGGGTATGCCCCGATTAGCTTCGAGAATAGGGGAGGGTATGCCACGATTAGCTTCGGGAATAGAGGAGGGTATGCTACGATTAGCTCCGGGAATAGAGGAGGGTATGCTACGATTAGCTCCGGGAATAGAGGAGGGTATGCCACGATTAGCTTCGGGAATAGTGGAGGATATGCCATGATTAGCTTCAGGAATAGAGGAAGGTATGCCATGATTAGCTTCGGGAATAGAGGAAGGTATGCCATGATTAGCTTCGGGAATAGATGAGGGTATGCCACGATTAGCTTCGGGAATAGAGTCAGTTGCTATTAGTTCAGCTATAACGGCAACAATAACAATAACAACAACAACAACAACAACGATAATAACAATGATGATGATAACAATCTACTTAAAAATAAAGAAAAAATACCTTACAATATGTGTGAGTGTGTGTGGTTTCCTTACTTTTGGCGATATACATTCTACACCACTACGATGAAAAAGGCAGTAGCGCATCGCTGGACATGAAAAAAAAACTATCAGCATTTATTCAAAAGCAAATACCTCAGGATTTCCAGAGAGAGAGAGAGAGAGAGAGAGAGAAGAGAGAGAGAGAGAGAGAGAGAGAGTATAATCTAAAAAAAAACAAATCTGTCAACCTTTTCAATGCATAGGTACCCCAATATTTCCTGAGAGAGAGAGAGAGAGAGGTGAACTCCAGTCCTTTTAGTCACGTTAATCCTCACAGACAGAACGTTCTGTCACGCAGACTCAACAAAAGCCCCTCAATCGCCAGGGAACGCACAGTTAGTCAACAAAAGCCAAATGGAAGGATGTTGACGCGTTTTAAAGGGACGTGGGATTTATCTAGCAGTGCAGGGCTCCGGAAGCACAAAAAAAAGAGAAAAAAAACACGTTTAAAGTGAACGTCTATTCGTGAAAATATGCAAAAAACAATTTATATAAATATACGAGAGATAAAGTGCTTTAAAAAAAAGTAATTTCGTTTAAAGAGAACGTCGACTCGTAAAGGCAATCAAAACAATGTACATTTACATACACTCATGCATACACACATACTACAAATATATATACATACACACACATATATAAGTAAAATACAAGATAAATGAAAATAAGTAAATGATTACTTGATGTTTCAGATTTTAGGCATCATTTAAAGGAAACATTCAAAACGTATACTTTAACAAATAGCTAAAAAATTAATAAGCAAATAACAGAAATTGTGAATTCGACACTACAGAACTTTTGCATTAATATTTGATACTGCCGGACTAGAGGATTTTTGGCGGAGTCCTTCAGTTGCGGCAGAAAGGAAATTGATTTTCTTTACAACCATATTCTTTCGTCCTTTTTTACTGTACCTCCATTTATATTCTCTTTATTCCGTCTTACTTTCCACCCTCTCCTAAAATTGATTCATAGTGCAACTGCAAACTTTTCCTCCTGTTATACCTTTCAAACTTTTTACTCTCAATTTCCCTTTCAGCGCTGAATAACCTTATATTCATTTCAATTCAATTCAATTTCCAACCGTAATTCATTCCCCTCTCCTTTTAAAAAACCATTAGTTCATTTCTCCTCTATCAAAGTAGGTGATACACTTCGATTTAAGTATCTAAATTTTACTGTTAGATCCTCATTACAATAAAAATGCAACAATGATCCGCTTCAGTAAAAAAAATAATAATAATCCTGAATATCTGTCACATCCTCAACGTGAGCTTTTGATTCATAGGAAACATCCAGGCAAAATGATCTTATACTCCAAGACGGTTTCTCGAAGTTTGACCTAAATTCTGAAATAGTATTATTTATTTGCTTTGTTTACGAGTTTTCTTCGGGTATAATACAACATCCTCGTTACTTTACATAAATAAATATCATGAAAAGAGAGAGAGAGAGAAGAAAAGAAACAAATCTTTAGACACTGATAAACCGTTATCTTACAGAACCACAATAACCTCTTGAAGAATGACAGCTTTAGAGCAAATATCGATTATATTAAAAAAAAAAAAAAAATTCTAAAGACATAAAACCTACTCTGAAGTGTTGATAAGACTTCTCTTGAGGTGCCACCACTCTGGGGAAGATGTACCCAAGAAGTGAATTCGCATATGAGATTTACCCAAAAAGAAAATTGGAAGATGGTAAAAAAAAAAAAAATTGTATCGAAAAACAGGATTTTAAAAAATCTTTTTTTTAAGGGTTTTTATAACGAAGAGTTTGCCAGATTAGCAACCGTGTCCTTAACCACTCAACACGATACAGAACGTAGGAACAAAAAAGCAAAACAGTGAGGTCTAACCCTTAAGGAAGCGATTATCACATCCTCGAGAAATATCCCCATAATGGAGACCGAGAAATACTGAGGCTGAGATCCCCAAGGCTTTGGTTAGAGTAGCGGCTGAGCCGATCGGTTTAGGCTGCATACAAGAAGTAATGTTGTTTGGCTGAAGTTGTTTGGTACAGAGGGGGGCCATTATTGACGAAATGATATCAAATATGGTCAATCTAAAAAAAATCATCATGCATTATAATTGATTATGCAAATAACGTCAGTCTTTCACTAATGTTTTTATCTTGACTACCTCACAAATAAAACACAAACACAAAACCATTCCTTCAGTTGGTTTAACAACGTTAAAGTCAACTCTACAGGATCCTTAAAATGACAAAATATGCGTCACGTATCATACCCTTTCAAACAAATACTGTTAAGTACCATACCCTTAAAACAAATACTGTTAAGTATCATACCCTTTCAAACAAATACTGTTCAGTATCGTACCCTTAAAACAATTACTGTTAAGTATCGTACCCTTAGAACAAAACTGTTAAGTATCGTACCCTTCAAACAAATACTGTTAAGTATCATATCCTTGAAACAAATACTGTTATACCCTTGAAACAAATACTGTTAAGTATCGTACCCTTAAAACAAATACTGTAAAGTATCATGCCCTTAAAACAAATACTTTAAGATGTCAAAATATGCATCAAGTATCATACCCCTAAAAGATACACTGCTCCATACCCTAATCTAGCAACTCGGTCCATGCTAAAACCTCCATTCGTTACCCCTTTTGAAGTGTCACTTTTAAAAACCAGGAGATCACATTCCCTTCCCTTTATAAACAGTCTTCCTTGTGCCTCTGGCTGATAAACCTACGGTTCTATGTATGGGCGCGCGACGGTCAAAGGTCACAGGCGTGTTTTTAAGGGCGTGGTGGACCACCCATATATCACGGCCGTTGATAAGGCGATTATATGCCCCCTTCGTTCCTTAAGCTACGTAATTTCTTACTCTTATCTTCCGAAATGACAGTTGGGCTAAATCACTTTACAACTTCGAAGATCTGCGTTTTCCAGCACTTAGAAACAAGCTGGAAAATATTCGTTTGTTCTTTAGAGGACAGAAATTAGACAATAAAAAAAAATTAGATCGTTAGCGTGGAAATTTCCAGAACATAATTCATACCATAATAAGACTAACGGTAAAACAAATTTTGCCAAGATGTGGATTTCCCAGGAAAAGAACCCCTAGAAAATGCCATGAATTTCAGACTAATGACATTTTAACGAATGCTGCTGACTTAACACCGTAGAAAACTTCCCAGAAGAAAACTGTGAATCTTGCAGCGACACTCACCACGACTAAGAATCCCGCTGTGAGAGAAATGAAGGCCATAACGGGAAAATTAACTAGACTGTAACGAAGTGGAAATGAACACAAGTTCTTTTATTGTGTATGAACTGCACTGTGTTCTTAGTTCAGTAGCTTGAGAGAAAAAATTATTTACACAAGAAAACACCAAATCTGCCTCTACTAAGGCCACGTTCCAGACGGTCTAAAAGCCTATGTATATGTCAGTAAATGTTGCATGTAAACATAAATGCCAAAGACAGAATGAGACTGAGAATCACGGAATGAAATCATTTTGACTAAAATCAGAATTCAGAACACAAACAACACCGCCAAAAAATTCAAATTCCCAGCCATCAAAAGTTGGGTAGCGGACCAATGAATCAAGGAATGGGAGAAGTTGCTTTCGGTAAAGAAATGCATAAATAAAGCGACAGAATTTCAAACTTTAAATGGCATACGAATGAATTCACATATTATTCAGAGACGTTCAGTGTTAAATAAATATTTCATTTACGGTTCGCGAAGGCTAAATATTGCTATGAATTTTAATTTGCGGGGGCATGTTCGTAAGTATTGCAATGCTCTAGAAAGCAACACGGACGAGACCTGAGTAAATGCAAATAATTATCCTACAAGAACAAGGCGTGACCCGACCTCCAGCTCACTCGGGGCGCGTGCTAAAATCTACAGTCAAATAGCCCATTGTTTCACCAACGAAAATTAAAATAAATACGCTATAATATGCACATTACTTATATTTTATATTTTCATTCGAATAAATTCTTGTATCTTTGACTCAACGCGAAACACCTTTTTCAGACCTTTTAAGGCTCTTCCATGGGGTTTTCCTAACACCCCCCCCCCCCCTCATCCAACAACCAACAACAACAAAGCAGTTTGTAGGCCTACTCCCCGAGTAAGCAAAAATGATTTCAAAACACACAAAACGGGTCTAGAAAACTATACGCAAGTTATTCAAGGTTTGAAAACGCCCCTTGTAGATTGTAGCACAATTTATGAGTATCCACAATATTAAAAGTATTGGCAACAATATTAATAAAGATATAACCTACAGAGTTATGAGGAAAGTATTGGAAAGTTCTTGATATCTCGAAAAGGCACGATTGCTTTCAAATATTTACCAAACAAGCAGTTTGTTACTCCTAAATTATTCTTAAAAAACTGGTTACCCTCCACCTTCAGACATTTCTTATCAAAATTTCAAACTCTCTCTCTCTCTCTCTCTCTCTCTCTCTCTCTCTCTCGATAAATATGGAGCAATCCATCCCACGACACGAGGGAACTTTCGGTCAGCCGGGAGTGATTTATAAATCTCACCAACATTTCACAGCTTCAAAATCAACCAAATGAATAATTCACTCAGAATGAAGGATATCAAGCTTAAAGAGAAGGTCAGGCGTAATGCTTGCAATTCATGGATATATTTCTGAGGCCTTTTAACTTTTAACCTTTGAACTTGTATTTACGTGAGATTATGACCGGATATATTATGACCTCGCTTCGGGATACGTAGAATGGATAAGACGTAATAATGTAAATAACCACCACAAAAACAGAGAGAGAGAGAGAGAGAGAGAGAGAGAGAGAGAGAGAGAGAGAGAGAGAGAGAGAGAGAGAATGCTGATATAATTTAATCAAATTATATAAAGTAGCATCATATGAAAAATTCATCATTCGAGAAAGAGTTGTGGGATCATAATTTAACAAAATAAGTAAATGGCGTCACGAGAGCGAGGTCAACGGACAGGCAGACAAAATGGAGAGAGAGAGAGAGAGAGATTATAATCTAATCAACAGTTAAATTACCATTATGTGACAAATTTATCATTTGAGGAAATGTTGAACCAAAATTTAACGAAAGAACTAAATGGCGGCGAGAGAGCGAAGTCATAGACAGGAAAACTGACACGAGAGAGTTTGGTTGTGAGGATTAGGAGGAGGAGGAGGAGGAGGAGGAGTTAGGAAGAAGACAGACAAAACAAATATAATCCAAAATTCATCGCTGAGGGGGAATCAAGGCTTCCCAAAGGTCTCTCTGAGAGCTTTTCTCTAATCGATGGCCAAGCCAAGCAGCGTCACTGGTGGCTTGACCCAGACGTAAAATATGGATGATGGGAATCGAAGGTCAGATTCGGAGGGAGACTTCATGCATGAGTTAACCGGGTGAAGGAGCAGGAAGGTTGGGGGGTGGGGGAGACGGGGAGGGGGGAAGGGGGAGGCAAGGAAAGACATCCCTTGGAAAGATGGGGGCGGGGGAGAAGTGTTTCAAGGTTGGGGTAGTTGAAAAGAAATGTAAAGGTTGTATGTACCAGAAGAGTATACGCCGGCGTGTTAACATTAGTACACTAAGCAAAGCAGCTTTTTATTAACTTTCGGCACAAAGCAGAAAATAGATCATTTTAACATATTGCTTTATCACTGCAATTACCATTTCGGCAAGTTAGATATATTTATAACAAATGAAAAATGAAAAATGTGGAAATACATAAATTTTCCTCGTACACGACATTGAAAATTCAAACAGATAAGGTAAGCACCACGTCGAGAGTAAAGTAGTGACTTGCAAAAAAAAAATCAAACTGACGACTGGGATTCAAGAATATACCAGACGTCTTCTTACCTGGCTTTATTTATTACCTTGGGTTTCGTTACTTTATAAATTATTATTTTTTTAACTAATCTAGCGGGTCAAAGTTTGAAGATTGAGAGGGAATGCAAGCAAATGAACGTTACACTCAACTCAACTACAGATTTAATATAAGTAAAAAACCATAGATTTAGTTTAAAAAACCATAGATTTAATATAAGTAAAAAAACCATAGATTTAATTTAAAAAACCATAGATTTACTATAAGTAAAAAACCCATAGATTTAATTAAAAAAAAACTCGATTTAATATAAGTAAAAAAACCATAGATTTAATTTAAAAAACCATAGATTTAATATGAAAAAACCACAGATTTAATATAGGTGAAAAAACCATAATTTAATTTTAAAAACCCCAGATTTAATATAAATAAAAAAACATAAATTTAATTTTTAAAAATCATAGACTTAATATAAGTAAAAACAATAAATTTAAAAAACCACTGATTTAATATAAGTAAAAAAAATCCCATAGTTTTAATTTAAAAAAAAACGATTTAATTTTAAAAACCATAGATTTAATATAAGTAAAAAAAAACTCATAATTTAATTTTAAAAAAACCATAGATTTAATATAAGTAAAAAAGCCGTAGATTTCAATTTAAAAAAAACCATAGCTTTAATATAAGTAAAAAAATACTCTAAGTGTTGTAAAATCATTCTAATATTGTCACAAATCCAGCCTCTTTCAAGAAATCAATACAGTAAGTGGATATTCATGCTGGCCGAAGGTCTCACAAGTCAAGTATTGGATTTTACGTAACTTTCGGTAACAGTAGAAAAAAAAAAAAAAAAAAAAAAAACCCATAATTCTGTTTTCAATTTGGCATTATATTTCCGCTCCAATTTTTCGAAAATGAAGGCAATATCCTCCCGGCAACACCGCCTACGAGGAAAATGTAACATATGAAATCTCGGGTTCATTTTATCATCTCATCAGTAATAACAACCTCGACACAGATTCTGCGTGATCACTGACTGCGCCACACACACACACACACACACACACGCAGAGGGAGAGAGAGAGAGAGAGAGAGAGAGTTGTGATGGAACTTTAACAAGAGCGGAAATTATAAAAAAAAAAAAAGGACAAAACTACTGTAGCTCATCTACAATATCCTGTCATAGGAGCCATAAGAAAAATAACAGCAAGGGATAATAAGTAACAAGTTGATTACTACGAAAACTAATGATGATAGAAGGATGTAGACGAAGATCGAAACCACACCGAACGATCTACACATTCATAAATATCAGAGCAAGAACCTGAAATGTTGATGTACAAAACATTGCAAAACATAGTATGAGTTTATGAAATATTCAATGAATAATATATATATATATATATATATATATATATATATATATATATATATATATATATATATATATACATATATATATATTATATATATATATATATATATGTATATATATTTATATATATATATATATATATATATATATATATATATATATATATATATAATTTATCCCATCGCCCATCGAAAGAACTATTACGAAAAAGACTTTGTCCTTTGCAACCAGAATACTTTCCTTTCAGAGATGTCTCTCCGATACAACGCTAGCGATAAATCGTTCCGAATATTAACCCCCCCCCCCCTCCTCAGCCCAAGATCCCTGCCCTCCCCCCATCCCTCCCTCCAGCCCCCAACTTATCCCCCGAGAAGGAAATAGCAAAATAATCAAATGAAATCCCCTTCAATGGTAAGCGATGAATAATTCAGAGTTCGGATCTTCGAAGAAAATCATCCTTTGTGTATAAAAGGGATTTCGGAGGAAAGGCATGTGAGGAGGAGGAGGATGGAGGAGGATGGAGGAGGAGGAGGAGGAGGAGGAGGGGGGGGGGCGGCGGTGGCTAAGAAAACTAAGATGGAGAAGGAAATGAATAGAGAAAGGGAAAGAGGGGAAAACGAAGAAAAGAAGAGACTGGTATTTGGACGAATGAGAGAAATGAACATTGGGATGATAAAGAAGTTGAGAGAGTTAGAAGTAAGAAAATAAAAATGGGTGTAGAAGAAATAAAAAAAAAATGAGTAAAGGTGAATGAAGATGAAGAGAGGGAGGAAGTGAATTGTTAAGAAGAAAATACTGTGAAATAGTAAAGCTAAGAAGACGGAGGAAGAAGGGGGAGTATTAAAAAAATGAAATGGATAGAAAATGAAACGGCCGATAAAAACGGAATTACGAGAGGGACGAAGAACTTTGTAAGAACATGAAAAGACGAAAGACATGGAAGCGAGAGGAGGAGGAAAAAAAGGAATAAAAGATTGAACAGCCGAAGAATTGGAGATAGTCTAGATCTTCCTAAAGGGTTCGAGAAAGCTCAAAGAAGTCGACGCCCTTCGGACTCATCCCAATACAAATGCCTTTTGGAAGGGGATTCTGAGGCTGTGCAAAAGAGGAACAAAAGGAACGGACGAGGAAAAGGATGGGGGGAGGGGGGGGGGAGGGGGGGGGACTGATGGTCATGGAAAAGGGCGCAGGCGCGGACGATGATAATGGAAAATAGCCACACAGAGGAGCCATGATCACAGAGGTACGAACGGGAAGAGAGAGAGAGAGAGAGAGAGAGAGAAAGGAATAATAGTTATTTTCAAAAGCCTTTCAATTTTCAAGATATTCCAGTTACTCTGAATAGACTTGGAATGTGTGTACTTGTTGTGCTAAAAAGAAAAAAAAAAAGAGAGAGAAACAAATCTTCAACATAAGAAAACACTGGAATGAACTGAATTTACAAAGTGACTTATCGGTTAACAACAATAATTTCTTATGCGATACACATGAACATGGAAATTGAAACCCCTGTCCTCCAATAAAAATGAACAGGAGTGACAAATATTTTTATTGTTAAAAAAAAAGTAATCCAAAACACTTACCGGAACAATATAAAAGTCGAGCGCATTCAATTTCAGTGATAAAAATAATGGCCCCACAATACAATAGAGAAGCAATGTAGGCATGAACATCTGACGATCAACCCAACATGAACACAAACTCGTACACAAACAAACGTACACCAATTACAAAGTGATCAATCGCAACTCTTTAATACCTTTGAAGATCAAATCATCGACAAATTACAGTTAATAAACCAAAAAGGAAAATCCAATCAAGCGAATAAAAATCTATTACTTTTATAAATAACACCTAATACTACTAAAATTATATAACCTTCTATATAAAATATAAATCGATACTTTCATTCAAAGCATTTCGCAAAATATAAAATCAGCTAAATGTCTAAAAACATATTAATCCATCATCAAAAGCTGACTCAAATGAATATCCTCGTTAACCAGGTCTTAATACCTTCAGAAGCGAAATCTACCAATTATAAAAGCCCAACAGTTAAGAGATAATAAGCCTTATCATAAACGAGGAACATAAAAAAAAAGAAAAAAAAAAAAAAAACAGCGACAGAAAAGCATAAATGGAGAAAAGTGGCTGAGCTTAAAAGTTCTTTGCCACCAGCTGTCGACGACGAAGGCTTTCGGGCCGACGTTCCCACCACAAGCAACACTCACAAACGCACACAAACAAAAAATACACACACACACACACAAATGCTCTTGCATACAAATACACGTACACACATCAACGTGCTGACAAACACACTTGCATCACAAACACACTCGCATCACAAACACGCACATACTTGCACACAAACACACACACACTTGCAAACAAATCCATACTCACGCACGCACACACTTGCACACAAACGCTACGCACAATGGCACACAAACACACAATTGTACACAAAACACACAATGGCACACACTTCCACACAAACACTTACACACAAGCACGCCCACACATACACGCGCACATAAACACACACACACACACGCACTCACAAGGCGCACGCAGAGTCCGACGGGTGGTGCTTTTGCTCGATTCTCTCTCCAAGAAAGTTTTTGCATCTAACTTCAGTCTAAACTCACTTTGTCGATTTCAAGTTAACCCTCGGCAAGTTGAGCAGCGGCCGGCAGAGGTTCCGAGGAGGAGGAGGAGGAGGAGGAGGAGGAGAGGAGGAATGTACGTATAGCTTGGGAGGATGAAATGCACGCTGTAGGGGGGAGGGGGGGGAGGGCTGAATTTTACATGGTCCGGGAAAGGACGGAATGTACACACTTTGGGAAAATGAGATTCAAGTCGTTTGCATAAACAAAAAAAATATGTAAATGTGCAAGTGTACTTGTATACATAATACGATATATATGATAGAATTTATTTTATCTATATTTATATATAGGATATATATATATATATATATATATATATATTATACATATATTACATATTAACATCTATAATTTTCCCAAAGCATATATACATTTTACCCAAATATAATATAAATTATATATATATTAATAATATATATATTTATTATATATATTATATTTTTACCAACAACAGACAAGAACCATTTGATCAAGAACAAAGTTTAATGGGCCATGGAATATGATACCCTTTTCCAGCCCAAGCCGGAAGAGGGGAAACGACACTGGACGTCTTCGAGTCTAACAATACCGCGATCTGTCATCCATTTTTCTCCTTAGGTGTTCTGTGCTAAATATTCCTTTTCATCTTCCCATCCACCAGCAGCGTTGCAACATCCAATGTTCGCCAGGCCACACAAACAAGCGGCGACGAGGACAGTGTTGCCAACCATTCCCGGTTGGAATTACAGCTTCCCGCACTCCAAAGGTTAGCTGAAATTGGAATTTCTCCGTTCCCGAAACCTTTTACCTGAATTGTACTGAAGCCTATGATCACCGGAACAGCTACACATTTCTAAACAAACGTCGAAGCGCGGTAGAAACGCGAAAGAAATGAGTCCACGAAGTACATAATATTATATTCAGATATATTCCAGCGAAATTGTATTTTCGGGATATGAAAGCAGATCTGAAATCAAAGGAAAATGTTGCATGCGTTATTCATCATGGTCAGTTCTCTGGGTCACGCTGTGTATTTAGCCGAAGAAAAAGTGAAATTGCAGTAGGAATGGACTGATATTGATGAGAAAATAAAAACATTCACGAGATACTTTGGTGAGACATATAACATTCAGCATAATCTGAAATTATGTCCATTAAAAGCAATGATCCTACTAAGTAGACTATAATATTTAAAATGTATTCTTCCTAATCTGAAATGTTTTGTTTTGCGAAAAATATTTGGTCATATAAAGAGGTGTGGTAAGAATGAACGACAATTAATATTCAACGTAGATATGATTGATTGACTGATTGACGACAGTTTGGTCTGAAGACCTGAAACAGGAACCATTTGATTATTGAGGAGTGTGATGAAAAACGGTTAAAAGATAAAACTAAAATACAAGTAATAATCAGTGTTGATATGACCTACGGACACAATACGATTAAACTTTACATCCAGCACAAGAAGTTACATTGGAAACTTACGTTTTGATCAAGCAACAAGAATGTTCGCAACAAATTCACACAAACATGCACGTGACATTTGGCCATAACGCAAACATGAATCTAGGCACATTAGGACTAATTAACTTCTATTTTTATAGACAATGTGACCTTTATACAAACTTTGTGATATACCCACAATTGAACTTCATTAACGTGTGCATAGTACAACGTTTTAAATTTCAGAAGTGTCAGTAACAAATTCACACAGCATTTGCCCATAACACAAACATGAATTTAAGCACATAAGACTAATCAACTTCTTTTTTTTATAGACAATGTAGGCCTTCATACATACTTTGTGATATACACACAATATAACTTCATCAACATATGCGTTTATTAAATTTCAGTCGTGCCAGTGAATATCTGGCTTCAAGTACATGAAAGATAAAATCACCCACTAATTTCAGCAATTCTTCGTCTAGTTAATGGAAAAAAAAAGATGGCACAAGAACCAATTACTGTTAAATTCAATTGTTAAGGTTCATTATTCCAAAAAGACTTCCTAAACTACTTTATCCTAAACTACTTTAATCTGACACACCTCCAAATTCATAAAAAAAAAATATACAAATACTTCTCTTCAAACGGATAATTTCTCTAAATACCTGTACACTAATTTTTCAATATCCAGAATAGATACAATATATTTGTCACATATCTAAAAATACATCAATCAACTTTTGCAAAAAGAATACATTTTCAATTAAGTTTTCAGACGTGGGAATTTTTTTTATCAAACAATTCCTAATCAAATTTTCAGACGTGCGAACCTCTTTTATAAAATAATTCTTAATCAAATTTTCAGACGTGCGAACCTCTTTTATAAAATAATTCTTAATCAAATTTTCAGACGTTGCGCAACCTCCCTTTTATAAATAATTCTTAATCAAATTTTTCAGACGTGGCGGAACCTCTTTTTATAAAAATAATTCTTAATTAAATTTTCAGGCGTGGGAACTTCTTTTATTTACAAAGAATATCTGATTCACAGAAAAGGTTATTCGTATAAAGATGAACATAGTGCTTTCATATGAATAAAATAGATATCAACAAATAGACAGCAGTTACTGACTATCAAGAAATTCTCGTGTGGAATCCATTATCGGTTTGTAATTTTTTAGTGACACAATTTAAACAAAATCTTATGATGGCAGATTAAAAATTAACCTTAGTTCAAAGCAATGGAATAATAACTTGAATCCTGACGCTGTTAACCAAAACTACGCCGTCTTTGTCCTTTATTCAATAAAATGAGAATACAGTACTTTACAAAATATTACAAATATCTTGCCACAAAAAAAAGAACATAATATACAGGTCTAAAACTACCTTCAGAAGTTGATAATTCCATTTTTAAACCTTAAATGATAAAACAGCCAACTACTGAAGAAAAAGAATTGTCTTCAGTTGATAAAAAAGATACCGAATCGACAATAAATTGAAAAAAACTAATAGTATTTAGACCTAATTGTATTGGTTTATTATTTTTCAAAAGCTGAGATATTACAACAGTCACACAATACAAAACACCGAAAAAACAGATGGGTAAATAAATAAAACCCCAATAACAGCACTGTTGAAAAAACCAAACAAGCAAATGCATTTGCCCAAATCCATTACCGCATTTCCTATAAAAAAAAAAAAACATTCGTTCCATTACAGCATGACGGTGGAAACAAAAGGTACTCTTGGTAGATATGATGACCATGGAATTACTATTTGGAAAAAATTTATGCCATGATATGACGAGAGAGAGAGAGAGAGAGAATTGAAATAAAAGAAATAATCAGGATATTTACATACGGTAGAATGTTCATTTTGCCATAAAAACAATAACAATATAGTGGCAAACTGAGATTGTGCGTGTGTGTGTGAGAGAGAGAGAGAGAGAGAGAGGAAGGTGAATTTCTTACAATAAAATATTTTTAAAGATGAAAATTTCGCAACAATTTAACTTATTGAGAGAGAGAGAGAGAGAGAGAGAGAGAGAGAGAGAGAGAGAGAGAGAGGGTGAATTTCTTACAAAATATTTAAAGATGAAAATTTCTCAAAAATTAACTTATTGACAGAGAGAGAGAGAGAGAGAGAGAGAGAGAGAGAGAGAGAGAGATTCGAAGCCGCAGGCAGTGAACAAGTTGTCTTTCACTTTTAAAATCATTCGGGACCAGTCCCGCTCGGGACAAACCCATGCAAGGTTACTACGCCTTGTACTCGCTCCTTGGATAAAGACCTCCCTCCCCCCACCCCCCACCCCCATGCAAGGATTCCCCTTCCTCCCCCCCCCCCCCCCCACCCCCCCCCCCCCCCCCCCCCCCCCCCCCCCACCCTCATCCCATTCCCTCAACCGACTTATAACTGGAGCAACAAAGCCAAAGGCTTGGGATGGTCTTGGGTGTGAGCGGTCATATCGTGACCCGGAGGTGCCCGTCCAGAGCATTAACTCCCCCCCCCCCCCCCCCCCCAACCCCCATTCCCCATTCCATACCCCAAGCTCTGATGACCCCCAACCCCCAAAGATCCTGTGGTCCAAATGCCCATCTTCTCTCGTGCTTAATTTTGACTATTTTCTTTGTCTTAAGGTTGATGGGAGAAAAAGACGGTAATTCATGACCTCGTCTCGCACTCTTTTTTTTTTTTTTCTCACTTCACCTCTCTCTCTCTCTCTCTACTCTCTCTCTCTCTCAGCAAAAAACCGCTTTCTACGTTATTCCTTTGTCCACATGACCATACAGAAACCTCCGCTGCCAATACCTCGGACAATAAAGAAAACAAAAAAAAAATAATCTACAAAACGAAGAGAGAGAGAGAGGAGAGAGAGAGAGAGAGAGAGAGAGAGAGAGAAGAGGAAATACCACAAACCGAAAGACATCTGTATCTATAGTATCTATTTCTGGCCGCCTAGGAAGCGCGAGAGTCTTGAGGGAAAGAAAGCTCTCTCTCTCTCTCTCTCTCTCTTCTCTCTCTCTCTCTCTCTCTCTGTCCAAGACATGATTTATAGCGGAAGAGATGTTATATATGGATCGGGTTCTTATACCAACGGCCAGTTCCGAGGTATATAAAGAATGAGTAATGCCAGCTGAGTAAGACATCCAGGAGTGAATAACTGACTACGGCGCCACATTAATGAGGAGAGGAACGGGTGAGGGAGGGAGCTGAGTGAGCTGAGGAGGTAGATGATGAGGGAAGATTAGGTTGGGGGTTGAGTGATTAGAAGGGATTCGGGGAGTAGAGTAGTACTGTAACATCCAGGGAAGAAAGACCGCCATGGAATAAACAGGCTGGAAGAGAAAAGTGTTACTCATAATAAACTTGCCTTCAACTTTTCCCATTTCTATATGGGGTCGCTGCTTCTAGTCAGCCTTCTCCATCTTCCTCTGTCCTGTACAAGACCCTTTTCCTTCATGTCATTCAATAATTTATCTTTCCACCTGAACTTTGGCTTTCTGCCCTCCGCCTCCACGTTCATAACCCTCTGACATACGTGTCCATCTTCTCTCCTCATGACATGACCAAACCATTTGAGTCATAATACAAAGTAGATGAACCAATTTGAAGGCAAAGAAAACAAAAGTAGAAAGGATGGCAGCGAAGGAGGGAATAATACGAGGGAGAATAAACGTGGAAAAAAATGATCAAGCATGATTATACAAAATCCTGGAGGAAACAAACTGAAAGAGGAAAGTGTTACTCATAACTTAAACAATGGATGAACGAACTTGAAGGCGGAGAAAATTAAAGCCGAAAGTATAGCAGCGAAGGAAGGAATAAATATGAGGGAGCATAAACATGGAAAAAAAGGATCAAGAAAGACTATACAAAGCCAAATCCTTTATCAATGATAAGTGGGTTCTGTCAATGATAACCGAACAAACGGAAAAGACGCTGTCACTTTTCTCAGAAAAGTATCAAGAAGTGAGAATATCAACTCGGAAGCAGAAACGTCCGCTAATGCAGCAGTTCATAATAAACATTTATAAGGAAAATGATTTATTGAAAAGGAAAACGCCTACACGGAATGACAAGCAAAGAAGAAAGAGAATGATATTCTGAACATCGCCAACACT
>NC_061100.1:33676189-33731189 GCF_015104395.2 Macrobrachium nipponense
CATGAAAACAAAAAATCAAAATACAACTTTCGGTTATAAACGCAGCCATAGTTGATATCAGGCTCTCGAATGGTATCATAGTAGGACAGAAATGATCAAGATTTCAACAAAACAAGGCAAAACTTCGGCGCAATCGAGTTTTCTGTACAGAGTATAATGATGTATGAAACTCTCAGCCATTGCTCATGAAACTCGCAGCCGCGGCCCGTGAAACTTCCGGTCGCGGCCTAGTGGTGGCCTGTGTTTTTGCCACCTATAACGATGCAAAACGTACGATCATGTCTAACATTCACTTTAAATAAAATAAAAGCTACTGAGCCTAGAGGGCTGCTATTTAGTATGTTTGTGATTGGAGGGTGGATGATCAACATACTCATTTGCAGCGCTCTAGCCTCAGTAGTTTTAAAGATCTGCGGGGGGACAGAAAAAGTGCGGACGGACAGACAAATAGCCATCTCTCGAGTTTTCTCTAACAGAAAACTATAATCAAAGACTTAATATCTGAGTGCTATAAGTTCAACATTTCGTAATTATTTTGGAGTGGGGTTCTTCGAAGGTCTCTGCATATGTGAGTATGTGACAAATATGTAAGAGGATTCTGCAAGGCGCTTTAGTCTGAGTGTTTGTTTGTTTGTTTGTATGGTATTTTTACGTGGCAAGGAACCAGTGGTTATGCAGCAACGGGACCAACGGCTTTACGTGACTTCCGAACCACGTCGAGAGTGAACTTCTATCACCAGAAATACTCATCTCTCACACCTGATTGGAATGCCCGAGAATCGAACTCGTGACCACCGAGGTGGCAAGTCAAGACCATACCGATCATGCCAATGAGGCGTTTTTTTAAATCTGAGTGGAACCAGGTTAGAACCTATTGTAAGAACGTAGGTAACAAGCATATTCCATATTACAAGAAGTCAAATCATGCAATTTACAATATACGCGTGTATCAACGTGCAAAAAAAAAGTACTGTTATCACTAAATTGTTAAATACAGATACTTCAAGATACTTCACTATCATTAAGGCAACCAAACTATATTCAAAACATGAACGATAACATTATCCGGGACCCATAGTAGATCGCTATAAAAAAAAAGAAAAAAAAGTGAGTAAAATTCTTGCAAAATATTTAAAATGTTTGCTTCGCTGGATTTATTTTCCTGTTACCCTGACTGACTCGCTAATTTGCCTGCAGACAGGTAATATACGACTAGCTCTCTCTGGGCAGAGTAATGAATCTCTTTCTTAAGAGGAAATGACATTCGCTTGTGAGGCTAAAAAATAAAAAAAAAGGAAATTTAGTGCGAATATGTAGCGTTATAGGGAAATATGGATATGCCTTGGATTACTACATTTATTATTAACTATCAATACAATAATGTCAATGAATAATCATAACTACAGTTTATTATCAAAAGAATATATAATAATAAACAATGAGTATAAACCTCACAAGAATATGAATTCAAAAATAAATTGAAATAAATATAAAAGAAATATAAATATAATATTTTATCAGTATAATAACTTATAAGTATAATTATACGTACAGATTATCATCAAAGGAATGTATATGTATAAGAATATACAATAACCATCAACCTCGAAAGAATGCGACTTTAAATAAAAAATAAAATGAAATAAATATCATTGGGCTGAATTTATCCAACCAACCGCAAGAAAATAATATAGGAAATAAAAAAAATCAACAAACAAAGGAAACATCGGAGAAGAAACAGAAAGAATTAATGAGAACTAAAGAGAAACATCAACATAAATCCTGAAGTTGAAAAACCTCCACAAGACAACAACCCCCCCAACCCCTGCAGAACAAAACGAGCAACTCAAATGGAAAGAGAGCCCCGGCTACGAATTGGAATTAGAACAGGAGCTCTCTCTCTCTCTCATTCGTCAGATCAATAGCCCTTCCAACAGGAACATCAAAGCGACCTCAGGAGGAAGAAGAAGAAAACCATCCATTACAGACTCATTTACTTCCATTCCCGCTCTGCATTTCTATCAATCTCGATTTTTTTTCCCTACCTTTTTTTACCTACCTCTTCCACCCACCTTCGTTCTATATTTTTTTTTCTTTTTTAACCTTCTTCGTCCTCTTAAAAGCCATAAGGTCCATTAGAACAATGTTAATTGTTACCTCGGCCCTCAACCGGCCCCTTCCACCTCCCCAAAATTCCCCCCCCCCCCCAAAACCCACAGCATTTCTCCTGGCGGCTGAGGCCCCTCCCAACCCAACCCAACACCAAACTAGAGTCCGCTCGCATAAGAGCTTTTGTTTCTTCAAGTCTTTTGTTGGTCATTGTTTCAGATATCTCTTCATTTCGCGCATTCTCTGAGGGTGGCAACAAAATCCTAAAAAAAAACCAGACCCTCTTCCAACAGGGAGGAGCGGTTGGGGGGGGGGGGGGGGAGGTGAAGGAATAGATTCAAAATAAGAAGATATTCAAAAATAGCATGCAGTCCTTGTAGCGCGCTACAAAATCTTAGCTGAGGATTTTCAAGTTATCAATAATAATAATTTATTTACAATAAAAAAAAAACTTCCAATGATTTCATTAAATCTGAGCCAGCAATTGCCATAAGTTTTCTTGCTTCTGGGAAATCGTTTATTTCAAAATCTGCACTGAATAAACCAAAGAAATTCAGATATAAAAAAAATCACACTAACAAGGATATATAAATTCCATAAAATTCACAATAACAAATATATCTAACATACCATAAAATTCACAATAACAAAGATATCTATCATTCCATAAAATTCACAATATCAAAAATATCTATCATTCCATAAAATTCACAATAACAAATATATCTAACATTCCATAAAATTCACAAAAACAAAGATATCTAACATTCCATAAAATTCATATTAACAAAGAAATCTTTCATTCCATAAAGTCTTTTTCAAAGTTCATCCTCGATCCCAACTGAAACGGAGAAGGGTCAAGAATTCCGTCGTTCAGAAACGAACAAAGAACGCCATGTTTATGGGTTAATTAATTCTTCAATGAAGTCCGATTTCTAGTTGGGACATTCCTCGAGGTCCCATAACTCAAGTGGGATTCTTCGGGGATCTCTGTTCCTGCACACAGACCTTTGTCTCCCCTTTCAAAGATGCTCTTCCTTATGTCTATTCTCTTATTCAGAAGTGGATCAAGTTTCTCCTCGTAGACGTTTCTATTGTATCTTAACGGTACTGATCAGAGCTACATCTTCATTTCGTTTAATAATCCCTCGGAACATCTAATAATATTTGAATTTGACAGAACTCGACGCCAAATACCTGGAATTATTCGAGTTTGACAAATAACTCACAGAAATTAAAAATTCACACTAAAACTTCTCTCACTTTTTCTTCATAGGTTAGGGGAGCGATACGACTTTTTAAAATACGTCTTTCCAAAGCAATTTTTCCATTTATTTTTTTTTTTAAACCGATCTGCAAAAGATTCATTCTGCCAGGCACAAAATTCTAATTCTCTCCCCAGAACCGAGCCTCATTCTTTTCCTAACAACTAACCCCCCCCCCCCCCCACCCCCCCCCCCGTTCACCCCCCCCCCACCCCTCCCTTATTCCTCTTTTTTTTTTTTTTTTTTGGGTTTTTTTTTTTTTTTTCTTCCGTTTAGGCCTCAACTTGCTAGGGGGCATTCAATTGCTGGGCTCGTAGGCCTTCGGT
Source organism: Macrobrachium nipponense (assembly GCF_015104395.2). Classification (NCBI taxonomy): domain Eukaryota; kingdom Metazoa; phylum Arthropoda; class Malacostraca; order Decapoda; family Palaemonidae; genus Macrobrachium; species Macrobrachium nipponense. The sequence continues at coordinate 33,679,890 of NC_061100.1, forward strand.
TTGAGAAGAAAGGACTACAACATCGAAAAGATATAACTTTCTTATTAACAATCTTTAACTTGAATTTATGTAAAAAAAAAAATCTCTTTTTCGTTTGTCCTACAATAACATTTCAATTCGCCCTGTTCAACTCCAGCTTTAGTCTGTTTCATGTGATGTCCGTGCATTGGTTTGTTGTGCCAGTCCTCTGTTCTGTTTGTTATTCTCCTGTCTCTGTATATTTCTGGATCTTCGTCTACTTTTATCAGTCCTTCTTCCTATGCACTCTTTGGCCACTCGTCTTCACCAGTTTTAAGAAATTGCCCCAGAGCTCTGCTCTCGATGTTGACGCAGTCCTCTATGCTTAGTAGTCCTCTCCCTCCTTCCTGTCGTGTTATTGTATAATCTGTCTGTATTTGCTCTTGGGTGTAGTGCTTTGTTTACTGTCATATATTTCCTTTTTATTATTATTATTTCAGTAAATGAGACCCATTCTCATAGAAGAAGCACACAGGGGTATTAATGACTTGAAATTCCTGCTTCCAAAGAATATTGGTTTCAACCTCCCACCGCAGACCCCACACTGCAGCAGTAACTGACCCGATACAGAGCCAGTGATTTTTCATCGCTTTGGGGGAGACGCGAGCCTGCAACATTTGAGTGGTTTACTACGACACTTACCTCTATACCGGCGGACCAGTAAAAAGCTTGGGATGTCAGCAAGTAATTATACATATACTGATCCTCAATCTTAATTGTTAATGAAACAATTCAGATTGTTCATGAACCTAGATGGAATAATCTGATAAGGCCGAAGACTTGATAACAGAATATCGCGCGCGAAGAATGGGAAGAATATAGCAAGCGAATGTTTAATAAAACGCAGGCGAAAAGCACACGAATAATGATAGAATGATAAAGAATGTGTTTTAATTTCAACGGCGGATACTTTCCCCATTTGTTAACCTCTAAAAAAAAAGAAATTACAAAAGGGAAGATCTCTCTCCCATTTATGCTGAACGACCCCTAATTGGGCACGGGGGTGCGTTTTGAAAGGTAAATTGTATGCGCTAATTAATCACGGAATTACCATATTGATCGGCGGTGAAAGTTCTTCCCTAAACGTGATAGGATTCATTCAAGAGTGAAAAAAAATTTATATGATTAATTATAACTTTTCAATGCTACGCGCAAATGCCAAGGTCAGTCTCTTGTAATTATTAAGGAAATGACCTCTCGGTTTAAGTGGCATTAATTTCTCGGTAAGAGGAAAATGAGTCGACATTTTTTGAATAATAATAATAATAATAATTTATTTCTTTTAATTTACTTATCCCTTTTTCGGTAGCTCCTATTGCTTTAATAATTTCTTTCAAATTAATACCATACTCTATGGAGGTCTGAATTGTAATCAATGACCACAGTGGTCATTGATTACAATTATGTTGGTGATCTATTCGGAATTATAAATAATAATAATAATAATAATAATAATGGGAGAGAAAGAGAAAAAAACCTTCAAATATCAAGACCTAAAGATAGAAATAAGAAGGATAAGGGATATGCCAGTGGAAATTGTACCCATAAAGCTTGGGAAAACTAGGCACGATCCCAAGATCCCTGAAAAGGAACCTGGAAAAACTAGATGGCGAAGTAGCTCCAGGACTCATGCAGAAGAGTGTGCAACTAGAAACAACGCACATAGCGAGAAAAGTGATGGACTCCTAAAGAGGCAGGATGGAACCCGGAACACTATACTGTAAAAACCACCCAGTCGAATAGGAGGACTGTGATGACAAAAAAAAAAAAAAAACTACAGCTATGCGATATATATATATTATATACATATATATATAATATAGAATATATATATATAATAGTATCTATATAATATAATTATATCTATATTATCTATATATTATATATAATATATATATATATATTCTATATATATATAGATTATATCTCTAATTATATTATTATAGATCTATATCCTCTCTTATCTATAGATATCTATATCTATCTATCTCTCTATATCGATATAGTTATCGAAATAGTTATAATATATATAGATATATATATAGATTATATATATATATTAATTCAATAACTAACTAGTATTAAAAACTTATTTAAGTGGAAGACAAATTAATGGTGGTTAAGCCATTTCTCAATTAACAGGCTACGTTCTGAAATGAAAATTAAAAATGGCTTTTTTACGCATCTAATTGGAAAATTCAGAATTTGATCACGTTTCGCCAGATTTATCAATCTACAACCTACTTGTCTTTACAACAAAAAGTAAAAAGGTTACTTTTGATGTCCATTTTTTTTTCTCTTTTTTGTTCAGCATTCCCTTCTTTGCCTCGCTTGACATGATCTTCCAATGTCGGATATTACACATAAAGGTGATTTATGATATCGTTATGTGTATGCGTTTACATGTGAGGGAGTTTGGCTATAAAAACTGAATTGATGGTGCAATTTTCTTTGGGAGGAGGTCCCATAGAATTTGACGCGTTAGTGTTCATAAGGCAGTGGATTTGCACCTCAGTAAAGGAACCTTAGGTTCAAAATGACTATATGTATATAAATAAGCACGATATATATACACCTATATATATATATATCTATATATATATATATATATATATATATATAAATATATATTAAATATATATATATACACACACACAACGTGTTTAAAGGAACACACTCCCATTATAACGTATAACAGGTACTGGAAAAAGGCAACTCTAATTAGGATTATACTGAACAACCCTATATATAAGAACATAACGTAAAATCCCCAACTGTCCCTTTCACAACACGATCCTCTCTCTCTCTCGCTCTCGGTCCTTCGTCAAACCCCCTCCCTGATCACGACTTCGCCCTGAAGCGCGCTCGCGCTCTTTCTAAACTGACGCCCTTACTCTACCTACCTTTCCAAGAGTCCCAGCCTTAATCCCAGCATCCCAAGTAAAAAAAAAGTGAGCTCATCAACTGTATCAGGTGGGACAGTTGGAGGGAGGGAGGGAGAAGGAGAAGGGGAGGGGGGGGGGGGTCAAGGAACAGTAATGGGATGGGGGTGGGAAGAGGAGAGACGTTGGTAGGAACAAGAAGGCAGGGTTAAGGGAACGCGGGGAAGGCTGTAGAGGAGGGTGGGTCGCTGGGGGGTGAGGGAGAAAGAGGCTCCTCATCTGACAAAGTGGATCGCAGTGGTAAGGTAGAATGGGATTCTCGTGACTATGAGCATCATCATCTCGTGGGATGAACACCTGCATATGCTGTCTCTCTCTGTCTGTCTGTTACTCTTACTTTGATATATCTAGCAATCTAACATGTTCAACATTTGTGAGTGCACACATTGCATAACATGTACAAAAACCTAAGTATATGACATTTTATCCAACGATCGGTAAGGTAAGCTCATCGCAATTGTCTTTGCAACTTTAATTCAACGTTTACAAGAAACATGAAGCGCCCAAGGATATTGTCGTATGCATGTTATTATTATTATTATTCATTATTATTATTATTATTATTATTATTATTATTATTATTATTAACACAGTTCAACCAGACCACTAGCGTTTTACACAGGGTGCGATAAATCTTTTTCCCGTAAACGTTAACAACCGCTGGCATCGTTACTGTATGCAATTTTTGGCCTCTACTGAGGATTCGTCATTCTTATTTAAGAAACTTACAAATATGAATCCGTGGGAGGGTCCATGGAAATCAGGTAAGATTTACCATATCTTTGTGTACCCCATTTTAAAGGTGAACACTCCTTACTCTTGAAGTTTAGTAGGACTTATGAATCTCATATTCTCTAACCGTAGGACTCGTGAGTCCTATATTCTCTAATCGTCTTAAATTTGCAAATCAATTTGAAAAACAGGCATCGATACTATCCGAAATAGAATGCCCTTCTGTTCTGCCTCTCCGTTTACATGGCTGTTTTTCGTTTTCATAATAACTTGGTTTTTACAGATTTTAACATACATACAGCTTACATACAAATAAACATATGTCTTCTGTGATAAAACAGGTTTAGATAAGGCTTTCCTCGTTCTCATCCGGTTAGATAAACAGTACAAGCGCTTAATTACAATCGTTAATAAAAACCAATAAACTTTAAAGAATGTTAGATAAGCAAGCTGCAAAAAAACTCATGTCTATCCAGGAAACCAGGGGCGCTCAGTACTCAAATACGAGTTACTCCTAATTGGCATTCTTTACCAAAGACCACTTGGAATGACAGGCATTCCAGGAAAGTCTAACAAAGGCTTCCCTCTCAAAGTGGTCATTACAAATAAAAAGTACAAAGAAGGGGTCTACCTTCATCTTTTTATCTCAGGGTTGTATTTCATTTTTAACTCTCAGGTAAACAAGATACCGGGGCTATCTTTCCCCTCTTATACTCAAAACTAAGAATATACAATACTATTGGCGAATCAACTACAAGGGCTATTGCCTTTTAACATCAACAACAGCCAGTCCAGAGGGAAAAAAGGCACTATAGTAGATTCACATCGACCGTCCATCTGATGTCTGGGCAGTCCCTTACGACGCTCCTGATTGGCTGTTGATAGGCCAATCACAGGGCTGGAAACTCAGTCTCTCGAGAGTTCACATAGGGATACGTCTTTCAAAAGCATCCCTCAGGAGATGTGGAACATACATCTTGCCTATGTGAACTCTCTCGAGAAAGACTGAGAGTTTCCAGCCGTGTGACTGGCTTATCAGGAGCGTCGTAAGGGACATGCCTAGACATCAGATGCAGGGTCGAAGTGAATCTACTATAGCTATTCCGCACAAACGACGGGAAGGTGCGGAAGGAACTCTGGCGATTAAAAGTGAAATGGAGTGTGTCCTCGGCCTTCCCAATATGTTCCACCTCCGACAAGCAAAGCACAAGCCTGGTCTCCCAGGATAACAAAAGAGCAAGAGTGGCCGTAAATCGACAAAAAGCGCAGCGCCGTTAAAGGTGAAGTATGTTATTGTAGTATGTCCTCTTAACGTAATAAGTCTAAGGAGGCTTGCGCCTTTTAAACTCGGGAGTTTTCTTAAAAGCCTGGAAATACTGATAAGACTCAACATGTCCGAGTAGTCGTTTAATTCAAGCTCAGCCGCTTGAAAGGACATCAAATGCGGGTTTATGAAGTCTGTAACCAGCAGGCAGCAGCAGCAGCTCAAAGAAAATCGAGGAACTAACGCAAACGGAATGAATGGCCAGCCTCGGAGGTCGCAAAGTAACGACAAGAAAATAGGTCTTCATTCGGAGGTCGCAAAGTAACGACAAGAAAATAGGTCTTCATTCGGAGGTCGCAAAGTAACGACAAGAAAATAGGTCTTCATTCGAAGGTCGCAAAGTAACGAGATAATATTCTGTGTTATAAGAAGGTAATTCATGGTAGAATGAAATGCCACTCCCAGCCATGAACTTTCATCCAGAACAAAATCTAATATTTTCAATATTTATTTGCTTGTTATTCTAACAATAACTTCAACACCAAAATCCTCAGTAAACATCATTAATATCACCAATGATTTCTGACAACGATAAAAATACAGAACTGACATTCTATATATTTCACTAACATCAATCAAAAGATTTATTAGCAATTAAGGGCAACAATCCAGCTCAAATGTCATATGTCCCAGTCAGGATTCACTTTAATGAATATCTCTACGTAGTACATACAGAAGTATCAATTGGCATCTTTCAGAGAGAGAGAGAGAGCTCTACGTACATACAGCGGTATAAAAAATCTTATCTTTCCGAGAGAGAGAGAGAGAGAGAGAGAGAGAGAGAGAGAGAGAGAGAGAGAGCTCTACGTGCATACAGCGGTATAAAAAATCTTATCTTTCCGAGAGAGAGAGAGAGAGAGAGAGAGAGAGAGAGAGAGACTCTACGTGCATACAGCGGTATAAAAAAATCCTATATTTCAGAGAGAGAGAGAGAGAGAGAGAGAGAGAGAGAGAGAGATGCAAACGAACTATATAACAAAGAACAAGGCTTCATTGAACTCTGGCCTCGGGTTTTTTTTTCTTTTCTGTCACGTAGACGTTCGTTTCTCTTTGAGTCACTATTATTTGTTTTCTTGTGATATAACGACTACGCAATGAGTACTTGCATCTGTTAATTTGTGTACGCATATTTCTATGTATCTAAAACAAAGGAGATACGCGCGGGTATCCGACCATACCTACATAAACTACAGAATCATGCACATAAATATTTATATGTAGCATATGAATGCTCTCCATGGTATGTCCTAGTTATACTTTATTAGAAAACCAGCTAATACTCAAACCATTCGAATTCTCACATTATGAACTAAAAAAATCAATGACTTCTAAACCAGGGCATTAATTATAAAAATGATGCAAAGACTATGGCTGACAGTATATCAGTGTAAGAAAAACCGAGAGAATATCCATGCCACAAAGATATAACGGAGTCGTGTGGTTTTCAACCAGAGGACTGTAAGACATAAGATGCATCCACGCGCGCAGTGAAAACGCGCAGTGAAAACGCGCAGCATCCAATCTAACTTACCATATTTCGTTTTAAAGCTCGCATTAACGAAAAGCCCTAAAGCCGGAGGAATGTTTCGTAGGCAGCTTCCCAGTACTGTCGTCGAGAGGAATCGACGCCCTATACCAAGAGGAGGCGATGGATGCGTCTGATATAGCTGGATATAGAAGATGGGCGTCGCTGGCGCGTATGGCAGCCAGATAACGATGCTTCTGTCCACCCATGCGTGACGTAGACGTCGTCTTGCGACCTAACCACTGTACTCTTTAGTCCCCCCCAACCCCCACCCACTTCCCCCCATCTCATCCCCCTCTTCTCCTCTTCCCCAACATTAACTCCCCATTATCCCCCCAAAGCCTACACTGAAATTCCATCTCCAAAGCGGCTCTATACAGTAGTGCGAGTGCTAGCTATTGTAATGATGCAACGTAGTTTGAACATTAATTGTTGAGGCAGTATTTCGGATTCCTAGGCCTTACGCGAACACAGTTGCACAATAAATATATTTACTAGTTAGCCTATACGTGCGACTGCGTATCTATAAGTTCGTTTGCCTATATCTGGATCCTGGCCTATACGTAGGACCGAGTATTTACTTATTTGCCTTTACGTAGGGCTAGGATGTGTACGCGCCTGTCGATGTATAGGATATTGAATGCCTCTATTGATACATTAAATATCTAAATCAAGAGAGAGAGCGAGAGATTATCAGCCTCCTTAGAGAGAAAGGGTGAGTGAGAGAGAATATACGCATCTATACACACACGCACAGAGAGAGAGAGAGAGAGAGGAGAGAGAGAGAGAGAGAGAGAATTATCAGCATCCATAGAGAGAAAGGAAGATTGAGAGAGAATATACGCATCTATACAGAGAGAGAGAGAGAGAGAGAGAGAGAGAGAGAGAGAGAGAGAGAGAGAGAGGGGGGGGGGGGGGGCACGGTTATTCTGCTTAACCGTCATCAACCATGGAGGTCGTGGACTGCAAGACCGTCATGATTCAAATGAACGGAGCAGGTACACCGTCAAAGAACCTACGTAATTCTCAAGTTTCATTAGGGGAGAAGGGACAAGAATCCGGTAACAGAAACAGATAAAAGAAACGATGAAACTTACAACATTGTGATTTGTCCAACAACAACGAAATAAACGATAAAAAACAACATGGTTCTGCTGGGAATTTCCCAACGGTAAGTGAACCTAGATATTCTAGATTAAAAAAAAAAAAAAATAGGGGTGTAATAAATAGCAGACGATATCGATGGAAAAAAAAAGCAACTAAAACACCGAAGTCAAATTTTCACATATTTATTCAACGAGATTCCCTCCGGCCCAACATTTAATCAAAAGCAAAGCCTAAATTCAGCCAGGCAATCTTCAACACTTCAATTAATGAGTTCATTTGTAATTCAAATGAAAGTGATTTTCAAAACTGGAATAGGAAAAAAAAATTATGCCGTAAACCTACATCGGACTGAAAATTTAAATCGCCTACGCTTCAATAATTTCCTGAAATTCATTATTCCTTTAATAAGCGAAAAGAAATGGGCAACGCGACGCAGGCTATAAAGGCCCTTGGCGCACAAGGACTTAAGGTCGAAAGTTCCCATTTCAAAGTCGCAAGCGTGTTTGTTGCCGCATTAGATAAATATGTAATTAATTCCTTATCCAAATTAATCTCACATAGCCGGTCATGTCCCGGTGACCACTTGGGATCTTACTGAAAGGAGGAACTAAGAAGATACCTTATATAAAAGGAGCAGGTACTATTCCGCTTAGGAAAGGTCGGTAACATCTCTTATTAATTAATTACAATTTTATAATCAAAACGTTATCGTATCAACACGGACATTTACGATATGAAGAGCAGTTATGTTCTCTTATTAATGGAGAATTTTTTTATATGTATTCAAGACTGGCAACTGGGACTTTCATATAGGTACAGTTAAGATTTCTTGTGAAGGGTAGTCGTCATATGTCGGTAAAATTAGCAAACAATATCGCTTGGAACGAGGAACAATTACGATCTCTTCCCAAGTGTAAAGTGCATATTCTCTTGCACCTCACTCAATCGTACAATAAGTCACTGGTCGACGAACAAGGTTCCTGACACTACAAGAGGAAAGTCTAATTAAAGACTACCCTTGCATCTAAAATAGCCTCTCTAAACTAATACCATTATATCTATTGAGAAAGTCATCGCAAACATGCCTGAAAGGTATGATTAGGGGAAAACTGAACATTATCTAGTAAGGCAAGATTTGATATTTCAGGTAAACATAATTTTCAAAGGCAACCAATTAATAACATCAAGAATATGATGTAGATTTTCTTTACAACTGCCAATCAATCAAAAGGAGACTAATAGGCAAACAAAACTTCAGCAAACAAAAACTTCAAATGAGAAAAATCCAATAAATATCCATCATGACATCACACACTTTCAGTCCACAAACACCTGAACGTTCAAGAACAAATCTAATGAAACGTCCTTCAACATTTGATATCTTTCGAACTTGGCCAATCCTCTGACATTCATTATTCATATCCATAACCCGGGCAACATTCGGAACAGTTGGGTTTTAATTTTAGCGTCGCTCTATTTCCACGGTTCCTCGAAAAGGTCAAACGGAAGGCGGGGCGGAAGGAAGTGACTCCGCTGAGAAAATATACGTATTGCGGAAACGACTCCCAAACGTCGCGTTAGGCGAGGATTGCCGAGACTATTGGGCACCACAGAGCACCTCCCAGTTGGAGAAAAAAAAAAAAATTGCTCACCACTTATTTTCTCAAAAACAAGGTTTACGGTTTAAGCGCCTAACTCGACGTCGTTGCTTATTAGATAAAAATAAAGTTATGTGGCATAAGGAAGAGCAGCTTCGCTTTCGTTTTTAGTTTTCTGTAAAAAAAAAAGCTATCGAGACGGCACTTTGTATATCCGCCCTCAAGCCTTAAAACCTACCGAGACTAGAGGGCTGCAAATTGGTATGTTGATCACAGTCCCTCCAATCATCAAACATACCAACTTGCAGCACTCTAGCCTCAGTAGTTATTATTTTATTTAAGGTTAAAGTTAGCCGTCATCGTGCTTCTGGCACCGCAACAACACAGGTCACCACGGCCGGCTGAGAATTTCAAGGGTAGTGGCTGAAAATTTCAATCAGCATTATACGCTGTATAGGAAACTCGTCTGTATTTTTTAATGCAAAAACCAAACAAAAAATGTAAAGATAACGAGCAAAAGAAATCTTGAATAACGTAAAGGAAAATCATCAACCAAAAGTGTTATAAATTCATTTTCAACAATCGCGTATACGATAAAAGGATAAAACAGCTAAACGTGACCTAATTAAATCTTAGAAATATGAATAACAGAAAAAAACCAGGAAGGTTACAAACATGACATGCAAGCAAAGCAGCACTAAAGATATAATAAAAAACAAGCTCGGTCAACTCACTAACTGACTAACTTAACTAAAGCACTGATGTTACAAAAATAATGAATATCTCCAAACGAATTTGCGAATACGTGTGCTGTGCGTGTCAGTAAAGTAAATGTTGAATAGATCAAATATACGAAAACAACGTAAAAAAAACACACACACAGAATTATAAGTAAAGGAGTAGATTACAAAAGAGAAGAATCGAGTTAACTCGACAGTGTAAAGTTTAAAGAATTTACAATAAAGTGAGTATTACGAAGACTTAAGAGAGGAGAGAAACATAAATATGTTTAGCAGCCTACACATTCATTACAGCTGTGTCATCTACTTACAAACTCCGGTGTGTGTGTGTGTGTGTTTATTTGGGATGAGGTACTGGGGGGTTGGAAGTGGGTTTGGTAGGGGAATGAAAAGTAAAAGCAGGGAAATCATTGGACAAAAGTGTGGGCATAAAAGAACGTAGATTTCCTCTTCCACCATAATGCATCTTTAAAAAGTGAATAGCCTAACAGATAAATCTGTCCAAAAGGATTATTTAGGCATAGTTATATTGACTGACATCATAACCATCTGCAGGTAAAAGCATAAGTATATGAATTCAAAATGGCAAATTTAATGTACATGATGACCAAAAATATATAAATCTGTCACTTGGGAACCAATGTAATTTATATACATTTTATTTAGATGTTCCATTATGTTTCAATTTGCAGGTCATAAACTCTATACAAACAAGGCAAAGTATTCGAAGGCAAAAGGTCACAGCTTTTCATAAATGCATTGCAATAGAGACAACAAATGATTTTTACACAGAAATCCCAGCTCTTGTTCAGGATGAAATTCATTAACGAATCTGATTAATAGTCAAGGGTGGAAAACATCATGGAACATTTTCTTTTTATTGGGAGCCGGGAGTTACGAATAAAATCTAGCGCTTGCATAAAACAAAAATTTTAAAAAAACTGCAAATTTGTGAACAAGTTAATTAGATGAAAACGATGGCAGTCCCGGTATAACGAGATTGAAATACTTTTACGTTTCAGTCTGAAACTTATTATAAATTTTAATATCGGTCTGAAAAGGGACCGATATGACGAGGGTCTTCATTCGTATTAGAAACACGAGGAATTGTACGATATGTAGAAGCGACAACAGACAGGGCATCCTTTTGTGAAAATAGTGGTTCATCAATAAACCTAAATATCATATTACATTATATCCTAGTATCCCATCCATATGGTCACAGTTTTTTATTCATGAGTATGAAAATACAAGTTGGCAATACACGCATACGAATGGCACTTCCATGGCGTCCACTTATTGCAGCCTCTTTCAGAAATCTAAGGTTCTGAGGTTTATATTTGGTGAGAGAGAAGGAAGACGCGGTGGCCTCTTTGGGAAATTTAGGCTGCCAAGCCAAGCTCAAGACAGTGAAAAGACGGAATTGGAGTGGTTGGACAGCAAAATAAAGAGATCCAGACAATAGCAGAGATGAACTTCAAGGATCTAAATGTGGAACTGGGAGAAAATGTAATAGATGCACTAACTAACAGAGAAGTTGGATAGCAAGATGGAAGAACGGAAGAGGGAAAGGGCATACAATAAAGGGCTGAAAAGTGGGTGGTGCAAAAACATTTTATGAATGCCTACAGTGGCCTAGTAGAAGTGCACTGACGGTATGACGCCCATGCTACGGGTAGGAAGGCGAATGTAGCGACCATAAAGCCATAGCAAGGCGACCAAACGAAAAGTTTCCCTCGCATTTAAGCATTCTGGAAGACGGCCAAAATGAAAACAGTCACTACCGAGAGGGGGCGAGGGGGCGCCTGCGGGGAAAAATAATTATTCAGAAATAATCGACGGTTGAAAGATTTTTAAAGGTACAGTGACCAAATGGATTTAGTTTTCAACAAGATGACTTGTGGGAACGATTTATCCAAAAACCAATATGATTGAAGTATAAAGATTAAAATGGTAATGACGACTTGAGGGAACGACTTACATTAAAACAAAAATGACTGAAGTGTAAAGATTTAAATGGTAATGACGACTTGAGGGAACGACTTACATTAAAACAAAAATGACTGAAGTGTAAAGATTTAAATGGTAATGACGACTTGAGGGAACGACATACATTAAAACAAAAATGACTGAAGTGTAAAGATTTAAATGGTAATGACGACTTGAGGAAACGTGCTGAGAGAAAATGAAATAAAAAGCAATGAAGGGAAGGGCTGAAGGGAACAGATTAGTGAGCTTTGAAAACCAGAGCATAAAAAGAAAAAACAAAACTCAAAACCCAGATGTCACACATTTTCCGGTAAAACGAAGACAAATAAATGACCATTTTCTATATATATAAAAAAAAGACTGAAGGGAGAGCGTCAACAGCTTCGAAAAGAAGACGACTGAAGGGGAAGGGAAGAGGGGAAGGGAAGGGGAAGGGGAAGAAGGAAGGGAGGGAAGGGGGCCACGGGGGTGACTTCCCTTTCCTCTTTCCGCTCCGGGGCGTCGCATTAAAATGAGACAAAGGAATCTCTTTAGAGCAGAGATAAAGGGGGTTGGTTTCGTCAACGGCTTTTATCAATGTTACGCACCACAGGATTATTTACGCCCTCCCCCCCCCCCCCAACCCCCAGGGACTCAAGTATCAATTAAAGGGACTCGCTGTCTTCACTGATACCACTGCCAGCGTTATCGCTGCCAAGTCTCCGTCGCACTTGTCACGGCGATCATAATCGCAAAGCCTCAGGAACGCCACAACAACTGAGAGATTGGGATACAACAATTGTAAGATTTGGATACAACAGCTGAGAGATCAGGCTACAACTACGGAGTGATTAGGATACAGCAACTGAAAGATAGCGATACAACAACTAAGAGACTGATAAATGTTTCATATTACCTTGTGTTACTTCTTTCAAATGGACACCATATTCTTTGGAAGCTTCATTTTCAAGTCAAGGGCTCCTTTGGGCTTGTTCCATATGAAAAGTCAATCTTATGATCAATAATAATAATAATAATAATAATAATATTCTGCCAATTTTTTATTGGTTGTCGAAGCTGGGTGGGATGGCTCAAAAATATAATCTTACTATACTATAATGAGCGTTATGTCTGTCCATCCATCTGTCATACAATCACGGCCAAACGGCTGGTCCGATGGGCATGAAACATGGCAAGGTTATAGTGGGGACCTAAAAGATGGTTTATAATGGGGTTTCATCCTACCTTCCCACCCCCTTCGGAGTTGGGGGGTGGAGGGTGAGAAGGATTCCCTTAAACGGAGCTGGTTCTGCCAATGAAACGGGGATGGTTATGCCCGTAGACTTAGTTACATTACGAATTTATCATACATAATAGTTATAAAACGCTAGCGAGTCACTTACATGACGCAGCAGATGAATATGCTTTTACGTAGTAAGGACTGATAAATTGCTAATCATAATAATAATAGAGGCCCATGGAAGGGAAGGGAAGTCAAATAATGGATAATGAGCGGCGCTTAACCTCGCAGGAAGCTACACACACACCAGCTTGTGACCCGCTTAAAGGCGGGAAAAATGCGAGTGATCGATTGGTTTTGAAAACCTACTCGCGACGCGACAACAAAGGTCATCCACGTCGAAGGGAAGGGGAGAGGATTCCCCCCCCCCCCCCCCCCCCCCCCCCCCCCCCCCCGCGGCGCCATCCACTCCTTCGGGAGGGAAGTGCTTCACGCTTCGAAGGCGAAAGCGATGCATGATTGGTGATTGGGAAGGCGAGCGGGAGTGACATTCCTCATTAGACTTCAAACAGCGATAGTGACATACGAACCGGAACTATAAAGGAAAACCCACTCCCACCCCCAAACCCCTTCTGTATTCCTCCCCCCTACCCTATCCTTCAAATCAGCATAATAAATAACCAGTCTCATATGTCACTCACTCTTAATGGTTGTAACTGACTTTACATACTACTCTGAAAAAAAGGGTACGAATCATATCGTAGCTTCAAATATGGATAGAGATTTTTTTCACAGCTAACTCAAGTCTCAAAAGAGACCTAAATTAAAGCGAGAGAGAGAGAGAGAGAGAGAGAGAGAGAGAGAGAGAGAGAGAGAGAGAGAGAAACTGTTTATCTTCATCGAGATTTTATGAAAGGGCTGAATAAATATTACGTATATGAACGCAAGAGAATGCAAGGTTTTAATCTCTCTCTCTCTCTCTCTTCTCTCTCTCCTCTCTCTCTCTCTCTCTCTCTCGTTTCCCGAGTCTATTACTCAGTCTGAGGAGGTACTGAGATCTTCATCACCTAAAGGGGAAGGGTGGGTGGGTTGGGGGAGGGGGGCGGTGACTTTTTTTTTTCTGCGACAAGAGTGACACATTTGCCCGTCTCAGTTACCGAAGTGTTTTAATACCGCATAAACCAAAGAAAAGTTCTTTCAACAAATACAGTCTACAATGAGAAGATTAATATATCTACAAAGTTTTCGCTAAATACTTTGTACAAATGGCTGTGCATGGATCCATTTATATATAAACTTTAAAAAAAAAAAAAAGATGAAGTTCTTATATTTCCCGTTCAGTTTACTTTGAAATACTGACTATATAATATGTAATGTATGTTGAATATATATATATAATATATATATATATATATATATATATATATATATATATATATAATATAAATAATTATCACATCGAACCGTGATCCATTTTATATCAATTCAAGCTACAAATGTCCTTTAATATCTAAATTCACTTTACCTCCCAAATGATATATTTTCATATATGTACCGAAGGGAATTTTTTAGTTGATAATAATTTCGTCCCCCCATGGGATCGAACCACCGTCCAAGTGGACGGGGACGAAATCAGGACAGTCAGTGACGCTATCCAATCAGTTGACTTGGACGGGGACGAAATCAGGACAGTCAGTGATGCTGGACGGGGACGAAATCAGGACAGTCAGTGATGCTATCCAATCAGCCAACAGATTGGATAGCGTCACTGACTGTCCTGATTTCGTCCCCGTCCACTTGGACGGTGGTTCGATCCCATGGGGGGACGAAATTATTATAACTAAAAAAAATTCCCCTTTTTTTTTTTTTTTTCGGTACATATATGAAAATATATCATTTGGGAGGTAAAGTGAATTTAGATATTAAAGGACATTTGTAGCTTGAAATTGATTATATATTATATATATATATATATATATATATAATATATATATATATATATATATATATATATATATATATATATATATATATATATATATATATATATATTATATATATATATATACATACGTTTATACGCGAAGTGTGATATCATAGAATTAGGAAGACTACGAAACCCCAAAAGAGAAGTAATCACTGCACCCATAAAAATACTTCTCTTGGTAATTAGCAGCTTCCGCGGGGAAATGAATCTATAAAAATCTGAAATAAAATAGCAAAGAACATAAAAACAAGAGCTAAAATTCTAAACAAATGACGGTATTCAAAGAACCGCTCGTCACCATCTCATTACCTTCGGTGGCATAATTAGCGGGAGAGAAAGAGGGAAAATTCTGGACTTCACAAATTATCTGAACAGACAGACACGCTTCGTATTTTCCCGAAGGTGAAATCAGAGAAGCAATGTTTAAAAATTGCATCAAGTATTTCTTCATTACATTTCATAAAAAAATAACTGAATATGGTTTTTCAATATACTCTATAAAAGGCCATTCTCTTGTGTGTGTTATGGCTTATGACGGAAATAACTGACAATACAAAAGTCTATACTGTATATAAATAGTTTTCTATTTGAAAAAGCAAGGGCCAGAAACTAGGCTTCCTTCTCTCTCTCTCTCTCTCTCTCTCTCTCTCTCTCTCTCTCTCTCTCTCTCAGTAGAGACAAAAGTTCCAAGAAAACAAGACCGATATGTATAAGCATCACCACTCTCTCTCTCTCTCTCAGTAGAGACGAAAATTCCAAGAAAACGAGACCGATATGTATAAGCATCACCACTCTCTCTCTCTCTCTCTCTCTCTCTCTCTCTCTCTCTCTCTCTCTCTCTCAGTAGAGACGAAAGTTCCAAGAAAACGAGACTGATATGTATAAGCATCACCACTCTCTCTCTCTCTCTCTCTCTCTCTCTCTCTCTCTCTCTCTCTCTCTCTCTCAGTGGAGACAAAAGTTTTAAACAAAACACGACCGATATATATATAGGCATTACCTGCCCTTAACGAAACCTGCCGGAGACAACACCCCCCCCCCCCCCCCCACCACACCCCATCTCTAATTCAGCGTGAGTTTTGCAGCACAATTCCAGCCTAATTTCCATATAGCATCCATTCCCCGAATAGCCTGAATAACAAACACCTATTGTTATGCATCCCAGACCGCCCCATGATAGTTTGGCCATTTCAGTTGTCGCGTTGCAACTTTTGGCACGACAGGAGGGAGGAGCTCCATACTGCTGTCATTTCTTCTTCTTCTTCTTCTTCTTCCTCCATTTCTCCTCTCCTCCTCCATTTTCTCCCTCTCCTCCACTATTCCTCCATTTCTCCCTTTGCTCCTCCATTTCCCCCTTTCCTCCACCATTCTTCCCTCTTTTTCTCCATTTATCTCTCTCTCTCCTCTTTCATGTCTCGTCTCCTCCTTCATTTTCTCCTTCTCCTCCACCATTCCTCCATCTCATCCTCCATTTCTCTGTTTCCTCCTCTATTCCTTACTCTCTTCTTCCATTTCTCTGATTCCTCCTCCATTTCTCCCTCTCCCACACCTTTTTTCCCTCTCCTCCTCTATTTCTCCTTTCCTCCGCTATTCCTTCCTCTCTTCTTCCATTTCTTCTCTTCTCCTCCATTTCTCCCTCTCCCACTCCTTTTTTCCCTCTCCTCCTCCATTTCTTCCTCCCTCCTTTATTTTTTCCATCGTCTCCCTTTCTCCCTCTCCTCCTCCCTTTCCATGGTTAACTATTCCCAAAATTAAATGATGTTCCTTTATCAAGACGGTATCATGGTTTCGGCATTAAAGGTGCCTCACACTGAGGGACCTGGGGCAACCCGTAAGAGCTATAAGGTCTGTAAGGTTAGATGTGGGATTTGAGACGGTTCAGTGACCTTCACATCACATCCTATAAACACGACTTTGAGCTAAGAGACTGTAACTACACGATTTTGTATGAGGCAAATTCAGTTAACTTTGAAATTACCATTACAACGCGCACGTAATATATTATATATATATATATATATATATATATATATATATATATATATATATATATATATATATATATATATATATGTATCTATTATTAGATAGTATAGATTATATTAATATATATATATATATATATATAATAATTCAATATATCTACCAATATAAGATATATATATATATATTAATATATAATATTATAATAATAAATATATTATTTATTATATTATCTTAGATTAATATATATATATATATATCGAACTACAAATGTCCTTTAATATCTAGTTCGCTCTGCCTCGGAATTTAATTATATTTTCATATATGTTTAACCGAGGGGAATTTATTAAGCGATAATAGAATTGGCGGGGTGGTCTGGGGCTTCACTGCCAGCCCTGGAATTGAGAGGTCGATGGTTCGCGCCTGTCGATCGCCAATTCTATTATCGCTTAATAAATTCCCCCTCGGTTAAACATATATGAAAATATATTAATTCTGAAGCAGAGCGAATTAGATATTAAAGGACATTTGTAGTTCGATATATGTATATGAATCACGGTAATGTGATAGACTTATATATATATATATATATATATATATATATATATATATATATATATATATATATATATGTGTGTGTGTGTGTGTGTGTGTGTGTGTGGTGTGTTTGTGTGTGTGTCTGAGTGTGTTTGCTTATTCGACATGATGTAATAAGAAAAATATTGAGAATATTTAAATGAAATAAACAATAAGACAGAGGATGTCAGGATCTGAATTTAATTTTTCTTTTCGTTATTCTTTTTCTTTATGAGACGAGAGAGAGAAGAGAAAGAGGAGGGAGACGAGAGGAGAGAGAGAGAGAGAGAGAGAGAGCAAGAGAAAAGAGAAAACTTAATATTTTTTTACTTTCTTGACATATCAATACTTTACTTTCTTAAAGGAGAACTTTCTCAATAATCCTTCTTACGTTCCCACCTTAGCTTTCCTCCTCACGTTCCCACCTTGGGTTTCTTTCTTACGTTCCCATTCCCACCTTGGCTTTCCTTCTTACATTCCCACCTTGGCTTTCGTAGACAAATCGAGTCTCTTCCCAGACATGACCTGATCTGTGAATCCTCTCTTCTCTCATCCTCCCACTAATCCACTGTTTACTCCCAAATGCCTACACGAACCAAAAGCCTCCTTTCGTACACTATCCGTATAAAAATTCATTCCTTCATTTTCTCTGTTTCTGTTAACCATCATAATCTTCATGTAATCTAAACTCCGTCCTCGTGAAAACAATTTCTAACCTCTCTCTCTCTCTCTCTCTCTCTCTCTCTCTCTCTCTCTCTCTCTCTCTCTCTTTTACTAGTTTTGCAGTTTCTCTCCAATCAGGAGTGTATTATCTGAAAACATCAACCACTCATCAGCCCATTTACGACTCATAAACACAAACACAAACCCACACACACACACACACACACACACACACACACACACACCACACACACACACACTATATATATATATATATATATATATATATATATATATATATATATATATATATGGGAATACCAAAGGAAAATAATAAGACATTGTCAAAGGTTTTGACAATGACTTAGTAAAGATGAAAGCGCTTGGATTTCTGCCTAGCATTTTCCTGTGGTATTTGCTATTTAGCGAAGTCCCGTGCATTTACTGTGATTTTTTTAAGGCATACCCACCACACACACACACACACACCACACACAACACACAACACACACACACACACACATATATATATATATATATATATATATATATATATATATATATATATATATATATATCTCCTTGAGTATCCATAGCCCATTTCCTTTTAATGATCTCACTCGTGAACGCTGCACTGTAAAGGTCACACATATTTTGAAGGGAAAAACTTCATGATGAATATACGTACATTCATAGATGTGTGCGTGTACATCCCAAACAACCTCCCCTTCCACTCACTTACATATTATAAAAAAGAAACAGAGAGAAAAATAAAAAAACACAGAGCTCAAAGAGGCATTTCGTAACCGACAAGAACATCAGCAATGCTACCAACTCCAGCACTGACCTTCCTTCCACAAACCAGAAAAATCATTCCTTGGCATACGTGGTCAAGTTCACTTCTACTCCTCTCAGTGCCATTCGAAGCGCAACGCGGAAGGTACCCACTGTCACGACCTACATATGGGAAATTTATGTATATAATTCTCTAACCTAAATGCATACCTAATAAGCATTTCGGGCCACGGAGACCGTACGTATCCGGCTGCGACGAAGGTCTTGTTTGCGACGGCGTATTTCGGGCCCGGAAGGACCCTAGGACCCCGGCAGGAGCGAAGGTACGACGACGCTGATGGGACTCGTAGGGTCATCTCTTTACCTTGGGTCTTACCGGCGCGGGTCTACCTCTTGGCCCAAGGCGTCTTTTCGGGGCTGAATATCGCGCAGACCAAAGGCTTTGTCCGTCCCACAATTCATTTGACGAGAGTTACACAAAGAAAGGCTCACGAATAAATTATAGCAATGGATGCATAGTGTCACCACGTTTTTATCGAGTCAAGTGTTTGTTATGAGTCTTTCGCTGCAGGGCGTGAAGGCAGTGTCTTGGGAACTTTCATTTCTATACTACGGCTGCGCTACAGTCCATCGCCAGGGGCACTGAGCGTGGTAGTGGAAGTGGAAGTGATCAATGTCACTTCATTTAAGCAGAAGCGTGATGGACGTTTCTCTTGCTGTCTTATGAAAAAGTACATTTATGCACACAAATATATATATATATATATATATATATATATATATATATATATATATATATATATGTGTGTGTGTGTGTGTGTGTGTGTATATATATATTATATATATATATATACATATATATATATATACATATATATATATATATATAATACATATATATATATATATATATACATACATAATATGAATAAAAAATGTATATGTAATATGTATATTTGTAAGTTACGAAGTTACAATTGTCAATAATATTTTATAGGAATTGTGTGTAAGTTACTATGTTATAATTGTCAATTATATTTCATAGGATTTGTTTGTATGTAAGTTACTATGTTATAAGTGTCAATAATATTTTATAGGAATTAATAAATAAATATATCAGGTACACATAAACCTCAACATACGGCCTTACAGATTCAGGAGACGTACCCTATCCCAAGAAATCAAGTTTCATTCGAAAACAGCCATCAGCATTTACACTCCACACTGGTCAATGAAGGGACACGAATGAAGACAAGCGACAACGAACGCGGGACAGAGAGGAACAGGCACCTTTAGGAGGAGAGACTCCAGAGCCGCGGTCCAAATGACGTCGTCAGAAAACGATGATAGAATTTGGGGCGAAGAGGGAAGGAAGGAAGAAGGGCGGCCCTGCCTCAAGACGCAGGCGTCGGGAGACTACATACTATACTATGTGAGCTTGAGTTGCTACTTCAGTATCTCCGTCAAAGGGTTCACATATAATGAACTTCCAGTTTGCTGAAGTTATGTCAGGTACGTTGATGTCTCTGTCAACTTCGTTCTGAGTTACATTGCGCGCTGTTGAATTGCTTTCCTGAACGAGACAAAGTAATGTTCATGAACGAAAGGGAAGAGCTCACTTTATTTCTCTCCTCTTTATGTCCGTATATATATATATATATATATATATATATATATATATATATATATATATATATATATATATATATATATATATATATATATATATATATATACATATATATATATATATATATATATATATATGTGTGTGTGTATATATATATACACACACATGGTATCGCAGGTTCGTTTCCCGCTACCGGACATCATGATTTCTTCAAATTTCTTTGGAGTTGGAGCTCAAGGCTTTGTAGTGACAAGCGTATAAAAAAAAAAAAAATGAAAAGTTAAGAGGGGGTTTGCGGCTATTACAATTTCGTACACACACACACACACACACACACACACACACACACACACACATATATATATATATATATATATATATAATCAAAACGTTTCCCCTAATCAGTATCAAGGGCGATACAAATCAGGATGCTTACCAAAAGAACAGACCTAGGGCTGCCCAAGAAAAAACGTAAAGAAGAAGAAAATAAATTAAAGTACGACTTTACAATCATACACTGAGATACTTTTTGAGTCGGGTACAACACTGAAAGATTACCAATCAAGAACGTTGGTCTTCCATGAAGCCAATTCAATTATCATTAGGGATTGAGCGGAAACATCTCAGCTAACTGGACAGAAAAAGTGGAGAGATATAAGAGCCAGAAAAAGTGGATAGATATAAATGTCACATTTTATTTCCAACCTATTAAAGAGTTCACAAGAAAGATCCGAGCACGTAGCAAGCAAGCACGAAAGAAAGCGGTAATTCCAAATAGGAAATTCATCTGGTGGCCAGACTGTTGTGGAGTTTTTCTGGTGAATAACTTCAGGAATATCTAAATATAGAGTCGAACTCTACGTTCTAAGATTCATAAAAGGGTAATAGTCGAACCTGTGCTGTGGTATGATCATCTAAGTACAGTCCACCATCTCCATTATTATTATTATTATTATTATTATTATTATTATTATTATTATTATTATTATTATTATTATTATTATTATTATTAGCCTAGACTCCGTAGAGGGCGGACGTGCCTACACCTGCTCTGCCTTGTTACACTGGTTCCAATAATTTTTTGGTATGGATGGTGTCCTGGATCCGTTGGCGCTTGATGGTCTGCGTAATGATCAGCAAAAGTTAGGGGGTTTGCTGGACGCCCTCATCAATTTTGTGCCTCCTGAATTACCAGTGGCAGCAAGATCAGATTTGTCTTTGGGAGCCACACGATCACCTGCCCAGACTACCAGGAGTAAGGGGCGTACCGCCGGTGCTAAGGGTAGGGGCTCGTTGTCATCTCCTGCTTCCCCTGCACCAAATCCGTTGGCCAACTGTGGTGCTTTTCCTTATGGAGATATCATTAACTGTCTGCGAGGATTGCATGAGCAAAATAAGAAACTGCTAAATTATCTGGAGTGCATTTCAAGCAAACTTGATACAGTGACGATGTCTGGTGCTACTGTGATTCACGATAGCCAGGAGCATGGTGTCGCCTCTCCCGAAGAAGTTACACTGGCCTCAGTTAACCAAAAAATTGAGAAAAATTAGAGCAGCAACAAAATTCGGAAATTTTGATATGTAAGGGGCCAGCAGTTGGTGGTTTGGTCACGGCAGCGACGACTGATTCTCGCGTTAATTTTCATGTCTTGAAAGGAGAAGTCTGTAAGTACATTTGTGGAGAGGATGGTGTCCTAATTGATATTAACTGTATACAAGTTAGTTTCTTTGATCGCAACAGAAAGTTATTGAGAGTTAGTTGTGGTAACGCAGTGAATAAACATCTCTTATTAAAACAGGCCAGACGCGCTAGGCCTGTTGATTTTTTATGTAACTGAATATTTAACAAAATCTAACCACGGTAATATTCTATAACTTGAGGCAGTTAAAAAAGCAATTTCCAGCTAAGATAAAAAAAAATCTGTATTTACTCTGGATGGCATTACTCATGTCAGGTTCGTTAACAATGACCGGGTCCGCAGGGTCTCAACCCTAACTGAACTGCGAGATATAGACCAACAAGAAATGCCAGTTATGAATGCTGTGGATAATTTGAATGTTAATGCTGAAACACCCGGTGTTGCTGTGTAAGTACTGTATTGTAATCAATGATGGCTTCTATTGATTTTTAAAAACGGTGATTACCCTATACTGACGCTAGATCTGGATAATTATTCTCCTCCCTTGTGTAATTATCTTGACTGTGAGTTAATATCTAATATGGTAACTGTTACAGGTTTTAATATATTACTCTTGAACATACGAAGTTGTAAAAAAGAATTTTATGCATTTTGTGTCACATTTTGCTAACCTGTTACCCTGTTTCATGTGTAATCTTTACTGAAACTTGTTTGGGTTATCTCCTTGATATAGACGTAAATTATGTAATTCCTGGATTTTACTCTCATGATATATATCGAAACCATTATGGTGGAGGAGTGAAGATATTTATAAAATATGGCATACAGGCGAAAATTTTAGAAAATTTCTCGTTTGTAAATGACCTCTTCGAGGTCTTAACAGTTGTAACTCAACTTTAAAACAGTGTTGACGTTGTCTGCTCTGCTCTCTACCACCCTCCCCCTACTTCCTACCCCTGAGAATAACAATGCGTTTGTCTCTAATTACTTATCCTTCTTGAGAGATTTAACTTGCTAAGTACAAGAAAGTGAAGCTAGCATGCGGTGATTATAATATCAATCTGCTTAATATGGGTAAATTTGGATATATTGATAATTTTATTAATGGTATGTTTGAAATTGGCTTTACGCCATTGGTTCAATACCCACCAAAATAAACATCGATAGTGTTTAACAAGGTTCAGCCTATTAGGACCATATTTGGATTATTAATATTGATAATGTGAATAACACTTACGTTATCCCTTATGATCTTACAGACCATTTTATTGTTATGGCTTCATTTAAGCCTTTTTGCTAACCAACTTATAGGCAGGGTTGCTCAGGTGAGGAGATCGTTTAGCAAGAGGAGCTTGACGACTTTTAGGTTTCTTGTGTCTAATTTTAATCCTCGTGAGTTTGTTGTTCGTGGTGGTAGTTTTGATACTGTGTATGAATCTTACTTTGCTGGTGTTTTTAAACTTTATGAGAGCTCATTCCCTCTTAAAAATCCTTACCCAAAACTGATCGAGCCAGCTCCATGGATGACACCTATTCTGAAATCTTGTATTGCTAAAAAGTCCAGGTTATATTAAATTGTACTTGAAAGGTAAGATTGAGAAGTTGGCCTATACTCAATATAGAAATATGCTAACAAAAGCAATTAGACTGGCCAAACGAGTATACTATTATAGTAAATTTAAAGATGCTGGAAATGATACTTCGAAACTGTGGTTAATTATTAATAGTCTTATAAAAACTAAAAAAGCTGCCAGCCTGGAATATATCCAGACACCTGATGGGATTTTGACTGGTTTGGATTTGGTCAACTATGTCAATAATTTTTTTATAAATGCTGCTGCCTCCCTTGTGGGTAATTTAGAACCACTGCTTGTAACTACCTACCATACCCCTCCAATAATGACAACGTGTTACTTAAGGCCGACTGATCATGTAGAGGTGGCACACGTTATCAGAAGTTTAAAAAATAAAGGCAATAAAATTTGTGACATAACGCCGTTAATATTGAAGGATAGCTGTAATGTATTTGCTTCCCATTATGCAATGCTCTATAATATCCTCCATGCAGCCTGAATTTCCTAGTCGACATAAGGTTGCAAGAGTTACTCCTGTATATAAGTCTGGATTAGAAAGTATTATTGATAATTATAGGCCCATATCAGTTTTACCCGTGGCTTCAAAAATCTTTGAAAGGTTAACTCTAGACAGAATGAACAGCTTCATTGAAAAGTACTCTATTCTTAATAATTCTCAATATGGCTTCCGCAAGAATAGAAGTACTACACAGGCCATTATTAAATTTCTCTCTATTGCAACAAAGGCTTATCAAGAGAAGAGTTTCTGTGTCTGCTTCTTCCTTGACTTGAGAAAGGCATTTGACACTGTGTCACACAAAATACTTTTGGGATAAACTACAGCATTATGGGTTTCGTGGCCAAGTTTCATCTATACCTAAGATCATACTTTGCTAACAGAAGGCAGTTTGTAAGCGTAAATGGTGTTGATTCTGATGTTAAAGTGATTACATGTGGTGTGCCTCAAGGGTCTATACTTGGTCCTCTTTGTTTTAATATATTTATAAATGACCTACCTAATGCAGTGCAGGCCGAAACAATTTTTATTTGCGGATGATGCTGCTTTTCTGTTGGTATCCCATTCATTCACCGAGCTTATGAATAAAGTTAGGAATTTGTTTAATGAACTTGAGGTATACTTAAAAGCAAATATGCTAACTCCTAATACTAGTAAGAGTAAGTTGATGTTTGTCCTGACCAGGTCTCCCCAAGAACTTCCCGCCCTATCTTTGCTGGTGGCATTATTGAATGGGTAACGGACTTCAAATACCTAGGCTTGACTATCACTAATACCTTGACATATACAAAACACATTAACAATGTCTCACTTAATGTCAGCCGTATAACTGGAGCAATTATTAGTACTCGTGATTTCGTGCCGACTGACATATTGCTTAAACTATATTATGCTCTAGTGCTCCCCTACTTGAATAACCACCTCTTAATATGGGGCTCGGCACCTGTTACTGTGCTTAAGAGATTGAAGGTACGTGTCAACAACTTGTTAAGAATAATTCTGGGAGTCAGATATGAGGATGGAAGACCGGTGATGGGCACATCGGAAACTTATATACACGTTTGCAAATACTAAACATAAGTAGCCTGTATAAACTAAGCTTATTTTCAAGTTCGTTGAGAAGAAACTGCTTATGGGTGAGCTGCCTTACTTTTATGATCTTTTGTTACGCCCCAACTTGAGTTCCCATGAATATGCTACTAGGGCCGTGGTTATCATACACCTATCATCGTACGGAGGGGTTGAAAGGAGATTCCTCCACTATCAGCTGATTGGGCTTAACAATGAACTTGACAGAAAGCTTTTAGAAGATTCCTTTTATGTTTCTCTCAGAAATTACAAAAAACTGTTACTTGCACAACAGTAGGTATTTTAAGGGTGTTGAACTGTTGCTTTTTAAAGACTCCTTTTAGTTACCCAGGTATTTTTTATTCCTTGGAACACAAGCTGGACGTGTGTGTTATTTTATTGGCATTTGTATGAATGCTTTTTGTGTTGCAAGCTGGACTTGCCTTCTTTTGTATTTTAATGGCTTACTTAGTATTATATCTTACTTAGTATTATGACCCTTTGTCAAAATAGGCTCGACCCATGTATTTTTATGTCTCTGTTTTAGCTTGTAAGTCTGTATAACTTTTATGAAAAACCAGTAAACTTGCCTTATGTTATCGCCATATAAGCATTAAATTGCTTCGGCGAATTTTCTGTTTATACTATGAATTTGTAACAAATAAGGACAAACAAATATACTATACTATACTACTATATTATTATTATTATATTCAGAAGATGGTGTTCATTGGAAAGAAGTAACGGAAGCTATTAGGAAATACAGAAAGAGTTTATTTATTTTAAAAATAAAAAATAATAAAAATAATAAATATAAAAAAAATATATATTATTATTATTAATTATTATTATTATCATTATTATTATTATTATTATTATTATTTTATTATTATTTATTATTATTATTATATTACGAAAGATATTGCTGCATCAGTTTATTTATTTAAAAATAAATAAAATCATAATTAATAAATATAAATAGAAAATTTATTTTTTATTTAGTTATTATTATTATTATTATTATTATTACATTATTATTATTTTTATTATTTATATTATTATTATTATTATTATTATTACTGAAAGATATTGCGCATCAGCTGCATTTAACTTGTAAAAAGTCTTCTCCTTATTAAGAGGAGTTTACCAAGTTGAAAGCAAAGCTGTTGCAGCAATATCTTTCAATAAGACTTGTTTGAAAGAGGGTCTCCTTCCAATATATTATCATTATTATTATAACTATCCTCTCTTATAGTGGTCCAGTTCTCTTTGGGGTGTTTCACCAGCCAAGGTCTCTCAACCATTTACAGAAACAGTATGGCCCCCATGACCTCACCTGGCATATATCTCGGACATGTCATTCAAACCGTTTACAGCTCAATTATATCTTACGCCTTTCAACCTAACTTACTAAAAATACTCGGAGTTGCGCATAAGTAAAAGTGAAATGACCGATACTTTTTTTTTATTTCGCTTGCAATTTCAAGAGGTTAGTTTTTGCAGGTCTCGGAAGATAGAAGCAACGGTAACCAGCTCAAGCCCTTAATTTATCGGTGAGCAAAAAACTTGACGTCAATCTGACGAGATCAAATGCACTGCGCACACCTGGTAATGCTAAACTGCAGGCGAGCCATGCACGGAGGAATTCTTTCAATAATCTTTCTATCCAAGCGTTGCAGAAAAAGGAATCGAGAGAATTACATCGCATATTTCCAAGTTCGATCTCCTTTTCACTTTGTTATTTTAGCGCGGGGCAGCATTACACGTACCCAAGCCTCCAGGTGGAGTAACCTGATAGTGCTTCTCAGTTCGACTTTGCATAATATACTTTGGCTGAAATGATATCATCATACGTAAAATGACGCACTTCGGTGAAATTTTATGATCTGCACCAAAACTAAACTGAAACAGTCATTACCTTTAGGATGCATTCACGCAACCACAGAATGGAGGCATATAAATTGAAAATACGAACGAGATAAAAGCTTCAATGGATAAAAGCTTTTACGCAAAGTCTGCAAATTTTTCGCAGGAAAAAAAAAAAGAACAAAAGCAGCACGACAATTCAAACGTCAAAAGTAGTAGTGGCTGTGGCGGTAATATTAATAGTAGTCATAGCAGTTAGTTGAAAAGCAATTACGCTGCTTCTGCTGACTCATGGGGTTCTCTGATGAGCTTAAGTATCCAATCCTATCCCTCTCTCTCTCTCTCTCTCTCTCTCTCTCTCTCTCTCTCTCTCTCTCTCTAATCCAGGTTCTCATTCGAGAGCATTTGCGTATTCCATATTCCCCCTCTCTCCCTATTATTATTCCTTTCCTTCTCGTGATGAGAGTTCCCTTCCGACGTTCCTCCGCTTCTCATCAGTCTTCTCCTTATTCTCCCTCCCCTGCCTTGATGAATCGAGGCTTCTGTTTTAATTGTTTCCTCTCTCTCTCTCTCTCTCTCTCTCTCTCTCTCTCTCTCTCTATGCACATTAGCATCAATGTTATTACCATGCTTCTATTCAGGCAGAAACAATTCTCATTGCATTGACTGTTTCTCCCTACTGAACTGAGAGAGAGAGAGAGAGAGAGGAGAGAGAGAGAGAGAGAGAGAATGAATTAATAAACGCCTACAAAAAATTCGTTTAACTTTTTCGTACTGTTAAAAAGGATTCATCTGAACAATATCGTCAGAGACTGAAGTAGTAAATGACTCCCTCATTTTATCGGAGTGAATTTCCTTTGAAAGCAGATGACCCAATTCGAGAATGGTATTAACATATATAAACTTCCTCCACGCCAGGATTTAAACCTGGATTACTCGAAGTGCCATTGCATGCAGTATGTCTACACAATGAATTAATGCAATGCAATGTTCTCTGTCAGTTCTTGGATTACAAGTAGTCGTATATGTAACCCAGAAAGAAATGACCGCTCGGTTACCGCTCGAAAATATGAAGATATACATACACATACATATATATAAGTATGAATTTTAAATTTTTATCACATCACCGGGATTCATATACATGCATTAAGCTACAAACACCCTTTAATATCCTATTCGCTCTGCCTCAGAATTAATATATTTTCATATATGTTAACCGAAAGGGATTTTTTTAGTAGATAATAATTTCCTCCTCTCGTGGGTTCGAGAAGAAAAAAATAATAATAATGATAAGAGTCCCCTTCGGCTAACATATATGAAAATATATCAATTCCGAGGCAGAGCGAATTGGATATTAAAGGACATTTGTAGCATAATGCATATATATGTATATATGTATTGTTATGTATATACATATATAACTACTTCCATTTTCCTTCTCTTACTTACATATGCATTGCACGTGATTGACGCTTAACCCTCCAATCAAAGAGTAATCACGAATGAAGAGAACATACGCGTAGAATCGTACGCTGGTGTCACCCCAATTTGCATAACACCAGATAGGAACAATGTAACTACAAATCTCAATTTCTGAGCTTTGCTGTACCAGGATCTATAGAGTAACAATGACTGTGTTTGACGAGCTGAAGTAGATATTACTGTTTGAATGACTAAGTGAACGTTTGACTATTTATGTTTTTTTTTATCATTTCACTCCCAATTATAAATTCAACGAGGGATTTGTTCCAGTTAAATCCTGCAGGCGGGCCATGTAATATTCCCCCCGGCTCGTTACCTGTCTATTCAGAAGGCAATACTCGAATACTGCCTTGGTATAGTGTACCAAGTTCGGCAATGCGGAACAGTTGCCTCAATATCTTACTTTCACGTTACGGTTATCCTCATACACTGCTTCTATTTGTGCGATTTCCTTTAATCTCATTTTCTCCTTTCAGTAAGATGCAAATATTACGACGGCTGCAGTAGAGAGTTTGGTTGTAGACCTATTGATCACACTGTGAGGTCTCTGATCAATATTAATGATAATAATAGCAGTGGTAACTATGCAATCAAATCTGAAAATCTTCTTTTATTGTCACAATATTTTGCTTTAATCTGACTTTCCTCTTTCAGCATATCGAAAATATTACCACGGCAGCAGTACAGTTTGGGGCGTAGACGTATCCATCACATTGCGGGATCTCAGAATAGTATAATAATAATGGTAGTAACTAGGCAATCAAATCTTACAATCTTCACGTCAATATTTAAAATTCCGCCGTAGCTACAAACATGGCGAGGTTTTCAAAATAACTCCAAATATTGGCCTACAAATACACGACGGAGGTTTCAAAACTATTTCCGATAGTTGCATGAAAGCAAGCGCGAATGCATTGCTTGTATAAAGCATCACTGTTGACTACTCACTACAGATCCTGCTACAACTCATACATTTAATTACCGGAATACTTACAGGATGGAATTTAATATCACGTTACACAGCTATATCTGGCATGCACATACCTGTGGAGAAAAAGAAAACAAGCATGAATTATAATTATATGCAAAACGAAGAGAGGAGATTGTTTAAAAATAATGATTAAACAAAAGAGAATGGTGCCAATAATAACTTGAACATTTTAATTTATTCGAGGAATACAAATAACACATTAATTCATTATTACTATTTCATACCGTTAAAGCAAATAACTCAGTTCTGCAAACAAATTCAATGGAAAAACGTAAGCTGCTGAATATAATAAAACTTATATTACCTTTTAGTAATGATGATGTGTTTCCAGAGGAAAAATAAAGTCTAAATTATAAAACCAAACACATATATAATAATTTCTGCGTTTTACAGGTATACAAAACAATATCCTCTGTCGATCTAAGCACTGAATTTTGTACATGGTAGTTAGTCGACTGTGTTGGGAGAAGCTAGGATGATGAAACGCATAAGGCTAGCAACTTCACCCGCTGAAAAAAAACAGCTGGAAATCGGAAAGGTAACACCTAGTATATATATATACATATATATATATATATATATATATATATATATATACATATATATATATATTTACATATTGTGTGTTTGTATACTGTATATGCATATAACATGAAAGAGTGGTGTACATTACAAAATGCAATAAGATGAAGTGTACATATATGCATATAACATGAAAGAGGGGTATATACATTACAAAATGCATACAGCTGAACTCTACAATACCGATTATTAATAAATAATGGCAGCTACTGCGACCGCGGCAAAAACACTGGACAATTCCATCAGGGATTCATGGAATATAATTTTGATATAAGGGACGAATATATCGGGCCGGCATTTTAATATATTCATCGCCGTGAAAAAATGGAAAAAGCCGATTACCTTTTTGGCGATGCATAAGAGGTTATACATTTTTCATGCATAGCGAAATATATTTGAATATATTTCGAGGAACTTGGTGTCCTGCGTCACTTAAAAAAGAGTTTTCGTTGGTAGTAAATGTTTATTGAAAGCAAAAGCAAGATAGGAAAACATTCCCAAGTTCATGTAACAGGAAGAACATTTTAATATGAAATAACATGAAGAGGGCGAATATTGTAAGGGATATTTTCTTTACAGAAACTCAAAAGAAAAACCGGGAGATTTTTTTTCTTTTTGCAGGAGATAAAGTGAAAAAAAAAAAACATTATCTTCATATTACGCGAGAAATTCTCACTTACGGGAAATAACAAAAGAGCAAAACTTACAGAATCAGCTGACGAACAAAACGCGAGTTACTCCGGTGGGAAATAACAAAATAGAAAAAAAAAAAATAACAAGAAATTGACAAATAACAAAAGAAGACAAAAACATCCTTCTCGCCCTGACTTCTTTCAATTTACAATTACTTCCTGTGTCTCAGGAATTCAAAAGTTATTCCGAGATACGAGTTAAAATTATTTGCTATCACAATAAACGTGGATTTACTAGGGTCTTCTCATGTTTGTTTCATCACAACACATTATTATGCCCAACAAATATTGGTAATTCATCACATATTTGATTAATCCTTAACAAGATCATATTGTTGGTGGTTTACAGCACGCCCAATGTACTATTACCTTGTTCGCCTCCCTGGTATTCTATCAATCAATTTATTCATGATTATGAAGTCCGCTTTATAAGGTTAAAACGCCTGAGGTTTCCAGTTTATCAAATATTGCGAGAGAATTTATATTCTCTTTTTAGGCGATATAACGCAACGTCTTTTTATACAAACTTCGCCTTAATCAAATTTCAAAGGTCCTTGGGTACCAATTTCTAAGCAATGAATTCTGGAGACACATTATCCAGGGGGAAGAGAGAGAGAGAGAGAGAGAGAGAGAGAGAGAGAGAGAGAGAGAGAGAGAGAGAGAGAATTTTCCGCCACACTGACTATTCAATTCCGGTGCACTATAACATAAACACAGCCCGAAAACATATACTGTATATATATATGCACTACCATTCCTAATCCAGGTCCTATTCCTACTGCAACTATCTCCACTCTCTTCCAAACAGACCCCCGCGAATCCTCATACATTCCCTCCAAAATATGTCCGACTTCGGAATGACTATGCAAAGAGGGGAAACTCAAGCTAATGATTATATATCTACAGAGAGAGGAGAGAGAGAGAGAGAGAGAGAGAGAGAGAGAGAGAGAGAGAACCCCTACACTATAAATGATGCTCAGGAGAGAGCTGTGGAAAGCACGATGCTTTCCTAATAAAAGAATCTTTCCTGAAAAGCATACAGCTCTTACGAAAGGGTTAAGCCTTTTGAAAGCACGCAGCTTTCGTTCGAAAACAATGCATTGTTGAAGACACAGAGGGTACTTTCAAGAGTACACGATGCTTTCCTCAAAGCGCGATGCTTTAACGAAAGCTATGTATACACTATATGCCGAAAGACCCTGCTTTCTTGCTTTCCCGGAAGCACGCCCATGCATGTAATTTCGCGTCGTCAAGCTAATGGGAAAACTGCGCGAATGTGCGAATCTTTGCCGGTTTTATTTTACAGCCTCTACGTGATGGACGTTCCCTTCCCCCCACCCCACCCCCCTACACACACACAAACGCACACGCATACACACACACACACACAAACGCACACACAGTCGAGGCTTTGTAAGTTCACTGCCACATACACACGCACATTTTGGGGTTGTTTGGCGTCCGTGTGGTTGTATGTTAATTAAAACTGTTCATTTATGGAGTCGAGAGCTTTCTCATTAACTGCCAAACCAGTGTGCTACTTTTTATTTATTTTCTTTTTGATAAAACGCGACCGGATGGTTTTAAAACCTTCGGCATTTTTTTTTTTTTTTGGTCCCCCAAACGAACCCCAATTCTATCATTTCCTTATTGCCCCGCGTGTTTTCGTGTTTATGTTGGCAAAATGGAGCCGGGCGTTTACAACCTGGTAAGCCACCGATGGAAATAAATTCGGACTAATTCTCAGTAACCGCAAACCCAAATCAATGGCTAATTACATTTACCTTATTTTTTCTTTTTTTCTTTAGGCTTACGACATGTCATCACGATTTTGAGATCGTTCACCGAAAAGAATTTAAACTGAAGGCAATAAACGCGACGTAGTTCGCCGACATTTCAAGAATTTTGATGAAAAGATGCTGGTAGAGATGAAGAAGAAATTTAATTATATTCCGGTGTAATTAAAAAGAGAACGTCTGCCCGCCGCTGAATGTCGACGTCCTGAGCTGAACAATGATGGGATTATGTCCCCCACTTATATAATACTCGGGAAACTATATAGCATAGCTCCAGAATGCTGGCAAAGAAACTTATTATTATTATTATTATTAAATTATTATTATTATTATTATTATTATTATTATTATTATTATTATTATTACCTCATAAGTGCCCTCGACGCTTGCATCACTACTACTTTAACATAAATCTCCCGGTACGTTTACTATCTTATTAACATCGTTATCTACTTGTTTATCAATTTGTTCATTTATCTTGGCTTTCAATCACTTGTCTTTCTGTCTTTCCTATTGTCTTCTGTAATTTCATTGGCCCTTTTGGTCTTGTTCCATATAATAGGGTTCATCTTCTGAATAATAATAATAATAATAATAATAATAATAATAATAATAATAATAATAATAATAATAATAAAATAATAATAATAATCTTGAAGACATTCATTCTTCCATTACTTATTTTTATAAACGAATTAATAAGCTCACACAAGACCAAATAAAAAAAAATTATTCTTAAATTAAGCAAATGAGACCAGTTCATTACTAGGAGATATTTCATAATAATAATAATAATAATAATAATAATAATAATAATAATAATAATAATTTAGTAATCAGATACAGCGCAGGAATAGTGGAATGGACGAAGGCAGAACTCCGCAGCATAGATCAGAAAAACCAGGAAACATATGACAATACACAAAGCACTACACCCAAGAGCAAATACAGACAGACTATACATAACACGAAAGGAAGGAGGGAGAGGACTACTAAGTATAGAGGACTGCGTCAACATCGAAAACAGAGCACTGGCAATATCTGAAAACCAGTTGAAGACGAGTGGCTAAAGAGTGCATGGAAGAAGGACTAATAAAAGCAGACGAAGACCCAGAAATATACAGAGACAGGAGAAAGACAGAACAGAAAGCAGAGGACTGGCACAACAAACCAATGCACGGACAATACATGAGACAGACTAAAGAACTAGCCAGCGATGACACATGGCAGTGGCTACAGAGGGGAGAGCTAAAGAAGGAAACTGAAGGAATGATAACAGCGGCACAGATCAGGCCCTAAGAACCAGATATGTTCAAAGTACGATAGACGGAAATAACATTTCTCCCATATGTAGGAAGTGCAATACGAAAAGTGAAACCATAAACCACATAGCAAGTGAATGCCCGGCACTTGCACAGAACCAGTACAAAAAGAGGCATGATTCAGTAGCAAAAAAGCCTCCACTGGAGCCTGTGCAAGAAACATCAGCTACCTTGCAGTAATAAGTGTACGAGCACCAACCTGAAGGAGTGATAGAAAACGATCAGGCACAAAGATCCTCTGGGACTATGGTATCAGAACGGATAGGGTGGGGATACGTGGCAAACAGACCAGACGTGACGTTGATTGACAAGGTCAAGAAGAAAGTATCACTCATTGATGTCGCAATACCATGGGACACCAGAGTTGAAGGAGAAAGAGGAGTAAAAAATTGGATTAGGAATATCAAGATCTGAAAATAGAAATAAGAAGGATATGGGATATGCCAGTGGAAATCGTACCCATAATCATAGGAGCACTAGGCACGATCCCAAGATCCCTGAAAAGGAATCTAGAAAAACTAGAGGCTGAAGTAGCTCCAGGGCTCATGCAGAAGAGTGTGATCCTAGAAACGGCACACATAGTAAGAAGAGTGATGGACTCCTAAGGAGGCAGGATGCAACCCGGAACCCCACACTATAAATACCACCCAGTCGAATTGGAGGACTGTGATAGAGCAAAAAAAAAAATAATAATAATAATAATAATAACGATGCTTATTATTCCACGAATTATTTCTATTAACGAATTAATATAAAAAAAAAATTTCTTAAAATAAACAAAATTCGTGAGACTGGGTCATCACTAAGAGCAATTTCCGATAAAGGGATAATAATAAATCAGGACACTCATTCTGCCATTGCTTATTTTCACAAACGAATTAATAAGCTAAAAAAATACGAAATACGAAAAAGATTCTTAAATCAAGCAAAATTAGTGAGACCGGGTCACATGACTAGGGGCTATTTCCGATAAAGGGGCTCTATCTAGGCACCGCGCTCCAACTATTGCAAATATTTTCGCCAAAGATTTGTTGTTGAGCGACGTTAGGAAGCTTTTAATTAACATGCTTTGCATGACGTCTCTTCCCCTAATGAAGCTTACCTGCCAAGTTGTTATGTGAATGTCCTTTCAGTAACGTCAATGACAACAGCGGAGGTATTCCTAACAGCAATGAGGATAAATATGAATTAATTGGCTGATACTAATCGTATTCCTAATGGAGAGAGAGAGAGAGAGAGAGAGAGAGAGAGAGAGAGAGAGAGAGAGAAGGATGGTGAGGGAGAGAGATAGGAAGGATGGGAAGAGAGAGAGAGAGAGAGAGAGAGAGAGAGAGAGAGAGAGAGAGAGAGAGATCCAACTTACACTAACCGAACAATTCCATGGGAACAAAGAGACCTACAGTTTTCCAGAAGAAAACTTTACCGGTCCTTGTAAAACAGTTATGTGACTCATCTATTCGAGTCAGCGTCGACAGCTGGGGAAGAATCAGGTGAAAAGCTTCCAATGTACATTAGTTTCATGGGAAAAAAGCGGCATAAAAAGTTAAAGATCTTATAAAAAAATAATCGTCTCGGAAAGATAACACACAAGAACGTAAAAGCAAGGTGAACGCGTGTAACTATGAGGCTACACTACACTTGGTGTGCTTGTGCGCAAGCGCGTCTTCCAAAAACGCGAACCAATTTGGTGAAAGAATTGTTCATAGGCAATCCATCAGCCAGTGATATACAGTCACACCGAGGAAACCAACCGAAACTCGTTAAAGTGGAGAACCCGAAGATAAATTCAATCACGAAGGAAACGAACAGTTTTCGCTCGGATAAGACGATGAAGAAAGTGAAGAAGAGAGCATCTGTAGTTCCAGAATCCATGTCTAATCACCTATAATTCTTGTTAAAGCTGACGATAATTGGTAAGATTGCTTTTCATTATTACGGATAATGACCGTTCGAGCTGATGAGGGAAGGACGGAGTTCTGAAATTGTGACAGAGGCTCTGAAAGAATGTATGTTTCGTTTTCATCGACAAATGTTACTTTTGTTCAGTCGGCACGAGGAAAATGTCTCTCAATTTTACTTCTCATTTTAAGCGGTCACTTTTTCTTGCAGCTCTCTCAAAGCTTATTTTAAAAAGCAGAATGTTTTAGTTTTCTCTCCGAGTGAAAACTAATACCGTCCCTCAAGCAAGCTGGAAATTAACCCTTTTTTTTTTATCTTGATAGTAACTATATTTCTATTTTCTTTACATACACACACATATTATATATATATATATATATATAATATATATATATATATATATATATATATAATATATATACACATATACATATATATATATATAAAGCGGTAAGGGTTTTACATGGAGACATCTGTTTCATATGGGCGTTTATTCAAAGCAACGTTTCAGGGACCAGCCCCATTTTCAGCTGAAAATTATTTAAATCTTATTCTATTATTGTAATTTTCAGCTTGAAAATGGGGCTGGTCCCTGAAACGTTGCTTTGAATAAATGCCCATATGAAACAGATGTCTCCATTTAAACCCTTACCGCTATGTATCCCGTCTGAGGCTTCCCCTTCGGGTGATATATAATATTATATATATATATATATATATATGATATATACTATATATCTATATATTATATTATATTATATTATATAATTATATATATATATATATATATATATTTTAAATGTATGTATGTATGTATATGTATGTATGTAGCAAGCACGACTTTATTCTCTCCATAATAGCAGTTTCTCTCCGGCCGCATCCGTAAAAACAAATTGTTCTTCCGTCTCTGCTTTTTGAGGCAAATTATGCCATCCATTAAGCCGATATATAGTACAAGTAAATATTTTAGTTTGCGGTCTATTTTCATAAGTAGTCTTACGTACTAAGTAATTACACATCTGTAAACATGTACATCTTTGATTACCTAAATCTTATTTATTTTCAAATCTGTCTCACATCAAAATTAAAAAGCATTTCCATTTTTGTGTCTGATGTCGAGACACGACATAATTTTTCGTACACTAAACTTTGAATATTATTCAACAATTTGAAGGGACAAACTTAATCCTAGTAATAAACTAAAAGGCAAAACATTAAAAGTGCTTTATCTCATTTAGATGATGTACGCGAGGCTGAGGTTCGTTTTTCACAATGGTTCTTGCGTCAGAACCGTAACTTTTACCGCCTTTAGACCCACGAGATAATGCAATTTCATTTTCATTTAAAAGTTGATAATTTAGTTTAATTTTTATTTAAAAGCTGAAAGACACTTTCATAACATCATTCTTTCGAGTAACATAAAAATAATTCTGCCATTAAAAGTGTTTTGGGCATTAAAATAAAAGCAATGGGACAAGATTTGTAAAAAATGTAAATAAATAAAATAAACCTAAATTAGAATTGTGGAACATTTAAGCAAAATAATGGGCGGCCAGTCCTAAATGCTTTCTTCAAATGCACATACGATTTCACCATCTTAATGCTGGGTTATTCTAACGAAAAACACCTCTCACAGAGAGAGAGAGAGAGAGAGAGAGAGAGAGAGAGAGAGAGAGAGAGAGAGAGAGAGACTGATTTACAGATTTTAGGCACACATGCCAAGCACTAGGGCACTAAGGCCATTCAGCACTGAAACTGAAATAGACAGTGAAAAGGTTTGAAAGGCGTAACAGGAGGAAAACCTCGCAGTTGCACTATGAATCGATTGTTACGAGAGGGTGGGCAGTAAGATGGAAGAGAGATAATATGAAGGGAGGTACAGTAAAAGGAATGATAGCAGGCGCAGCTAGGGGCCGAAGGGACGTTACGAAAAACCTTAGTAATGCCTACAATGAATCGCATGAGGTGCACTGACTGCAATATCCCCCTAAGGGATCAGAGAGAGAGAGAGAGAGAGAGAAGGAACGCATATATGCTTCTACATAGTTAAACTATTAAAGCTGATGTCATAGATAATATCTATTCAGCATCCTTTAAACATGCATAACAAAACATGTAATGTAAGAAGAAGAAAAACTTTTTGGTTTTCGTTATCATACTGATTCACAATACGAAGCCGCTAAAAAGGTACCTTTGCCAAGAGTGCAATCTTACCTCTGGGGGAGATATCGTTCTTCCACTTTTAAATATCAAGTGTCACTTGACGGAGTTTAAACAATGTTTG
Organism: Macrobrachium nipponense; assembly: GCF_015104395.2. Lineage (NCBI taxonomy): Eukaryota > Metazoa > Arthropoda > Malacostraca > Decapoda > Palaemonidae > Macrobrachium > Macrobrachium nipponense. The sequence continues at coordinate 33,718,434 of NC_061100.1, forward strand.
TAAATCAGATGACAAAGTCACCAGTGCTTGAGCTTTTTCAAAAGCAGATCCGTAAAAACAACATTTAACGTTTGCAGTCTTGCATAAGAAACGCTCTCTCTCTCTCTCTCTCTCTCTCTCTCTCTCTCTCTCTCTCTCTCTCTCTGATGTATTGTCAGTAAACATGAAAATGATGAAAGCATCTGAACTTGTATATGAAACAGACTAAATTTAGATTACTCCTACGGTAATTTACTGATGCACTATATTCGCAGCACAGTACACGAAGGTATCATTGGCCGTAAAGGGCTGAATTCCTTATTGTGCACATCCAGTTCCAAGAAAAAATATAATACAAAAACTACAGTATATATATATATATATATATATATATATATATATATATAATATATATATATATATTATATATATACACACACACAGAACTACCACAGGAAAATGGTAGGCAGAAATCCATGCACTTTCGTCTTTACCAAGACATTGTCAAGGAACGAATGAAATACAGTTGGAAAGCGCTTGGATTTCTGCCTATCATTCTCCAGTGGTATTCGCTTAGTGAATGAAGTCACTGTGATTTTTTAAGCATATATATATATATATATATATATATATATATATATATATATATATATATATGTGTGTGTGTGTGTGTGTGTGTATGTGTGTGTGTGTGTGTGTGTGTGTGTGTGTTTGTTGCATTTTTTCCTTTTCACTTTCAACATCAACACCAAATCTGATGAGAAATTAAAAAAATTCTGACTCTCAAGTCACCTAATTAACCGAAAATTCTAAAACATACACACACACACTCACACACAACACAAGCTCCAGCATCACTCCAGCACGGCCCAACGGGTATTAATAATGATTAAACGTCAGGCCTTCAGTGTTCCTATACTCTGACACAATTACGACGGCGCCTAAGGCCCATCATTTTAATCGAAGCGGCTATCTACCTACCAAGGCATTCAGCGAGATAAGAGGTTGAACAATGTCTTACGTGACAGACTTAAAGATCAATCATAAATATCAAGTAAAAATCTTATCGATGAGACTCGGCTTCTTGTCAAATAGAGATGAATGATTTAAAAAAAAGTTCTAGACATCTTACAATTCACACTGAAAAGTCAAAAGAGTATATGCTCTTTGCTACGACAATAACTATATTCAAAGTCACCATCTTGGCACGTATGTTTTCTAAGCAAAACATTACGAGAAAAACACAGGAATTTTGCACACCATATAGATGGATATGAATTTCATTAAAAAAAAAGCAAAAATTAAAACTTTGATCTCAAGATTACAATGCACACTGAAAAGTCAAAAGAGTATCTGTTCCCTGCAATAAAAATATTCAAAGCCACCATCTTGCCGCGTGTTTTCTAAACAAAAAATTACGAGAAAAACGTAGGAATTTTGCACGCCATATGGAAGGGCATGAATTCCATAAAAAAAAAAAAAAAATTAAAACTGTGATCTTAAGAGTCATCTCTGAGGCTGCAAGATCATCAGTACATACCACATAATAACACCTTCGAACGGCGCGGATTGATTACCTGAACAGTACCTCTCACCTGTTATCATTGATAACAATTAGAGCATCAAGGAACACCCCTCACGAAGGCATCCCTCAACGTCAAAGCACTACTGGCGCCCTTCACCATGCTGGGATGCTTTTAACCAGTACTCCCATGAAAGATAGATGAGGGTTAATGATGCGGATTCAGGGATGCTGAAGTTCTTGAGTGAAAATCAATATTGAAAAATCATGATATTTATAAAAAAACAAATAATCATAATCCAATATAAAAAATAAGGGTATGTCTAACTTTCTGTATTCAAAACATCTAATTCTCCTACAGTTGTGCTGGCATACACTTGAAAGAAAACCATTTATCATTACTGAAAGTAAATTAAAAATCTTTATTCTACCTCGGTAAGGGACTTGAAGATACCTTTCGAAATCAAAGATTTTAATCTATCAGTTATTACAGATTCGGTGTCAAGGAGAGTCACAAAGAGTTACAAGGATTAGGATGTCTTAAAGACTTGATAGTCCATCTGAGGAGACATCTTTTGTTCACTTACTGTACGAGCAGTCCTAATGATTTTGTCTAGCTTTCGTTTAAACTCTTCCACACTGTCGCTGTTTACAACTTCAGGTGGCAGAGAGAGAGAGAGAGAGAGAGAGAGAGAGAGAGAGAGAGAGAGAGAGAGAGAGAGAGAGAGAGATTTTTAAAAGGACCCGGCCCTCGGGCGTCACAATACAATGAGGAACATGACGGCAGAGGGCGCAGCACAAATATCATCCTCGAGTTCGGACGGCGGCCACGAAGTGTCTTGGTTGTTCGACCCGTCAGTACCTAAGCGCTCTCAAGCCTTTTAAAACCCCGAACGCAATTGGCCCACAATGCGGCCTTTTGTAGTGGTAACCCCCGCGTCCATGCTGACAACAGAGGGCCGGACGTCCTCTGAAGTTGGGGAACAAGAGATGACGTTACTGGCGTTATTAGCTTAGGGTACAATGAACAAGAGAGAATGGCAGGGGCGCACACTTACTACTCAGGACATTTACAGAAAGGGCCTTAGGCCTAAGGAGCTTCCTTCCCTTTCTCCCATTCCTTCAAATCACTAGTGAAAAGAGAAGGGGAAATAATATTCTTCGGGGACGCCGTTGTTGTCAGACAAAATGACCCGTTATTAGATATTTATTGCAGCTTAAAACATTACGGGGAAGGCCTCAGTACGTGTAGATCAAAAACGCTACTCTGGAACCACTCGGCCCAAGGTCTAAAGGTCTTTAGAACTGAGGCCTGAAGGGACCTTGTTTCGACCGATCTTGGAGAACTTGGGACAGCAAGGTAATAAAGAAACGGCAAGTCTTTCAATTTCCAGTTAAACATAAGAATGAATGACAGTAATAAGAGAACAACCCAAAGATTGTAAAGACTAGATGCCGTCATTTTCTTTTGCAAATCGTTGCAATAAAGCACCAATGAGCTGAAAAAAATAACAAAAATAACATATCAAAGGAGCAGTAGGGACAGAGCCTTCAATAACCAAGCGGGTAAATGGCAGCGGCCCTCCTTTCATCATCGAGTAAAAAAATAAAAAATAAAAAAAATTCCTAGACGAAAAAGCAGGGCAATGAATCTTCAGGTGACGAAGCCATGAGGCGAGAATAGAGAGAGAGAGAGAGAGAGAGAGAGAGAGAGAGAGAGAGAGAGAGAGAGCCTGTCGATAATGACGTAGAGAGAATGGGGTTCCGGGAGAGCGTTAAGGCGAAGGAAATTATTTGACGGAGAAAAATGACCGAAGGTAAGGAAAGAAATGAGTGACATCTCTCGCCCTATAGTCTCTCCTCTCTTTGTCTTCTTCTCCTTTCTCCTTTTCCTTTCTCCTTTCGAGACATTTCGGCGCACCTTGAAGATCATAATGCCCATCATGAGGTAAAGGAAGAAGAAGAAGAAGAAGAAGGAGGAGGAGGAGGAGGAGGAGGAGTCAAATGGTGCTTCTCCTTCGACTGATTAATAACCAAATGTGAGTTAATTATACCTTTCCATTTATCACCCGGCGCTACTAATGATTCCCGGAGACATATTTCATAAGGACACGCCGGCCAAAAAGTTCTTTTGCATTATAAAGGTACAATGATTTGAACATATATACGTATATATATATATATATATATATATATATATATATATATATATATATATATATATATATATATATATATAGAGAGAGAGGAGAGAGAGAGAGAGAGAGAGAGAGAGAGAGAGAGAGAGAGAGAGAGAGCGCTTATATTTTCCCTGGCTGTTACTGAGGAAATTTAATAATATATTGTATAGCATGTGAGAGTAAATATAAATAAATAAGTATATAAACAAATGTGATATATATATATACACATTTTTATTAATCTGTATTTACTCGCACACATATGAAACAATATATCATGAAAGTGCCTCAATAACAGCAATGGGGAGACAATGGCATAAATATTAGCTCTCTATTTTTCTGCTTTGTTTAAAGAACGTTTGAGAGTCTTCACAAACGTAAAAGAAATAAGTACGATGAGTATTAAGTATTTACAAAGAACAAATTTCTTACGCAGACAAAAAATGAAAAGAGCAAGCATGAAAGCACAATGTCTTAAGTAGGATTCTCTATATTTTCAATATTATTATTAATTAAATGACTCAGAAGAACAAAAGGGTTGTAAAATATTTAGAAGAAATAAATGCAGCTTGCTTTCTTTCACAGTTTTTCAAGCAAATAAAACAGTATTATGTAGTTTGTGTCATTCGTCTGGTGAAATTTTTGCTATTTAAATGTCTTATGCATTTTCATGAATTACTTGGCGAATTATTAGTTAAAAAAGAGAAATACTTCAGCACAAACACATAATGTGCTTGGCGTTATTCTCATCTCAAAAGCAAATTAATACTCTCTCTCTCTCTCTCTCTCTCTCTCTGTTATAATTAAGCAGACAACATTACAGCTTTATTACGAGATCTGTAATGCCATAAAATGACGAAGCAAAAATTGCTATAAAACAAAAGACAGCCCTGAAGCTCAATTACCATACATTATAAAATACGCTATAAAAATTAATGAATCATCTGGCTGCCGTACCTTACAAAACAGAGCGTCTCCGGAAAGTACTGCTTCGTAATAAACCGTTAACCCCCAAAAACAAAAACTGCCGTAGAAACCCCTACCAGCGCTTCAGCATCGACACCTACACCCCACTTGGCTTCCACAATGCACCTACACCCCCTCCAGATCTCTCATAACATCTACACCCCTACAGAATAACTCAAGCGACCTACACAGTACACACACACACACACTCATCAACTTGGAGGATCTCTCACGACACCTACACCCTCGCCTCCTTGGAACCATCACGACAAGGCCCCCTTCGACCAAAAGCATCTGGTGTTATACCTGAGAGCAGACGGATGAGGAGCAAGTCCTCTGACGCCCCCCCCCCCCCCCCCCGCGCTTCTTTCTTTTCCTTCCTCCTCCTCTCGCCACCCTTGTCCAGTCCCCTTTCCCCCATAACCCCCCACCTGCAGGCCATTAGGCCCTACTCAGTTTCAGAACAAAAGGGGGCAGTAAGATCACCGCCGCCCTCTACATGCCTCTACCCTGTCATTTCTGGTCTCTTTTGTTACCTGAAGGTAGACAAAAAAAAAAAAAAAAAAAAAAAAAAAAAAAAAAAAAAAAAAAAAAAGCAATGGGGGGGGGGGGGAGAGAGAGAGGTTTGTAGTGAAGGAAACACAGGAGAAGATGATGACTTGCGGAGCCCTCAGGAAAGGGGAAGAAATATGATGGGGGCTGACAGGGGGGTTATTAAAATTTTAATATAATTTTGCTGCCTTTCGTCATCATGAATGATAAGGAAAGCGGACACAGGTAGGTAAGAGTGTAGTGTATTTCCTATTACCTTTGTTATTTCTTCTTCCAAATAAACACCATATTCTCTGGAAGCTTGAATTTCAAGTCAGTGGCCCTTTTGGGTTAGTTCCATATGAATAAGGTTCACTTTCTGAATAATAACAATAATAACAATAATAACAATAATAATTATAATAATAATCATCATTATAATAATAATATACATCATTCGGGCATTAGACTATTCTAAACACGTACAACTGAACGTGACAACAGTGGTTTGCAACGAAAATTTTACCTGGCCAGGCAATTATATCAAATAGGTATCATAGTTACTGTAAAATACCTAAACCACTACAATAAAAGTTATAAAACCCCCACAGGCTAACTTGTGTACAGAGATGTGGACGCCTACGCTTAACTTCAGAGAATAGAATAAAATGCAAGATTGCTAGTGAAAGCTGATCTCCAAGGACTCCAACAAACAACAGAAAACGGTTCCCGACGGTGGCAATTCTGGCATCCAATCGAAGCTGCATCTGCAGGCAAACGAACGAACAGAGTCCAATATCATGGTGTCAATTAACTACTCCATTACTGATAGCGCAAACTCCCCGGGACACCATGTGCCCGTTAAGAGAGCACGCATCCATCACTTGCAAAAGCATGACATTCTATTCCTGCCCATGTTTTCCCAGACACTTGTGTGACATTCCTTCCTTAATTGCAAGCTTCCTCCAATCACGAGGATATTGCTTTGCCTTTGCATAGTTCGGTCCCACTCTTCTCTGAGTTTTTTTCTTTTTCTTTAAATACAGTTAGATAAGGCCAACCAGCTGATTTTCGCTTACTCCGGGAGTAAGCCTATAAACTACTAAATTGTTGTTGTTGTTGTTTGGGGGGGGGGGGGGGATTAGAAAGGTCTATGGAGGATCCTAAAAAGTTAACGATACAGGAATTTCAGGTTAGGATATTTATGATTTATTTATTAGAATGAAAATTTACAAATAAATAATGTGCATGTCAAACAGTACATCAAAATGATTTCTAATAATAATATAGCGTATTTATTTTAAGTTTTCGTTGGTGAAACAAGGCTCCATTTGACCCCAGATTTTACCACGTTTTAATTTACGATAAAAATTAGGAATATAATGTTTACAACTTATGCGTAAGGGGAAAAACTTGCATGCGTTCCGAGTAAGATGGAGGTCGGATATCTTCTTGTTCGGTTTATGTTTGCACAAGGTACTTACATAACCATCTCTGCTTACGTACAATCAAATTTATACCTCAACTACGAAAACTTAATAAGATATTGAGTCGTTTGAGTGCTTTGATGTCAATGCTAAATCGGCTATACGCAACGCATTTTTATTGCAGAAATCAAATAATCTAAATAAGAACTTATAAAGCTGCTTTGCAATGACGACTTCTCACATCAGCAATAGAGAACAACAAATTTCAGTGAGTCCAACAAACACGTAAACAAACAAGTAAGTAAAAATTCAATTCATCGACCTCCCACCTCTCCTTAAAATACTTGGCCGAGGAACAATTACAAGCACAGAGAGAGAGAGAGAGAGAGAGAGAGAGAGAGAGAGAGAGAGAGAGAGAGATTCATCTAATGGCTTCGTCCATTAAGGAAAAAGGCACCAAAGAGGCGAGATGTAAGTTCTTAAACTTCTCCTTCCGGAATTAGTCTAATGCGAGTTATAAAGAACGCAAAAAGGACACAGAATGAAAAGGATGGAAAGCCGAAAATACCAGAGAGAGAGAGAGAGAGAAGAGAGAGAGAGAGAGAGAGAGAGAAGAGAGAGGTGCATAAAACGAGGGACAATGAACCGGATGAAAGACAGTTTGCGTGGAAAAAAAGGGAAAGGGGAAAAATATGAAGCGGAAAAAAGTTGCAGAAAAGTACGGTCAAAAATTAAAACAAAAAAAAAAGGACTCGAAATGAAAAGCGACGCTACAATAAGAGGAATTGGGAAACTGTGAGAGACGACTATCGGAAGACTTACGTAAATATACTAAGAATATACAAAACTATGAGAATGAGAAAACTTGAAAATATGAGAAGAGAAGAGACAATGAGGCATATTCTTACAGCAGTGGACATAACATAAAACCAGCTATATTTTCATAAAAAAAAGATTAGACAGCAATGAACTTATTGGGATTATTATTACTATCAGTATCATAACTGTGGGTCATTATCACGTTTATGATTGATACTATTCTTAATATTTAGAAGTTTACAAAACATCAACATCTACCAGAAGAGGAAGGAAGGACAAACAACGGCTCAGCAAAACTGCTATGACAAGACCCCGATACCAGAATGAAAACTGAAAAATGAACAAAAGGACATGTTAAATGTTGGAGGGGACGAACCCAGGAGGCTCAAGTGATCCTCGAGAGTACGAGGTCGTATATTTGAGATCCATACGAACGCCAACCCCCAGGGGAGGGAGGCCTCTCGTTCTAAATGACTCAATATTGTCATCGCCTGCTTCCACAAAAATGGGGAAGGGGACATTCCACCCCAGTCCCCAGGCGATAGGGTACTATGGGAGACCTGGGACGCTATTGTCGATGATTACAATTTTGAGAGAGAGAGAGAGAGAGAGAGAGAGAGTTCCTCTGTTTGTTTAAACGCCGCAGCGTAAATTCTTACAATGTTACATTAGACTTTTTCTTAAAAGGTCTTAAAAGTTTACCTGGTAATTAGATTTTTTTTTGTGAGGGGGGAGACATTTACCTGGTCTCCTAAGCATTGCCAAGAGGCACCAAATATCATTTACTCATGGTTCAGATGTCCAAGAGAGGCATATTTTCCCTTGGAAGGTCGTTGCAAAAATAAAAGGAGTTACCGGCAAACCTGCTTCTCTAAGAAAAGGGAAAAAAAGAAATCAAATAAAGTGCTTTAAAAATACACAAAGATGAAGAATTCTGGAAACTAGATGAATAGCAGAATTCACATTCTAGAAGTCGACGGTATGGATATTTCATCAACTTGAGGGCCTGGCTATAAATGGAAGTAGAAGATTCGTTATTGTAACGAGAACCGCTTTGTTAACATTATGGTATTGCTCCGCTAAAGCAAATCCCTTCTACGGAGTCATATAATCGTCGCATTCGCTACGCTAGTACATCCCAACGACTTCTCTTCAAATCATCAAACTTTGAAACTGCTCAGGTGGAAGAATATTCCAGTCTTAATATCTTATTAATATCCTTCCATTTTTAATGCACCTTGCCCTTTTGAAAGGGAGGGTCTGTTATCGCTTTCAGTCGGGGGTCAAGACCCAATATATAACCACTTCCATTGTCTTCAAATTCTTCCCCAGCTGGACAACTGTGGGATTTCAGCTAAAAAAATCATATGAATCAGTACCTTTAAGTAACAAACCACGCCATGCCTACACATCTAAAAACAGGTAAAGATTATAGTCGATCTATGTGTGTGTGTGTGTGTGTGTGTGTGTGTGTGTGTGTTCTGGAAAATAAAACTGGTGAGAAAAAATAATCAAGTTTAAACAAACTCAGACTGGCAAAAAAACCAAGGCCTATTATGCCTAGCCTGGAGAACCACTAAAAAACTACGACAGACTTCACCGATCAAGCTTCCGTGTCAAGTTTACAAGCCTATATAATTCTAGACTTAAAAAAATAAATAAAAATAAAAAAGAAGAAAAAAACTGCTAAACAACCGGCAGTAAAGCGCTTTCCAAGCAAGAACGAAAAGAGAATGCGATGTCTTTCCCACTAACACGGAAAACGACGCAGTATTGAATTTCTGTCCCCTTTGTGTTCCGAACGAGGCGAAAATTGGCACTTTCTCACGGAAAGAGACTCCAGGAAAGAATCTTAAAACTTCATCAGGCGGGGCATAAAATGTGGTAATGAGAAGAGAGAATCCGAAATGTGGAACACTCCTCGTCTTCACATTACGCGTCTTAATCCACGAAGGATCAGACGTGGAGTTTACTGGGTATCAACAAAGGAAAGTTTTAGGAGAAAATTGGCTGGATTTTCTGAGGGGGCACGGCGCGCCCTAGATGATAATGCCTTGGAATGCAAGGGCTATCGTGTGGCAGTCAAGTGATGCTTCACAGGTTAAAACGAGGAATCTCTTCGATGTATTTCCCTGAATCCTATATCAACGCGGTCCCTACTCATTATCTTTCCAGATCCTTCTGTTATATTCCTCAGGCATGAATACATCTAACTAAGGACATTTAGTTCCCCTTTCAATAAGCATCATCGTACTATAATAATGGGCGTAATGTCTGTCCGTCCGTCTGTCATTCAATCACGGCCAAACGGCTGGTCCGATGGGCATGAAACTTGGCAGGGTTATAGTGGGGACCCCTAAGATGGTTTAAAATGGGGTTTCATCCTACCTCCCCCACTCCCCTCCGAAGGGGGTAGGGGTGAGAAGGGATACCCTGAAACGGAGCTGGTTCTGCCCGTGAAACGGGGCTGGTTACGCCCGTAGACTTAGTTACTTTAATCATTTTCATACACAGTTTCTGTATACATATGTTTGATAGCATAAAAAAATGACGATTCCGTCTGTCCCTTCAGGATCAGGCCACTCATCTAATTATCTCATTCTTTCTCATTTTCACCTTAACTGAAGCTTGGGGACTGGAATGTGCACCCGTCTGGTCATCTCGCGTAAAGAAAGAAATATTAAAGTGATGTCCGGGGGGCCCTGGGAGGTTTTAAATGCCATTTCACATCGTTCTGGATGCGTCTTGGGTCGAAAAGTGTAGTTATGCTCTGTAAATATATGCCATTCCAATCACTAACACTTGGTATCTGCCTCCACGCATAAAAATAAGCTGGCCACATTATTACCATAAAAGAAATAGTGAAGACAAAGACATTAATACCAATACGTAGTAGAGCACAGAAAATCTTGCGGAAGTAAGGAGCATCGTCTAATTACTTTTATAATTATTCATAAAATTATATTCATACTTCACAATCATCTCTACATATACATAATTAATATTTACAGTATTAATATCAATGGTGAAAATAATAAATCTCAATAAAATAAAATAAAAAAGCTTATTAACTGGTTACACAATGTTCACTGGCTAGTACATAATAAAAACCAGGCCACCTTCATTAGAGCAATGTCGGTCTTCATTACTGGACAACTAACGACAGCCTCTCTCACAATCCTAAAGAAGAGGCCTCATTACAGAACAATGCTCATTAGTTTTGGTGCTCCCTTGATTCCATGGGGAGGAGGAGAGCGCCCGGTGTTGTAAGGAGTGGGACAGGGAAGGCCCCATTGAACCTAGCAGCTACTACGATGTAAGAATAATAAGAGTTACGAGGAGGTCCATTACTGGACGTGAGTGCTAAATAAAGACTGGGGAAGTATTTCTTTCTTCTTTTTAACAATAAACTGGCGTCTAAAAATTCAGTCCAATGATGCAGTAAAATTTTACAGGAAAATAACTATATTATAGGTACTACTACTATTACTGTATACATGGCATTGCAGTAATTAGTGAATACAGAAAGCCCTCTCTTGTAATAATATTAATCATTCTAGAAACTCTGCTGTTACAAGCTACAGGTTGTGCTGCTGTTATTACTGTCGTTAAAAACAAATTCACAGTTATAACAGTTGTTACAAGACTCAAAGGCCTTACACTGAGGTTTTAAAATATATTTACACTTTGTTCAATCTCTCACTGGTAAGATTCTTGGGATGTAACCTCGCTTCAAGACATCAAGCATTTGGCAAAAAGTGTGTCCCTGAGATCACTACTTGGCAAATTGGAGTTGGCAAAGTCCGCCTCTACAAATATAATGTCGATTGGTTTAGAATTAGAACTTTAGATTGACCCGGCTTTATAGAAGCACAGGCCCTTGCCCAGAGAACCTGATCTGAATCTCTGGACTTGGACGATCCAATAAACAACTTAGTAAAAACAGAACTCTGGGGGAATATGTGCAGACGTAACCACACACAATCACATACCTGAATGGTGTATAATATCAATATCAATATCAATTATATATATATATATACATCCATACATATATATATATATATATATATATATATATATAATATATAAATTATATATATATATATACTATATATATATATATATATAGTACAAGCAGGACGTGACTCCAGAAGAAAAATCACAACGATCACTGCCCCATTCACACTTGAACCACCGTATCGCAGATGTGCCCAGCGTGCAAAAAACTTCCACAGCACTCCATACATCAACACAGAAGACTCATCCGACTCATCCACAGAGGTCCAACCCCTTTTACTTTCACTCACTCACACTTCCTCCCTCCCCCCTTTCCTCTTTCCTTTCTTTTTCCTCCACATCCTTTTTCTCCTAATAGGCGAAGACAGGCACGAGGGAGGGCAACGTTATTCCATTGCTTTTCGACATGAAAGGTTGGAATGGGCTTCCGGCATCGCTTGTGGTTAGATATGAGTAAGTGTTATTGCTTCAAACTTGGAAACGGACAAGACAATACGAAACTTCCCACCTCTCGCCATTTAGGGGGGAAGGGAAAATGATTGTGAAAGGAAATGTAATTAAACTACGGCCGCACTGACTGATCGCTTCGGAGATAAGTGTTCATACGTTACTGCCTGATTGCCTGCCTACCTGAAGGTTGGGTGCAATCATTGCAGACTGAACGTAGTATATCACTGTATTTACATCTGATGTAGTTTGCATTGCATATACATGTATTGCACTCTAAATCGGCTTCATGGATTGTATTCCTTAATTTTCGGTCTTTCAATTCATGATGTTTTAAAAGATTTTTAACATCAATCGTCTTTACCGGCTTAATTGCTGATAATGCACTTAGTGACAAATTGCGGGAATGATGCAATATTTACATTTCATGGCTTAAAACCCGAAATTTCATACGACAGCAAATATAAATCTTAATTAAGTGCAAGAACTAATCTCTTATGAAGTGATGTTTTAAAAGATTTTTAACATCAATCGTCTTTACCTGCTTAATTGCTGATAATGCACTTATACTCTCTTTTTTTTCCATCTGTCCATCCGCCTATGGTGTTTGCGCATGGCAACACTGCGTCGCGGGCTTTATATAATATCCTATTTCGAATATTAACGGTGTAATTCGCATACAGTAATTATTAAAACACTTTCCAGTTGCAAACGTACACCCAGATATCCTTTTATTTACCTAAAATTTAGACATAATGTAACTATTTAAACACGGGACGCAGTGTTGCCATGCGCGACCACCACAGGCGGATGGACAGATGGAAAAAAAAAAAAAAAGAGTATAGTGACCTATTGCGGGAATTAT
>NC_061100.1:33736189-33746189 GCF_015104395.2 Macrobrachium nipponense
GCGTCATGATGACTTCACTGATGTGGGCGGCAACATGACCTCTAATATTTGGACTCAAAATGAGAACAGTCAAACCACTGAAAAAAAAAAAGGTGTCGAAGTTTCTTCGGCGCAATCGAGTTTTCTGTACAACGCATAATCAAGGCCACCAAAAATAGATTTATCTTTTAGTGGTATCGATGTAATGCTGTATGAGCCGTGGCCCATAAAATTTTAACCACGGCCCGGATGTGGCCAGTCCTATACCGTTACCAGACGCACGGCTAACTTTAACCTTGAATAAAATAAACACTACTGAGGCTACAGGGCTGCAATTTTGTATGTCTGATGTCTGGAGGGTGGACGATCAGCATACCAATTTGCAGCAATCTAGCCTCAGTAGTTTTCAAGATCTGAGGCGGACAGAAAAAGAAAACTAAAAAATCTAGACAGAAGTGGGCAGGGACACCTGCAACTTTAAGAACTGAGCTCCCAGACTATGACGAGAGTTGATTTTCCCATCAGACCAAAACAAATGTAAATGATAAAGGGTTCACTTTAACATTTGCTGGAAACAGTAAAGTGGATGGACGATTCAACTACGGTGCAAAAAAATCAGAACGGCTTTCACTTAAAAAGAAAATATTCACAGGATTGCACCAACGATTTATGAAGGATTTGGGACGTTTATACAACGATGGAATCCTCCTTAGACATGGCAAAAATAACGCACTATAATAATTCGAGATAAATTTTGATTAAAAGGTTGATTCTGCATCTCTGGCATCATAAAACACACGTATTGATTGTATGATTGAGTAGTCTAGCGCCAAAAGGCTTTCTTCCAGCGCTATGAATATTCACTGGTATTTCTGTTTCTTCAAGCAGTCCATGTCACTGCATTCTCTTACCTTCATTGAGAGAGAGAGAGAGAGAGAGAGAGAGAGAGAGAGGAGAGAGAGAGAGAGAGAGACCAACTGTATACCTGACACGTCAATATAGAAAATATATTGCCATTATGTGTACAAACTCTCAGTGCGATAACTATCAGAGAACCCAAGAAAAATACGTCCTGCGTACAAAAACACGGTTCGTCAAGAGTTCTCATACACGTCACGAAGTACTCTCTATATAACACGGAAAATGCGTAAAATAAACACAGCCTCGGATTAAGTGTTCTTAAGATATATTTCCACCGAGATCATATTTACGGTGCGTTTCCCACTGGAGACAAAATCAATACGCAATATAACATCTACGTATATCTCCGACACAAAATTTCAATCCATCTTTCCTTCGACAAAGTGACGAATAGTCTCTTTCCTGCTCCCCGGAGAGATAAGACTGAAGATTCTCTCTCTCTCTCTCTCTCTCTCTCTCTCTCTCTCTCTCTCTCTCTCCAATGATACAAATGGTTTTCTTTTGTCTCTCACTCTATCTATCAAGATACCTACCAATCCCCTCTTTCAGTTTACGCATACATATGTACAAACATACACACATACTACACACAATTATTGTATATACGTTTATTTTTTATCACATCCACGTGATACTTTTGTATTAACTGACGTTAGCTACAAATGTCATTTAATATCGAATTTGTTCTACCTCAGAAATAATACCAAAAGGGAATTATAATTGATACGAGTTGTCTGGTGGACTCGAACCACTAATAACTATGTCTGACTTTAGTGAAATTTATACACACACACACACATATATAAATACGTATGTAAATACACACACACATGCACTAGTCACTGAAGTCAGAGAGAGTTACTGTCCACCTGGTGACTTTCACTTATGAACCATAATTCCCCTTCGGTATTATTCCCGATGTAGAACAAATTGGATATTAAATGACATATGTAGCTTAATGTTCGTGAATTAAAATATCAGGTAACGTGATGAAACAAACACGCATCTATACACACATATATATGACTCACAAAGATACAAAAAAGAAAAATTCTTTCTCTCTCTCTCTCTCTCTCTTTGTAATAAGTTACCCCCTACACGAAACACTCATTCCATCCAAGACCTTTGCCACCTCAGCCAGACCCTCTATACGCATATCCTCTCTCTCTTCGGCGTGCCTACCTACCTACCTACCCACCTACCAACCTCCCTGCCTGCCTCAGCTGATCCATCAGGAATTTTGACAGGTAGAAGAGGGTGGAAGTGTCAACCGAGCACTCTTCCCTCAGATTTCTGCTTGTCTCCGATGTTCTTGACAATGTATGTCATTCACTCGGGGCCCAGGTGGACTGTCACTTGAAGGGGAGAGGAGTCTTCGCAGGTAAATCAAGCGGAAACGACAGAGAGATCTCGATAATAACGGGAGGCAAAGGGATGGAATTTTGTGAACGGGAAAATTATATTTAATAATATTAAGATATATAATAATATTAAGAGGGAGGGAATTTCGTGAAATGGAAGAAAAATAATAATATTAAGATATATAATATAAAGAGGGAGAGAATTTCGTGAACGGGAAGATTATATATTTATAATATTAAGAAGGAGGGAATATCGTGAAATGGAAGATAAATAATCATATTTAAGTTATATAATAATACTAAGAAGGAGGGAATTTCGTGAACGGGAAGATTATATATATTAATATTAGGATATATAATTTTAGGAGGGAGGGAATGTCGTGAAATGGAAGATAAATAATAACATTAAGACATATAATAACGTTAAGGACCGAATTTCGAGAAATGGAAGATAAATAATAATATTAAGATATATAATAGTATTAAGAGGTAGGGAATTTCGTGAAATGAAAGATAAATAATAATATTATGATATACAATAATATCAAGAAGGAGGGAATTTCGTGAAATGGAAGACAAATAATAATATTAAGAGCAAGGGAAATTCGTGAACGGAAAGCCAAATAACGATATCAATAATGTCGTACATAGGCCATCTTGTATCAGATATCAGCCTAGAAGACAAGAAAATGGTCAGAAGATTGTAAAGACCTCGTGTAAAATCAATTACACTAATGCTACCATTTCAAACAGAACATGCTTAAAAGATGGTCTATTCCCTTCACATAAGAGTAATAATAATTACTGAGGCAGATTCTATTCTTTATGTCTTAGATAAATTTATTCATTATTCAGCATAAGTATATGGGGTCTCCAATTAATATCTCTTTTCAATTACCATCAATGATACAAAATCTTCTTCATAAAGGCTGCAAAAAATAAATAAATAAATAAATAAATAAATAAAATAAATAAATAAATAAATAAATAAATAAATAATTGGAATATCTTACAAAAACCGACAACACTTTTCAGCTCTATGATAGACAAACTTTATAATGACTTGGACTGTTGAAGTAAATAACGACAGACGAAGATACAACTAAAAAGACAAGCAACACAATCTCAGATGTAACTCTCTCTCTCTCATCTCTCCTCTCTCTCTCTCATCACCAATTTATTACAAACATACAAAAAGAAAAAAGCCATACTTAAAATTTAGCTACACTACGCAAATCCTCACAATAGGAAATCCATTAAAAAAAAAAAAAAAAAAAAAAAAAACGCCATTTCAATGTTAGCTTCAAACGGTGAAAAATTAGTTTCGGTTATTAATAGCAGTTTGGAACCAAATTGCTTTCATGATATATGAGGCACTTGGCCCACTGGAACAGAGATGTACGAACACGCCCTGGCCTTCCAGAGAGAGATAAAAGGGTATTATTTCACGCTTACCGAAAGACAGCCTCAGGAACATTTTATGCTTTTTTTTATGGTGGAGAGACCCAGAGGCGAAAAGATATCCAAAATCTTGCTTGCTCGGTGATTAGAGAGAGAGAGAGAGAGAGAGAGAGAGAGAGAGAGAGAGAGAGAGAGAGAGAGAGATAATAGTAGTAGCAGCAGGTCAAAGGATTTACTTTCATAAAGTGAGGGTAAACCTGGCTTTATGTATAGCTACGAAACACTGAAGAAATATAATTTTGATATAACTGTGCGTTATCAAGTGTGTGAATAAACACACGCAAACACAAACGCATATAAACCACCTACCATTTCTCTATATTCCACCAGTGACCATGAATCGGAAGTATTCGAAATACATGGTTGCAAAGTGATATCTATAGAGTTTTATGTGCTTTTATCTTTACATACACACATATATACGTGTTTGTATACACATATACATACATACACACACATATACATATACATATACATACACACACACACATATATATATATATATATATATATATATATATATATATATATATATATATATACAGTTTACCTCCATATATAAAACCAGCAACAAAGGAGAAAATCTGCGCGAAGTGTCTCCGAACTTCCCTGTTAAAAGAAAACGAACTCCACAGACTCGTTTTTCACGGACAATTTTTGGAGGTTCTTCGCCCTCATTAAAATCCAATTTTACGAACGCGTTATTATCTTCTTCTATCCTTTACCATTTTTGCTCCGCCGCGGAGGATGAACCCCAAGTCCTCTACGACTCTTATATAAAGAGACAATATATTTCAGGTCTGGAAAAATTCCCGCGTCAGAAGGAAAGGCGAAGAAAGTTTTAGGGGAACAATGGTTCCAGGGAAAACACTGCCGCCGCCTCTGAAACGTTGATGTGTGAACGTTCACTCATCGCAAATGTTTGTCTGATGGATGAGTGACGTAGACATATGACGTCAACACCAGTTTGTGAAAATTATTAGTTTTTCATGCAGGAATTAATTCCAGCATTGTGACGCTTTGAATTTCCATTTGAAATATGCAGTACAGAATAAATGCTAAAAGTATACATCCTTTCTCAGATATATTGAGTCATGTATCGAAGCATTTTATCACCTTTTATGACCTCTCCTTTCCCCTTTCTCTAGTCAACAAAACTATTAGTGTTTCAAGCTGGAATTAATTCCAGCATTGTAAAGCTTTCAATTTCCATTTGAAATATGCAGTAAGGAATAAATTTTAAAAGTATACATCTTTTTTCATTTATACTGAATCAAGTATTGAAGTATTTTATTATATCAAGTCAGGTATTAACTAATTTATGACCTCTCCTTTCCCCTTTCTCTGGTCAACAAAACATTTAAAAAATATAAATCAGCTTCCCGTAACGACAAATAATTGAAAAGACAACACATACACATCCTTTGACATAAATCATAACCCTTTGAGACAACAGTATAATTACATTACTCCCAGCTAATACTAAAACACATTTATTAATCATCAATTAAAAATCTCATCAAAAAGACAACCCCTTCCCTTCCCAAGTCCGTTACGATAAACATCATCAACGACAACCTTCTCGGCTTCGATGTCAACGAGAGAAGAAAACACACGAGTTTCACTTCTTAAGTTTCTCAATGATCCCTAACTTCGGATTTCGCACTTTATTGTCTGACATCTGAAAAACCGATGTAACCAAACGGGTCGGTTTTTATTGGACAAATCTGTTACCTTCATTTGTGACTTTCATTCAGTGATGGAGCACTGAGCTCACATATGGCTGGCAACCTTTCTCCTAAGAGTTAATAAATAAATATATATATATATATATATATATATATATATATATATATATATATATATATATATATATATATATGTATATATATAAATATATATATATATATATGTATATATATATATATAAAATCACAGTTTTACCGCTGATAAGCTCAAGTTAGTAGCATCAAAATAGTCCTACCTTCTGACACAACTACCTGTGGTAAAATCGCACCATTTCCCATAAAGAATAAAACCAGTAACTGACTTAGAGAATACACCTCGATGCTGAAATAATTTCCAGGATGGATTAACATCGCAACGTCCCTCAGAATACAACGTACACCTCTGCAACCAAATGCAAGGGATGCAGTGAACGCTTCACGCGGGACATATAAACCCTGATCCCTCTGTGGTGGTGTCTCTCAAAACCTTGATGTTACGTCGTCATGAAAAGCTCCCTGCCTGTCACAGCAACGTTAAACACTCTCGCTACAGGAGCCTTTACATACACGGCTAGACACAAACGCACAAAGATTACACGCGCATATACAGGATTGTATAGCATGTTGCCAGCTCTTGCTAATGCATGGCCAGAATATCTAACAAAATTATATTCACTTAATATACTATATATATATATATATATATATATATATATATATATATATATATATATATATATATATATATATATATTTATATATATAAATTAGATACTTGTGGGAAGGTGGATACGACGTTGCCCTCATAATTGAAATGTCAAGGGCTCGAACTCCTAATAACAAGGAACACTAAAAGCTCATTTCGTTAAATCGAGCTGGGCGTTTCTTGTAAGGAGCAACGAGCGTTGCGAAGGACACCTTGGAACAAGTACTGAAGGCTTGAATGCTACAACCTAGAGAACCAGCCTCTTTAAGGAAAAAAGGTAGAAGATAGGAAAAATTATACCTGTCTGTCTGTCAGTCTGTCTCTCTCAATAATTAAATAAATATATATATATATCTATATTATATATATATATATATATATATATATATATATATATATATATTACACACACATATATATATTATATTCCTATCTTCATTTTTTGCAACTCACCTGATGAAAAACTTTCAATATCTACTACGGCCATCAGAGAATATGGACGCTAATTATGTAACCCATGAATATCAAGAACTTAAAACCTGAATCACTAATCACTTAAGTAATTGCCCCTTTCACAGTTTAAGCACCACGAAAAAAAAGAAAAAAAAAAAAGACCGAATTTGGCAAACGTGAACATCAAGGAATTCCCCCATCCCCTAAACACACAATTAATGTCCGCTTTTCCAATCAGTGACTTGATCAATGTCCTCCTGCAGTCGAAGCGAGATCCCAATAACCGAACAGTGAGTAAATTTCGGGGGGAGGGAAGCATTTGGCCCAGCGGGCGCAGAGAGCGAGCGGTCTCTCCCTCCCTTCCTCCCTCCCTCACAGATGCTGCCCTCGTAATTAATGTTCTTAATGGGTAACAAAAAGAGACAGCATTTCACGCTAATGATCTCTACTTAACCTTAATTAGGATATCGTAATTCTTGGAGGAGGTTTCTTTCGCCAGAACTCGATTTATTATTGACTGTCTTTTTTTTTTCTGGTGTGAGTGAGTGAGTGATTTACCGAACTATTGCGTTTTCAAATTGAAAGAAAACGGTCCTCATTTTTTTTTGGAGATGACATATTATCGACAAATATCGCTTTGTTTACAGTAATGCAACTGAATTTCTTAAAATTTGTGTACTCATCATAGAAGATTAATGAAAATGTCAAATGATCGTTTTTATATAATGTGGTAATACATAAATATGGAAAATTAAGATGCATAAAGTATTTATTGAAAGAATGAAAAAACAGATTAACTGGAATCAATTATAATCCATCAACAATGTCTGTGGAACACTCACTGCGTATTGGTTAACAACAGCAGTGCTTGAAAATGAGCTTATATAAGTAACAGACTTGAGCCAGTAACCCGGCTGAGTAGAAGGGAATACCATTCTTGAAAAGGACTACCATTTTCCAAAAGAAGTGAAAGCGGGAACAGATCTACTTATAAAAATAAGAAAAGTGGGCAGACCCACTCACTTTGGTTGATACCACTCGATGCAATCCATTACTACCCTCATACTATTCCCATTGTATTTTACTATATTTTTTACCTATTTATTAATTTATCAATTTATTTTTTCTGTATTTTCGTTTACCTCCTCTTTCTTCTATTTAATGAACACCATGTTATCTGGAACCTTGAATTTCAAGTGAATGGTCCCTGTGGGCTTGTTCCACATGAGTAGGGTTTTACTTCTTATTTTTCTCAATAATAATAATAATAATAACAATAATAATAATAATAATAATAATAATAAAATAATAATAATAATAATAATAATGTATCTAATTCCATCTATCTAGATCTGCTGTAATGACACAAAAGAAGAGGAGACGGAGCAAGGGACATGGTTTTGGAGGGCTCTTGGCATCCGACCACGGGGAGGAGGATCCCTTGGAGGGGGGTATCCTGAGAACCAATCAGACGAAAGTCCTTAGCAGGGGATTAAAAGGACAGCACGTAGCCACTTCACCACTTCCGGAGTTCCCACACAGGGAGATAAATGCGCGCACGTAATTTCGAGGGTCATTTGCCAGCGATTGGACACTTGATTTTCCAGTACACGGCGGCAAATGGGACTTTAGACCTCGACTGGTGGCTGCTAATGCAATCAAACCTGCGAAGTTCGGCCGGCAAATTTATATATACAGGACTCTTCTGTCCTGTGGAATCGAAGCGCAATATGGACATGGTTGAAAAGCCACTGGAGTGGAAAGAGCTATCGCACTTTTTTTTATCTTTTTTCCGTTCCAAAGCCACAAAAAGCAGGGAAAAAAATATAAAAACACACATACACACACACAACAACAGCTTCAACAACAACTGTAACAACAATAATATTAATAACAGCAACCCTGAAATACTACTACTACTACTACTACTACTACTAATACTACTACTATAATAATAATAATAATAATAATAATAATAATAATAATATATTTTATTAAAAGTAATGGCGACTTCTGCAGCGTTACGCTTGTAGAGATTCTTCTCTATTTTTCGAATAGAAAAGAATCTCTACAAGCGTAATGCTGCTGATTTGGCCATTACTTTTAATAAAGTATGCTTGAGAGAGGGTCTGCTTCCTAAATAATAATAATAATAATAATAATAATAATAATAATAATAATAATAATAATAATACAATAAATTATATGAATGTTACGCGTTTACATCATTTTCCTCAAAACAGCTATAAAGAATTCCGAAAACACTTAAAAGAGACAAAAAATACGGATAACAATTACCGTGGTGATGAAGGTTTTATGTATTAAGAAACTGTCCCAACGATTCGATAAATAACCCCACATCATTTATTGACGTGACGACGAGTAACTAACTCCTTTACGAGATAAAGGATTTTTACTAGAGAAATCTTACGACAGTGAGGCACGTAGGCATCACAAACGGAATTATAGTAGGAGAAGAAACGACAGAAAGAATTGAACCACCGACGGCGGATGTCATAGACACGCACCACGTAAATCGAAACACGCAAAAATCAACACGGCCATGACATTCTCGTCATCTCTGGTTCGTGTCTCATGAAGAAAATGTATTTAATTTACTTCAAACTTCACACACATTTTTTTATATTTTTTTTATAATATACTCATGGTACCATGAGGTTTGATATGGAGAAACTTTTATTATTATAAAGGATTAGTTTGTCCAGACCTTTGAGCCTAATAAAGGCTCTTCTCAGGCTGGTTGATATGGAGAAACAAACATGGAGAAACAAATCCACAGTTATGTATGGGTACAAATATGTTTTTAAAATAAATCTAAGCAGAGAGCTTTGGTGAAATATATTTCATTTGTGAACATATTTGTGCCGTACATAACTGTGGATTTACTTCTCTAATATTATTATGATTTTTGGACTGAAGATGAACCCAGGGAAGGGTTCGAAAGCTTTCTGTAAAGTCTTCAAAATTATACACGGACTTTTTACACTTATTATTGTGGACCCTTTAGAACATTATTATTATTATTATTATTATTATTATTATTATTCCGAGATTAACCCCTATTTCATAAGGAACAAAGCTATTAATACTACTACAATTAATAATAATAATAATAATAATAATAATAATAATAATAATAATAATAATAATAATAACAATAATAACGTAACATCAGCTTAACCTTACATAAATATTTTCACCCAAAACAGTTTTAACTGAGTTTCTAAAGTCGCCTTTCGAAAACGGTGCAAAGACTTGGACGAAACTTCAAAATAAAAAGTTTTGAAAGTTCAAAACAAACTATTTTCTTCATACTTCCCATTCAGGATTAGTCAAGATCTCAAAGAGTTGCAGTCAGCCCATTTCTTTTC
>NC_061100.1:33751189-33783689 GCF_015104395.2 Macrobrachium nipponense
TGTCTCGCGAGATATAGTAATAATTTTCATCCGAGCTGAAAGCAGCAAGCTAACATATTTATAAATAAAAAAAATGCGTCGAACAAACCGCAATCGACTTTTCTGTACAGCGTATAATGTTGTATGAAACTCTCAGCCTCGGACCGGTGGTGGTCTGTGTTATTGGCACTAAAGCGGGGCCAGACGCACGATCATGGTTACTTTAATTTTAAATAAAATTAATAACTACTAACGCTAGGGAGCTGTAATTTGTTATGTTTGATGGCTGAAGGGTGGATGATCAACATACCAATTTGCAGCCCTCTAGCCTCATTCGTTTTTAACACCTGAGGGCGGACAGAAAAAGTGCGGACGGACAGACAAATAGCCATCAATGGTTTATTTTTTACGGAAAACTAAAAACATGAAATACAACACACACACACACATACACGTGATATATATATATATATCTATATATATATATATATATATATATGTATATATATATATAGTATGTATATACATACATGTATAATATATATATACACCTATATTCATTCAACTATGAACGCAAACTCATTTCCGCAATAATCTTTATCCTAATATTCGTACACACTTGGCAGCTGATATCGAACTACAGCATGCAAGCAAATATAACGCTCGCTTTACATTATCGTTTAAAACTCGTATCATGGAACTGTAACCCATGAAGCGAAGAGAAATAATCATGAGTGCATTCTCAGACTTACGGAGCAGAAACAGAAATGACTGTGCCTGAAGGGGGCAGCAAGGGGTCATACTGCCTTTCTACAACTTTTTATTTTCCCTTAATAAAATCGAGAAGCAACTTTCATATTACGTTGAAGAAATGGTTAAGGGTGCTGATAATAAAATGAAGATTTCACTGCTGTTAAGCTATAGTAAATTCACATCAACCGTAGATGTGATGTCTAGGCCCGTCTCTTACGACGCTCCTGATTGGCTGTTGATAAGCCAATCCCAGGGCTGGAAATTCTCAGTCTCTCTCGAGGAGTTCACATAGGCTGGATGTATGTTCCACCTCTTTTGAAAGACTTATCCCTCAGGAGAGGTGGAACATACATCCTGCCCATGTCAACTCTCTCGAGAGACTGAGAGTTTCCATCCCAGTGACTGGCTTATCAACAGCCAATACTGGCCTAGACATCGGATGCACGGTTGATGTGAACCTACTATAGTCTAAATAACGCCCTTAGGATGCGAAAACTAAACCATACTGAATCTACCCCCATCCTATTCCTGTTACAATTTTACAATTGTTCATTTTCTACCTTTTCTTTCCTTTGATTCGTAAAATATCAAAATCCGCTGGCAAGTCAGCTCCAGCCCACTCGAGCTATTAAAATACGTGAATAGAAATCAACTGACGATAAATTCCAAAATGATTTTTTGTGGCCTATCACATTTTTCTCTAGTTTTTCGAAGTACAAAAACGAATGGTTTTTCCATTTATATTTTCATTTTCTCAGTTTTAATTTGTTGGAAATAGATCGAAAAGAAATTCTTCCTGTCTCCCATCTCGGTTTAAGATCTAACATAATAATCCAATAATACAAATCTCCTTATTCATTCGAGCGTTAAACGGAATAGAGCGAATTCAAGCTGCCTTAGCTGAACCAGCCTCTTCCATCCTGAAGGCCATTTCATCTTCTACAAAATATTTGATGGAAGCTAAAAACAGCAGGTAAAGGGGGGGGGGGGGTAGGAATGAGAGGCGAAGGAGGATGATGAGGAGAAGGAGGACATGCTGACAAGAGGGAGATTAAGAAGAAACACGGAGAAGGAAGATGAAAAATAAGAGGAAGGGAAAGAATGAATGTAATAATAAAGTATAGAAATTGACGAGAATGGAAGAAGCAGAAGGAAAGTCAGAAAACAGGAATGCTTACAGAGAGAATAAAGAGAGAAAGGCTGAAAACTAAGCGAGAGAAGTAGGAGGAGGAGGAGGAGGAGGAGGATAGAAAGAGAGAATGAGTGAGCACCAACATCGGCGTCTCCGGCGTCCTCTGAAGCGCCTTTCCAGCAAAATGAATATCCCGAGTCTTTTTCTTCTCTGCCAGACAGAGCACCCAACCATAAAGTCGACTGACTCAAGGGCTCCTAGAGGACTCCTTCGTGTCATGGAATCAATTACCGTATAGTTCAGTCTCCCCCAGAGAACTTACAAAATGGCGATCCTCCCAGAAACCAGGAGCGGTGGTGCTTGCACACCACGGCTGGAATACGCAGTGATTTGGATTTATTGTCTTGACAACGTATGTATGTGTATATAGTATATTTCATTTATATGGCCCAGATCATAAACTTCTTATATTTTGGTTCTGGGATTTTGACAATTGCAAAACTTTATTTCGGCGACGAACATTATCATGACAAGTATGGTGCTGGTATGAGAAGTTATGTTGAGGTATTTCGAGCTCGTTGCATTTCAGTCCTTTCAGAATTTCAGACATTTTCAGTCTGCCGTATCCTTTCTGTACCAAGAGACAAACGAAAGTACAGACTGTATCCTTTCTGTACCAAGAGACGAACTTGAGTACAGACTGTATCCTTTCTGTACCAAGTGCCGAACTACAGTACAGACTGTATCCTTTCAGTACCAAGTGCCGAACTAAAGTAAAGGTTCCATTATAAAGATCTTGCAGTTGGATGTCGAAACCTTTGAACGTCATCACTTAAACGACCATATAGCTTCTCAAATAAGAAACCCTATCTACTATTTACTTCCTATATCTCTTTCAAAATAACACAACATAACATGATTAGTCCATCGACCATAATGCGACACTACATTCCCCTTACTTGCGATAAGTTAAGCATATCTTAGTTTAACCAGACCACTGAGATTATCAACACATCTCCTAGTGCTGGCCCGAAGGATTAGATTTTTATTTAAGTGGCTAGGAACCAATTGATTACTTAGCAACGGGACCTACAGCTTATTGTGGGATCCGAACCTCATTGCATCGAGAAATGAATTTCTAATCACCCGCAATAAATTCCTCTGGTTCCGCATCGGCGGCAGCAGGGGGTGAACTCTGGCTATCAGACTGATAGGCGAGTACGCAACCCACTCGTCCAATGAGGAACTTCCTTACTTGCGATAGAATCGTGGTTTACAAAATATACCACTAACGATTTTTACACCAGCAAAGAACGTAAGCCTCTGCCATAATTCGGTCGGAAACGAAAAAAAAAAAATAATAATAATAATCCGTTCTTCAAATTTCCCTCAAATTTAATTTCTCCTCCGGCAAGAGTCAATTAAGAATATGAACTCTGACTGTAATGAAGGCCATTAATAAATGAAAGAGATAAAAGCGGCGTAAGTGAATGCAATTTACTTTAATGGATTTTAAAAGCCGTGTGGAAATTCAACTGAGGAGTAAAATCATATTTCTATGCACGGCCATGCTATAATTTCAGCTTTATATAGCCAAACTGCTAATAATATTATCATAGAACTAACATTAATACTATATAGATATACTGAATTATAATAAAACTAGGTAGATATAATATATATTTCTTACACTCATATAAAATATAGCAGTATATAGTTGATCTAGTCACTAATATCCTTCTGAATATGCAATAAACCTGCAATAATATATACAGTATGAAAAGCGTGACCAAAAATATTATCAATAATTAAGGAGCACACTTTGTGACATAACCTCATAAACTCGATAACATGAACAGGTAGGACTCCTCATCCTTTCATTTTTCTAAAAGGACCATCTCTTTGTTTGGTAAACAATAACTACTGGACGTAAATTTTTTTGGTGTAGGGCAACGAAAGGAATGTTTTTAAGGGACGAACGAAAAATATGAATCCAATGGATTTCAGCATATTGGGTTTTTCGTTTTTACAAACATTCTTCTTACACTGGGAGAGTTAGATTTGGGCTCTAGCTACATTCTGCCTTCCGCAATAAGAAAGTGTTCTTTGAGGAATATTTTGTGAGGTCTATTGCTCGTACGACCTGCCCTGAAGACAAGACACCGGAGCGCAGTAACTTTTACCTGAGCAACGCTAAATGTAGTATGCCCTTGACCAAGGTACATTTCCCTCTTACATTTCCCCATCAAACTGGCAAAAGTGGCCGCAATAATCTATACGATAGTCGCATATTTTGTGTCTCTTTTCACATGCATGAATAAGAAAGCCATCCCACTGCATTCACATGTACCAATTCAATACCTTGATGCATCAAAGAAAAAATTCTTACACCCCTCTAGTTCCATTCACGCTCACATCCCATTCATAATATATTACATAAAACAGCCTTTTAAATCCATTTCATTTTTTTTTTCTCTTTCTCTCTCTCTCTCTTTCCTCCCATCATTCCTCTGGCGGTTCAAAAATGCCTCCGCCCTTTGTGGTGTTTTCTTTTCCACCGCGACCTATTATCGCGAGTGTGGATCTGCCCTACTCCAAAATGTAAACTGTTTAATTCAAGCTGAATAAGTCCGTACATCTGAAACCAAGCGGAAAATTGCGTTGACGTTTGGGGACAACGCGACGGCCAGGTATTGGGAGGTGTAAGGGGGGGGGGGGAGGGGGGGGGGGGGTTTTGTGAGAATTGGGGGGGGGGGGGGGGGGGGGGGGGTTGACAGGGCGTATAGGTGCAAAAGGGGCGAGGGGTAAGAGTGACATGGATTTAAAGTACAGGACATGAATAATCTCTCCTTCGCTCAAAAGGCTGGGAGTGTGGGTGTACTAGGAGAGGTTCCCTCTTTTCGGTGGACTCAGTGTGCGTCCCTCTACTAAATAAAATCACAAAGGCTTTTGCTTATAATTAACACTATATTGCTGAGGTCGGTAAACGTTTAAGAGCAATATAAGTACTACCAGCTTGCAGAGGCATTCCATTGTTAGATAATTCAGATTTACAAACATCGATAAGCGCCGTTTAATGATGCCGCTTAAAGATGCAAGTACAAAATGCTACTCTCACTGCAGTTAATCAATCTCAATTTCTGTTAAAAAAAAAAAAAACACACACACACACACATACACCATACGATGAATGCTTCCAACCTCCCAAACAGAATCCTGCTCCTAACAAAACTTATTGCCGTCCTCAGTTCTCAAACTTGGAAAAAGTTCCAAGCACATGCAACAAGTCTTGCTGCATTCAGATTTACCTGTCAAACTGACACATCTTGCATTACGGTCGATCATTCCCGACGTCGACTCGGGGAACCCTTCGGTTCCTTTCATTTCCCTTCCGCTTTTCCAACGCCCCCGTAAAATTCGTACTTTTCCCTTTTAGGCATCAGGTGCAGAATAATGCACAGAGACAGGAAATTAAACCCATTTTCACATCAAAAGCGCTACAGCGTCCCTCACAAGCTACTAGAATATCCAGGGAACTCTCAGTTGCTAAGCAAACATCTCTACAGGAAATGAAGAGGTTCGATTAGAATGCTTCACAGTAGAATCAAACAAAAACACGTAAAAAATACGCCGAAGTTTCTCCAGCTCAATCGAGTTTTCTGTACAGCGCATAATGCTGTATGAAACTTTCAGTCGGCCGTGGTGGCCTGCCTGTGTTGTTGCGGTCCCAGACGTACGATCATGACTAACTTGAACTTTAAATAAAATAAAAACTACGGAGGCTAGAGGGCTGCAATTTGTTAAGTTTGAAGATTGGAGGGTGGATAATCAACATACCAATTTTCAGCCCTCTAGCCTCAGTAGTTTTTAAGATCTGAGGGCGGACACAAAAAGTGCGGACGGACAGACAAGTAGCCATCTCAATGGTTTTCTTTTATAGACAACTAAAAATTATCTACAATTAAACAATGACACTATTAAAGATTTCATTTTTCCTGAGTTAAAAAATAACTTCAACTAAGATCTTTTTTGTTTTCTATGAAGGCGTTCCCTTCCTTTGACAATCTAAATTCAACTTTATCGAGGTATAAATAAATCTCTCACCTTACTAGTTCTGGAATATCAAGAATATTATATGGCAACAATGATGTTTAAATGATTCACACGCAAGTGAAGGACTGGAATGACATCAACAATCATGTATCATGTTATCACTTAAATATTCTCTCTCTCTCTTCTCTCTCTCTCTCTCTCTCTCTCTCTCTCTCTCTCTTGTGGGATACACTGTAATCAAACACAAAAAAATTCTTAACGCGACCAGATTTCAATTGCAACGCTGGTTTTTTTTTTTTTTTCTAAATAACTATTTCTGATACTGTGTCCCTAATGTCTTTTAGAGAATCTGTTAACTATGTGTGTAGTAAATTCCAGCTTTTTAATATTCGCAAGAAACTGCTCACATCAATTCAAGTGTAAGAAAGATAAAAGTGCAAAGCCAACTTAATTGGAAAAAAAAAAGCTTGATAAAAATGCGTAAAAATATTGCGGTTGATGGAAATTCTGGAGAAGCTTCAGAGGTTCAAAAGAAAAAGAAAACTTTCCACTCTAATGACATTTTCCTACAGCGATCTGTGATGTCACAACTCAAATAAGGAATGACACGCTAAATAAGCATCGGAAGTCGCGGAAAATCTCGGCAAATTAAAGTTTTCGAGAGAAGAGAAGAGAGTGCCGACGGAGTTTTGCAAGCAGAAGCGAATTTTAACTTAAAAATAAAGAAAAAAATTCTGAGCGACTGCTAATTGGGTCTTCAAGCCAAGTCCCCCACCACCAATCCCCGCCGCGGGGAAAGATATTCTGTTGCTTACATTTTTCCGTGTCAAAATTATACATCAAAATGTCAAGAGAGTAAGAATAGCGCCAAAGGGTGCATTAGTATCGTGAATACGGAGGATGAAGGGACTTTACTGGTTATAAAATAATATTGAAGAAATGCTGGGTAGTGAATTATGTAACCGCGAAAGGACAATGAATAAAGAAGACATTGTATCAGGACCGTAATAATAGTATGACTAGCAAATACAGAGAAAAATTTGATACCTGCAAACTAAAGTATTCTTTTCACTTACCTGATCATACTTTCTTTTTTTATTAACAGTAACGTGGATTCCTTTTGTTTTAGTTAAACAGAATTCCTCGTACATAGACATCCGCACACAAACATTTATACGTGTATAAATATAAATATATATATATACATACATACATATATATACACATACAAACATACATATCGTACATATATTAATTATATATATTAATATAATAATATATATATATTAATATATATATATATTAAATATAATACATATATATAATATATATATTATATATATTTATATATAGATATTATAAGATATATTATATATATATATATATTATATATATATATATATATATATAACGCGTTTAGTGCATATCACTCTAGTTTCCAAGAATGCAAAACAGAAAAGAAAATAAGTTCTGAAACCCTCCTCACCCCAAAATCGGAATAAAAAAGAAACCTCTACCTCCAGACAAGGCTGAACGGGAGAAAATCTCTCTGGTGGGTAATGGTCAAACTTCGTCAGTCCTGGAGCTTGCGACAAAGCTGCCCAGTATGGGAACTCCGAATCTCTTAGTCCTTAATAAGCCGCGTAGAGTAACTCCCGAAAATGTTGAGGAGAGATTTAAAAAAAAAAAAAGTGCAAAGGAGATGGCAGTTCAAATGCTTCTAAAGACAAATTTATCTTTATTATTAAAAATGAATCGAGTAACAGAGTTCACGCAAATAGTTCACTTGCGTCATTTTGAAAAGCGTCTTAAGACATAAATTTATTTTTATTAAAAATGAAAAGAATAATAAAGTTCACGAAAAAATTCACTTGGATCATTTTGTTATAACTGCTTAGCCACCTCTCGAACCGGTTCTACAAATAACGATCAAATGTCACTGTTATGTTAATATATGTCAAGAAAAATACAACTCTATTTATACGTCCAAAGTTTCTTTAATATCCCATTAGTGCGAAATCTCTCTTAATTCTTGATGATAAATATATATGTATCTATATATATATATATATATATATGATATCATATATATATATATATATATAAATATATATATATACTATATATATATATATATAAGATATATATATATACATATATATACATATATATATATATATATATATATATATATATATATATATATGCATATATAACTATATGTATGTATATATATATATATATATATATATATATATATATATTTATGTTAGATATATATATATAATATATATATATATATATATATTAATATATATTTATTTATTTATATCATAAACAAGGAATTCGATATTCAATTTCCATTCAGTATTAAATGTTAGCACCAAATATTCAAGATCGCTTTCCTATCAGAGCGAGTGAGTCTCACATCAACAATTAACTCAAATTCGACGATTAACTTATAACACAGAAGCTGATCTGCATAAATCCTCTTACAACAGAAGGAAATACTATTGGCTACCAACAAACCTTCTACAATATGAAATCAAAGGATGAACGTGAAGAAGAATCAGCCATTAAATTATATACAAGATAATTTACTGAGGTTAATTAGAATATCATTATACATCTATTTATGTGCAGTCTGGAGTAAATTGAAAGCAGCTTAAAAATATGAGATCTACCGAGCTTAACCAATAAAGTTAAAGTTTTGATAAAAATATAGTTCAAATCTCAAGCAAACAAAACAAAGCAATCTCTCGCAAAAGCAATTAATTCTACTTTACAGTAATCAATAAAAAAATCCCAATACAAAAAAACTTACAATGTTATCAATAATTATCAAATAATTAAAATTTGAAAAGCAAACCCAACAGAAAACTGGAAACCAAATTTTGAAAGTTATCAAAGGCAGCAATTTACATACAAAACCTGAGCAAAAAATAATAAATAGATAAAAATAAAAATAAAACTTTTTCCGATAAGTAAGTCATAATTACAAGAAAGCAAACGCATCCAGTCTAGCTCATTCTTTCGGAGCGATAAGAGAGCAACTGCGGGTCTCCAAAATGAAGGGGTCCTGGCAGGCTTTTGTCATTGCTGAGTCCTAAACAGGAATTTACAATCCGCCAAGGATGCTGGAGGGGGAAAAAAAAGTCTGGATGGTTATGTCACTGTAAAGTAAAAAAAAAATGGATGGAAACGACAATGTAAAGTAGAAAAAACTTAATAGTAATATCTCTATAAAGTAGAACCAACTGGATAGTTATGTCACTGTAAAGTAGAAAAAACTGGATGGTAACGACACTGTGAAGTAGAAAAACCTGAATAGTAATGTCACTATAGTAGAAACAACTGGATGGTTACGTCCTTGCAAAGTAGAACAACGTGGATGGTAACGACAATGTAAAGTAGAAACTACTAAACAGTGATGTCACTAAAGTAGAAAAACTGGATAGTGATGTTATTGTAAAAGAGAAAAAATGGTAGTAATGTCATTAAAGTATAAAAGAGAGGATAATAACGTCACGGTAAAATAAAAATAAAAAACTGTAGAAGAATGTCACGGTAAAGTAGAAAAAATAGTAATGTTAAGGTAAAGTAGACAAAAACGGTAATGTTAAGGTAAAGTAAAAAAAAACAGTAATGTTTAGTTAAAGAAGGAAAAACAGTAATGTTAAGGTAAAGCAGAAAAAAGTTATAGTAATATCACTGTAAAGTAAAAAAACAAAAAAAAAAAACTGAATAGTAATGTCAGTCTGTTATAGTAATATCACTGTAAAGTAGAAAAAACTGGATAGTAATGTCAGTCTAACTCTAAACTAAAGTATACATAAAAAAAAAAATACAAAAAAGGATGGATAATGCTCGTAACACCACTGTCAAGCAAAAAAACCTGGATAATTAATAGTCCCACTTTAAAGCACAAGAAACTAAAGATTTTTCCGTCGTTTCCAATGGCATCACTTTACTGCTGACCTTTTCTACACGTACATTTGTAATTTCCTGTTCAAGAACCTTGACATTATAAGGCTAAAAGTATCAATACGCCGTAGATATAACTGCACAGTACTCATCACTTCTCTTAAGACATCAACGGTTTAACAGACACATTTGCATCTCTACTGTACTGCAGACATCGTTGTACCGCCGACTTCTCCACATTCCTGACATCATTTTTCCTAAAACTTTACTTTATTGTTGACATCACTCTAGCGCGGATCCTTAACGATGATGACATGAAGTTTCTGTGACCATTTTCATGTCACGTAGAACTAACAACACTTTCCCCATGGGGCAGAGGATTTCATTGGCCACGCTTCGGTAAATACAAAGGGATGCAAGGGCATGGCCTAAAGTACAATAATAAACAAGGAAAAGAGCGCATCATGGAGACACACACACAGAGAGAGAGAGAGAGAGAGAGAGAGAGAGAGAGAGAGAGTTAGCCAAGGCACAAAGAACTATAGCCAAGTCAGTTATATTTTACTGATACGTGGTAGTAAGTCTCTCTCTCTCTCTCTCTCTCTCTCTCTCTCTCTCTCTCTCTCTCTCTCTCATACAAATGGGTGCACAATAATCATTTGTAACTGTTGTCAAACTGTGTCACAAGATCTACAGACATAATAAGCTCGCTGGAGCATAAATTTCCCTTCCCATCTCAACCACCAACAGAAGCACCATTGTATTTAAAAATGCCAAGACGAGGGGGCGTGGGTGGGGCACGGGTGGGGCTCTAAAGGCAGACATTAGGGTGGGTATTGAGATGGGGGCAAGCCCCCATGGCGTGGACGAGAGGGTACACCGGGGGCGCCAAACAAAGCGACGAAAATTCCAAAACTGTCACAGAACTCAATCGCATTTGAGCAGAGACGCCATAAACGTGTCGAGCTACTGGAGGCTCCTCCGCAGGGAGGTTTAGCCCAGTCACCAACTGGGGAGCGCCGTGGGCCGTAAGGCACTATCTCCACTTATCAGAGATGCCTCGCTGATAACTCCTCCGCTGAGGAGAATGACTAAAGGCCCAAAAATACCAGAGGAGAGAGGAGAGAGAGAGAGAGAGAGAGAGAGGGAGAGGAGAATATTCCTGAAGGAGGAGGAGGGCATGAGAACATCCTTTTCTTTCTTCTGTCCTTTTCTTCCTTTGTGACCCTCGAACAACCCACTGGGCGAGTCCATAGAAAGGTGAAATTGAGACATTAAAAGAGGATCAGGTCGGTAGACGCGACAGGGCAAGTGTTAAACAAGATTAGGCCAGCCACTGATACCCATCTGGGAAAACACAATATAACTGCAAAGTCGGTACAAGGAATGGGGAAAAAAAGAGATAAGATACAGCATTGGGGGCAAAAGAAGGAGGCCGCAAAGAGAATGAAAAAAAGGAAGAAAGAAGAGGGTAGGGAAAATACGGGAGGAAAAAGCGAAAAATTCTCCAGGAATGTCGGAGAAGAAAACGACTCGGAGCTAAAGCATAAGAGGTTACCGAAGGAGTCGTAAAATCTAAGATCTTGATCAAATCATATCTCCCGTAGCAGGATCTTTTGGTTATCCGAGACAAAATCCCGCCAAGGAATTCATTTCGATAAACTTGAGACACCCTACAGAAATAAAACACAAAGCTTGGCGTCCTACACTTTTACAGGAACCGACAAAAAAAGTCCTACACTTTTACAAGAACGACAAATAAAAAAAGTCCTACACTTTTACAGGAACCGACAAAAAAAGTCCTACACTTTTATAAGAAACGACAAATAAAAAAATCCTACGCTTTTACAGGAAACGACAAATAAAAAAATCCTACACTTTTACAGGAAACGACAAATAAAAAAAAAGTCCTGCAATTTTATAGAAACGATAAATAGAATTTTTTTTTTAATTCTTTAATCAGGAAAATGGATAAAAGGTTGTTAAAAAAAAAGTACAGACATTATAACCATAATACCGTGTAATGGGAAAATTTCAACCAATTAGAATTTGGAAGACGTCAACATAACTCAAAATGCATAAAGATAATCTAACCCGATGAAACGATATATTTGAGTCACACCCAAATGGAATGACAACGGAATGAGCTCCCCATAAAATTTGAGGACATACCCCATAAAACGGGATGGAATACCCATGGAAAACGGTTATACGTTACATAATATCGTTTCCTTGATCAACAAAAGGTGACGGTAAGAGGGATAAATCCGCCGTATCATTTATGGGTGACTGAGCACTGATGTAACGGAGGAGACAGGGAGAGGAGGATGGGGGAAAGATAAGGCTGGAAAAAGACGAGGAGGAGGAGGAGGAGGAGGAGGAGGAGGAGGAGGAGAAAGCCAATAAGTACAACTGAACCACTGATGTAGAAGACCAAAAAAGAACACTTGAAAAAAAGCGCCGCAATTTCAATTACTCTTAACTAATACTATTACCATCTAACTACTGCTACAACAACTGTTACTATTACTATCAACTGCAATAATAATAATATCAATAATTGGGAAACTCTTTATCACGAGAGTATTTACATAATGTTCTAAGTGGTCATTCATTTAGACTAAAGATGACCCAGAGAAGGGTTCGAAAGCTTCGTAAAGTTTTTTAAAATTATACACGAACTCTCAAATTTTTTTTTTTTTTTTTTTATCATTGTGGACCCATTAGAACAATATCAATAATATAATAACAATAATATACTTCTGTCACCATCCAGCTACAAAGTGAAAGGAGATAAAATAGTTTCCTGCAAACTTTCGATGCCTTAAAACATGTGAAAATGGAACACTTCTGCCATAAAAAAAAAAAAAAAAAAAAAACTGACAAAAGGTCAAACTGCACGAAGTTGTTTTTCCAAACGTTGGCGTTTCCTCGGTCTCAGGGATCCCTCGGGCAAACCATGCAGATCCGCAAGATATCCCGAGGGATCCCAGCATCCAAGTCCTCAAGTCCCCCGGACTTTTCAAGGATATTCGGTGACAGGCGTCCGATATTTCCGCAGCCATTTTTTTTTTTTTTAACCCGCACTCTGAGCAGTTGACATATCAAATGCCATTAAAGTTGTCAGTCAGCACTGCTGCTGCGTAAAGGAAATGTCAAGTCAGTGGCGAGTCGTTTGGATAAAAGTGGTTGCTTTCTCCCTAGATAGTTGACACCCATTTCATATTTCTCTATCTCCTTCCTAATGGAAAAGGGCAAAAAACGAAGCCAAATTCAAAAAGGTTGAGATGTCCCGACTCAAAGGAAAGACGAATCGGTACCTGTCATATTAATAATATGAATAATAGATTTTTGGTATCAAAGAAATATTGGAGGCTTTTCTGACATGATTTTTATTTATTTCATTTATTATTTTTTTTTTTTTACCGGGGCAGATATACTATTTTATTTCCAAAATATAATTTCAGTTTTATTATCCTAAGATACAGAAGTGTTTCTGTTACTGCGAAAATACAATCCTTTCTTTTTAGTTTTCTGTGAAAGAAAACTCTTGAGATTCCTTTGTCTGTCCGTCCGCACTTTTTCTGTCCGCCCTCGAACTTAAAAACTACTGAGGCTAGAGGGCTGCAAAGTGGTATGTTGATCACACACCCTCCAATCATCAAACATACCAAATTGCAGCCAACCAGTCTTAGTATTTTTATTTTATTTGACGTTATAGTGAGCCATGATCGTGCGTCTGCCAACGCTATAGGGCAGGACACCACCGGGCCGTGGCTGAAAGTTTCATGGGTCGCGGCTCATACAGCATTTTCGGTGGCCTTGATTATACGCTGTGCAGAAAACTCGATTGCGACGAAGAAACTTCGTCGCATTTTTTTACTTGTCTTATAGATACGCTACTGGCTAGATAATGTCGTTTTTCCTCAAAATGGGGAAATGAAAGAGCAGTCACTGCAAAATACATGGCTAGGAACTAATTGGTTACTTAGCAATGGGACCTACAGCTTATTGTGGGATCCGAACCATATTATATTGAGGAATGAATTTCCATGGACAGAAATAAATTCCTCTGATTCCGCATCGGTACCAGAGGGGAGCGAACTCATGCTACCGCGAATACACAACCCACTCGATCGATGCGGAACTATAATCTACAATGATCCTCTTGTCTAAATGTATGACTGTTCAGCTACAATACAAACTTACTGTTATTTATAATATAAATTCAAGGTAAAATTCAAGAAAGGTATCTTCTTAGCAACAGTTTCGTTAATTCTTGTAAACCTTCCCATTTATCACTTTAAAGGAAGTATTCCAATAAGGCTATTTTCGCTTTCACCATCTCTCCCAAGATCTATCTATCGATCTATCCCTCTATCTATCTCTCTATCTATCGACCATCTCCCCAACTACATTGGATCCAGTGAATTGTATTGACTTTAGTTTAAATTAGATATTCAATAAGCTATGTTCAACATCATGTCCACATAAGGTACCAATATCTCTCTCTCTCTCTCTCTCTCTCTCTCTCTCTCTCTCTCTCTCTCTCTCTCTCTCTCTCTGTCGTCAAGATATAAAATTAATTGATAATGCCACAAAATTTTGAACTGAAGATGCAGGAGCCTAAATCTAACAAAATCTACCAAGTAAGTTTTCATTCTCTCTCTGTTGTCAAGTTATAAAATTGACTGATAATTCCATAAAATTCTGAACTGAAAATGCAGGAGCCTAAATCTGACAAAATCAAATAAATTTTCACTAAAAACAACCATCCCTAACCCCCATCTACCCCCTCCCTCCTGCCAGGGTCCCCATGTCCACAGCACCGAATCAAGTGATATAGCCTGACGGGGGATGATGGCCTTACAATCGCCAATACGCAGCAACAGATGTCTAGTTAGCGGAGCCCAGTGCCAACACGGCCGAACGCCGATAAATAACCGCCTCAGGTGGCGATGCTTCCAATCAAAAACAACACGATGGCGGAGCGACGACAGCTTAGGCTTCCACTCAATGCTCGCAACTGCAAACAACACAAACAAGCTCTCCGCTACATTACACCCATTCGATTTACGTCGCGGAGCTCTTTCAAAGGACTGCTGCTGCCGACTGATTGGGACTGAGGCGCTTGTCGGTCTGTGAAGGAATATAGCACCCTATGGAATAGTATTCTCTGACAGTTGTTGATGTTTACAGTTTACACACACACACACACACACACACACACACACACACACACACATATATATATATATATTATATATATATATATATATATATATATATATATATATATTAAAATTCTGAATTCATGAGAGGATTTTATTTCACTCACTCTTACGATACTGAAGTGTGGATGAACTCCTGTTACACGTAGCTTCCACAACTCTGGCCGCTTCATACACCTACACAGAGAGCTCACCATTAGCATATTCATAACCTTTACACACACCACACAATTTAACC
Source organism: Macrobrachium nipponense (assembly GCF_015104395.2). Classification (NCBI taxonomy): domain Eukaryota; kingdom Metazoa; phylum Arthropoda; class Malacostraca; order Decapoda; family Palaemonidae; genus Macrobrachium; species Macrobrachium nipponense. The sequence continues at coordinate 33,766,500 of NC_061100.1, forward strand.
TCAGCTTTGCACGAACACTCACTTCCTGGATGTTGAGGGACCTTCTTTCCACAACGAAGTCCACACTTTTTATGTCTTCTTTTCTTATTCCCTCTTTAAAAACAACGTACCCTTCTCACCAAAATAGCGTCATCCAGCTTTCCACCTTAATCAACCATCTCAAAATCCCCTTTCCATTCACACACACACACACACACACACACACACACACACACACCTTGTATCAGTTCTACATATCCCCACTGCTCTGACCCTTTCAATTCTTCTTGTAATCAACATCATAAACAGTATGTGAAACAAAAATAATCCTTGAAACTTCAACCTTCCTTCTTGCACTTGCATCAGCATCCACGATTCACTTCCTAATTTGAGAGTTGGCCTAACAACCCCTTCAAACATTCCAACCTAAGCTTCCATTCCCATTCCAAAAATCCTCCTACTTTTCTTGCTTTATTTAGACTGTGACTTACCTATCTTCCCTTTTACCACATTCGAAATATTGACTCCCAAATCACTACTCTTATGGATCTATTGCTTCCATTGTGCCTTGATAATGCTTCAATCATCTTGACTTTCACACGGAAGAACAAGCATTCCTTGCTCTCATTCCTTTGATCACTTTTCCCCCATTCTCTAGACATACCTTGCACACCCAGGCCATTCACTCTATCACACTTACAACACCATACCGCAACATATCGCTTGTAATCTCATCAATCCTGTTGCTTGCTTCTTTTTTTTTTTTTTTTTTTCACACTCAGCTGCCCTCCTGACATTCTCAACCTTGCCCTGTACCTTGTACTCTTGCATAATTTAGTTCTGCCTCTCTTCTATCTTCAATGGTCAACAAATCCTCAATATAAGCGGTCATCATATATATATATATATATATATATATATATATATATATATACTATATATATGCCTTATTTTATGTTTGAAATAAATTTTTTTAAAATGATTTTCCTGTGCCTTTTTTTCCTATTTTTTATCCCGTGCCATTTTATCCCGTGCCATTTTTCCTGTGCCATTTTTTCCTGTGCCATTTTTACCTGTGCCATTTTTTCCTGTGCCATTTTTTCCTGTGCCATTTTTACCTGTGCCATTATTACCATGCACCATATATATATTATATATATATAAATATTATAATATATTATTATATATATTATATGTATGTATGTATATGTAATCCTATGTTTTTCTGTTAAATCAGGGAGAAGTCTAAATATTAAAAAAGGCCCATTAAAACACTATGATTTAAAGATAAAGACAGTCCTTAGCTTTAAACCAGTATATATATATATATAATATATATACTATATATCATATATATATATATATATACAGAGCATCAATAGTGTGTTCGAATGTGCTTATGAAAGAAAGCACAAAACACAGAAGCTCCAAAATCCCTCACAAGTAGTGGAAACACCATTTCCCGAAATGACCCAATAACGCGAGCGATTCAGGGCAGGAGATACTTTCAGTCAGCGAAAGCAAGTCAAAAAGCGAGAGGTGCTATTGAGCATAAGAGAGAAATGGGAAATACTAAGCAAGAGGCAGTATATACGTTGCAAGAGTCAATGGCCAAGGCGAGAGAGGCAACGGAGAATAAAACTCCCCTGGCAGTCTTCGTGTTATCGCTGTCTCCTACACTTTCCAGTGATGAAATATAACTTAATGCTAAAATACAGCTCCCGTATTCCGCAATTTTTATAAAATAATTGCATTTTGTCGAATTACTGAAGAATTATTGTTCAGTATTAAGATCAAGAAGCCGGGTAACGAGCAGAAGGAGAATGTCTCTCTTGGCGGAAGTTTTGTTCTATTCTCCCACGGCGAATCATGCAACGTCCGCATCTCCCTCGACGACTCTGGCTTGCGCTGGATCTGAATTCTCAATGAAGGGTTACGAAGACGCTTTAAATAATAGAATAAATACAAAGGGGTATTAATCCCTTCATTCCGCATTCATTAGTAAATTTAAACGATAAACGCCAGATAAACTATAGGAAAATAAAATTCTCGTCCGAGCTCCTCGGCATTCGAACACGACGCGCCTTCCTCCCGCCAATAATGTGTGGGAATCTTTAAGAACAATTTTACGTCGCAGCCCATGGTTTAAAGGCACAACTTTCGGCTCGAAGTCATAATTTCAGACACAGCCAAACCATCCACCACCCCGCAATCTACCGTGGCAGAGGCAGAGACACAAGTCTACCTATAACTCCGAGGGACATAACGTTCTTTGCATATTCACCAGACTGAAACCAAATGAAGCTTCACTTCATCCGATCAGTATCGCCTACTTGGCTACCAACCCTTCGTTCATCCTGCCGTTGTACATAGAGCAATTATGTATGTGTGTGTGTGTGTGTGTGTGTGTATTATATATATATATATATATATATATATATATATATATATATATATATATATATATATATATATATTATATATATATATATATATACTTAACATAAAATATATACACATATATGATTATATATATATATATTTTTATATATTATATATATATATTATATATATATATATATATATAATATATATATATATATATATATATAATATATATATAGGATCATATCACCCACCCGGTACATATTAAGATAATTTATCAAAACGTTTTGAACTCGAATAAAGATCATCGATACAAAGACATATACTACTTACAGATAAACCAAATTCGACCTGAACTTTCGTAATAGGACACTTAACTGACAAAGTTTGTTAAATTTTGATCTTCTACGAACTATTCTTTGTTTACGTGCAAAAGCAGTAGGAGAAAAAATATCCCTTATGGTAAAATCTAAATTATAAATACATCCCGATTTCTCTAATATTTCCTTTATAAAGAAATAACGAGGTGACGTCATAGTCTCCATTAGACAATAATGAATGCAGATGCCATGGCTTCATTTCATCAATGTATAATTCAAAGAAGTAACCTTTATCCTCTTTAAATGATAAGAAAGTAAAAAAATTTTCTTGTAATATTTATATACGCACATACATATGCTCTCTCTCTCTCTCTCTCTCTCTCTCTCTCTCTCTCTCTCTCTCTCTCTCTCTCTCTCTCCACACGTACGCTCACGAGATAGTGTTAAGACGTTATTAAAGCAAAAAAATTAAAGACCCTCCCGACCTACCTGTCTTATCAAAAGATTTTAAAAGATTTTATTTCAATATCGTAACTGACTTCGCATACAGATTTTAAGACAAATGACAAATGAAAGAGATAACACGCATTTCAGAATGCATCTATCCCTGTCAGCAAGTGGCACGTTTTACGATAAGCTAAGAATAAAAACAAACCTATTTCTTAACTTACAATGGAAACAATGGTTTATATTTCTTGCTGTTTGAGATACCAACTGAGATTGCCTTGATGAATTTAAGTTACCACGCAAAAGCATACGCGCATACTCGCTCTCTCTCTCTCACACACACACAAAATACAATATCTGTGAAATTCTCCAAATTCTTCTATCAGTTCACATTACCTTCTGCCACACTATTAACTATCAACAGAAGAGAAAGCTGTAGACTAGGCAATCCAAGTGCATGATTTCTCTCTTGGGTCAGACGTTAATGAGGAAACCGCACTCGTACGACTTAGCTGACAAATCGTGATTTTTTTTATAATATACGAAAAAATTAATGCTTCAATAATCGAAAGCTAAACTGTTTCTCGCCCACATAAAGAAATTAGATATTGTGGATTACGATTGAATATGTTATATTTTGCTCTTAGCTTGACAGAAACCTAGCAAATAAAATTTTACTGAGTGACAAAACATGGATTCACTACAAAATACATGAAATAAAGCTAATATTTCATTCCTGGAGGACTTATGCTTACTTATATATCATAATAATATTTCAGGAATATTTAAATAAGTGTTTGCTGTCACTCACATTTTCCGTACTTACTTGTAGCATACTGAGGTCATCATTTAATTATAAAAAAATCATGCAATTAGCAAAAATCATATAATAAGGTTACACAGATCACTGATTACTTTCAGACTTATGAATTATTATTCATGTTGAGATTTTAAACCATTTTTTACACGGTGACTCTTACTTTCAATATAGACATTTATTAATGTCTTCCTACATTATCAAAGCCACCACTAACAGGTATAAACAACCCTACAATCAACCCGAAATGTGTAGTGTGAAAAAAAAAACTAAATCGTGATTTGGAAAATCTGTCAAATACAGGCTTCCCATCGCAGTCATTCATTACTTTCGAGAGTAAACAATTCATCAGCCAGATATATCACCAACTTTCATCCAATAATATTGGAACACAAATCACACACACGTGTGAAAACGAAACAAATGAACTCGTGGAAACTGGCGTGAAAAAAAAATCACTGAAATGATGGCTTGTCACATTATGAGAATTATATACAAAATATGAGTAATTGAAAATAACCCTATCGTCATAACCATAATAACTGTTTGACAGATAAAGTTAAGATGCCACGACAAATCAATCAAGACAGGCTTGTCATAGTATTAGAACTATTCGTAAAGAAAAAAATACGTAAATGTAAATAGTATAAAATAATTACGTGAATGTAAATAGTATAAGTGAAAATGTTTTTCATTAAGCTGTTTAACAATGAAAGAAATTACTGAAATCAAAACTTGTCACAATATGAGACCTACACATAAAATATACGTATATTTAAATAATAATATTTTGTAAAAGCTGTTTGGCAAATAAAAATCACATGGAAAATCAATACAGATCAAGGTAGTCACGGTGAGAGAACGATACATAAACTATACGTAAATCTAAATAATAATAATAATAATAATAATAATAATAATAATAATAATACTTCCTTAAATGCTGTTTGTCAAATAAAGGAAGAATAAATAAAAGAGAACGTAAAGAAAGTAGGAAGAAAACCGCGCTTCCTTTTTCCTCCTCCATCCACACAGGTTCCTTAACCAGAAGTCCGCAACCATAGAGGTAATTTAGTGTACATAACAGAAGAGGCTGTCGCATGAGGCAACATCGTTAAGCTTAGGAAACACAAGTTTGAGTGGAAGGGGGAGTGGAAGGAGTGGGGGAGGGGAAGGAAGTGAGGAGGGGAGAGGAAGGAGTGGGGGAGAGGAAAGGAAGGAGTGAGGTAGGGGAGTGAAGGAGGTTGGGGGGGGGGGGAGGGGGGGGGGGGGAGGGAGTTGGGAGGGGCGTGACTCTGCCTAAAAAAGAAAAATAAAAAAAATCCGCCTCTAGTCTTGCATCATAACAATCCCATCCGTTAGGAAGGAGTACTTTTCTCCTCCTCCAAGTCCACCGTCTGCATCTAGTTTGATTATTCGAGCATGAAAGCGAACCCTGCTCGAGCCTTTGTTTATTTTTCTGAGAACGAAAATATTCAGTTTTTGAAAAAAGAAAAAAAAAACGGCTTTTAGTTTTCCCGTCGTTCACTCGAAATCACTTTTCCAACCTTCCCCCGGAGGACAACAAAAACTTGACAGTTAAAAAATAAATAAATAAATAAATAAATAAATAAATAAAACAATAAAAAAATCGGCTTCGCTTTCAGTCACTAAAAAATCATGCGTTAGGCTTTGAGTATTTATTCTTCGTCTTCTTCTACAAGAACACGAAAAGAAATAAATATTGTAACAATGCTGTAAAAAGTAAAAAAAGACTCTTATTCCTTTTTCCAAAAAGAAAATCCATATGCTTTCCAGCTGGAAACATTTGAAGGAGCATTGTTCTTAGGCCAAGAGCTTCCTTCTTTTGTTTACTGCAACGGCAGACAGAAAACCAAGAACGGGACGAGAGAGAGAGAGAGAGAGAGAGAGAGAGAGAGAGAGAGAGAGAGAGAGAGAGAGAGAGATATCTTCAAGCGGCATGCGACTTTACAGCCGTAGCTCACAAGACGCGGCGAAGAATCGGAAGAGGCGAAGAAGCAGCTACCAGGACGCGACCTTACCACCTCGACACAAGAGAGTACTTTCACTTGCTAACAAACGACCATACCATGTGATTTGTTCATTTCCTTAAAGCGGGGTTGGAGAGGCGGCCTGGGAAAATAAACAACAAAGCACAGAGTACTTGGAAGAACAGGGGGGGAAAGTTAACGAGGGAAAACGTCAGGCGAATCAAAGTGCACTGGTGCTATTTGGTTACTTCGCGTATCTGGAGATGGGAGAGAGGCCCTGCGAAAATAGGCAATAAAATGCGAGGTATAAAAAAGCGTAGAAAGTTGTTAAAGACTAATGAGACGGCAATCAAAGGAGGCGAGTGTGAATAAACGTGATAATTTATGATAAATGAACTACCATGGGAATAGACCTTCAACTCTGCAGGATGATTGGCCGTTTAGATCCTCACCGCTTAGAATCGATGATACCCTCAAGGGCCTTGTCCACAGATGGAACAAAAGGTTCAGCTCATTAAGGAGAATGAATGATGTCACCTGGAAATGACCGAACTAATCACGAAAAACGAAAAGGTTACTCAAGAGAAAGAAATACAATACTGGATTCTACTTTCATCCAACAAAAACACCCACACACAGCAAGAGGATAAGCCATCTGGAAAGACAATCATCTGCACGAAAGTCGAGGGAATAAATTAGAGAAACCAATAATACAAACGTCATGTAATTATATACAGCGTTAGTACAGTCAAGGTAAGGCTGTAGAATTATCAATGGAGTCTTTTTTTTTTTTTTTAGTTTAGTTTTTATGTCTGGATAAATTTAGTAAAAGACAGCACATCGTATCAATAGACATAGAATGCGAAGACAGGGTGTAAAATTAAGCCCACTGCATTACTGCAATTCAAGGCTAAACCAAGTCCACAACAATAGGAAAAGTTAAAATAAAAGTAAACCTTGGTCCACAGTATATGCAATCTCATGAAACAGAGTTAGGAGAAATTTCCATATTACTTTACAAATCTAATATGCCCCCCTAGCAAAAAAAGGAGAAAAAAAAGTAAAAAATATAAATCGCCATGTTTAAAATTTGAGTTTATGGGCAACTTTTAGAATAACAAGCCATGTTTTTTTTTTTTGTGATGGATATCGTTTCAGGATCTGACTTTCTTCAAAATAATTCCAATTCAAGCATGCAATCAGAGGGGAAAATCATAGAGGAGAGGTAGATAAATCCGATTAAGCTCTCAGATTAATCAGGATATCCAATAAACCGTTTCCAAACAAGGTATACCTTTCCCTGAGGCATTATGATCACCGGTTTGACATGGAAAATAATCCTTAAAAAAAAAAGAACAACAAATTTTAACAAATTTTACTTATACGTATAATACATTTTAAAATATTTCTCAATATGATTTATAGATCTTACAAAAAAAAAAAAAAAAATACTTTTGGACGAAAACTTTTCCATGGCAAGATTAACTACTTTAGACATTTTTTTTTACAGGAAGCCATTAACTATTTCCTAAAGAAACTCCCTTACGGACCCCTGAATTTTCTCAAGAAATATTCATGCAAAACATACTAATATACGCATTCTGCAACGCACATGAATGCAATACGTCATCTTTTCTTAGGTAAATCACCTTCTCAAAACTATTTTCCATTCCTCCACTGGAAGGAAACTATCCAAAGATGAAAACGCTAAAACTTTTTCGATAAACAAACCACAACAAAAAAATAAATAAACAAAGCAAGAGAAGAGGGGAAAACAATGAAAGTAAATCCCCTGCGTTTTATGGCACCTAACTTCACCTCCATCCCTTTATTTCCACGGCATGATGCTCACTTCCGGCAAACTGACACCGGTGCCAAGATGAAGGATGTACAGCTCTCTCTCTCTCTCTCTCTCTCAGTTCCATTCTGGTAACATATGCGGACATGTCGTTTAGTTTAGGAAGACTTTCCCTCCTATATAAGAATTCGAGATGCTAAGAGGGTATTGTAGCTTTTACAATTACACACACACATACACACACACACACAGACACACACACACACACACATATATATATATATATATATAATATTATATATATATATATATATATATATATATATATATAAGGAGAAGAGGAGAGAGAGAGAGAGGAGAGAGAGAGAGAGAGAGAGAGAGAGAGAGAGAGAGAGAGCATTCCCAGGTATTTCCTTCCCCCTTACAATTATAAATAAATAACATACAACAAAGCTAGTAATCAATCATTGGTATAAACAATATGCTATGTTACTTGTTCTGTATTTGTAAGTGGAAAGGAAACACCATGGTGCATATACGTATATAGAATAATATATATTATATATATATATATATATATATATATATATATATATATATATATATATATATATATATATATATATATTATATATATATATATATATCCTAATACCGATTATCATGAAAAAATGTAAAATAAAAAGACGCAGTTCCAACTGGCGTCCTCACAGCCATAGTTGGAGATCGAGCTTCATTTTCCCAAAGAGAGAGAGAGAGAGAGAGAGAGAGAGAGAGAGAGAGAGAGAGAGAGAGAGAGAAGGCACAACACAAGCGTAGCATTTCGCAGTTCCCGGAACTGAAATGAGCAAACGAGGAGCAACCCGGCGAAACAATAACCCATGTAAATACTTTCGCTCTGCACCGCGAGGATTTGGCGCGTTATTTACTAAGGTCTTAGGAGACCCCAGCTTAGGAGAAGTTAGTTAGCTACGTATCTATGAGTTATGTGGTCACAAACAAGTTACCCGTACCTATTCTCTAAGTGAGTTCTATGCTTTCGTAACGAGGGAGTTATGGCTACACACCGGGTCTCTCTCTCTCTCTCTCTCTCTCTCTCTCTCTCTCTCTCTCTCAACAAGTTAACACTACAATCATCTCTCTCTATTAGGGAGTCATGGCTACAATCCAACTCTCTCTCTCCCTCTCTCTCTTTCAGCAAGGGAGTTTAAGGCTACAATTCTGCTCTCTCTCTCTCTCTCTCTCTCTCTCTCTCTCTCTCTCATACTTTCAGCAAGAGAGTTACGGGTACAGTTAACCTCTCTCTCTCTCTCTCTCTCTCAGCAAGAGAGTTACGGGTACAGTTCATCTCTCTCTCTCTCTCTCATCAGGGGAGTTTAAGGCTACAATTCAGCTCTCTCTCTCTCTCTCTCTCTCTCTCTCTCTCTCTCTCTCTCTCTCTTTCTTTCTGTGCCTTCCAGCTCCAAAACTGGTTTCCTTCTTTTATCACTTCCGCGCTGACAACTACTGACATTTTCTGGACCAAATTAGATGATGATTTTCAACACAGATGAAGAAATTATCAATTAATGGAATATAATCTCCGTCATGTTTCCTTGACGGAACTTCAGATACACAGGAGAGAAAGTAAAACCACGCAATATTCCGGTATGCACAAAGGGTTGCTACGATTATAGTCATGTATCTGAAGCTCATTATCACTCTTGCAGATAAGAATTACTGTTTGCGTGAAATGTGCTGCTAGTATAATTTAGTGTGTATATGTGTGTATGTATACATACATACATACACACACATATATGATATATATTCATATATATATATATGTGTGGTGTGTGTGTGTGTGTGTGTGTGTGTGTACATTAATATGTATAGTATTTGAGTCTTATCCTATCACCTAGATTCATATATACGCATTAGGCTACAAATGTCCTTTCATATCCAATTCGCTCTACCTCGGAATTGATATATTTTCATATATGTTAACCGAAGGGAAGTTTTCAGTTGATAATAATTTCGTCGGTTCACGGGCGCGAACCTAGGAATCAAGAAACCAGGACGTACGGTAAAGGGCTCTGACCACTCAGATATCACGAGAGGTATAAGTAGCTTAATGCGTATATACCTATATATATGTTCATACATACACGTACGTATAAAATTCTATCCACACAATCATATACATATATATAATCACTTACAAACTGAACATAATGCGCCCACAGTCACGCAAGCACACACTTAAACAGAAAGCGAACTCTCTCTCTCTCTCTCTCTCTCTCTCTCTCTCTCGCTTTTTATAACTTCCGTAACGTCAAATAATTCCAAACTGTGCATGCAAAATTTCCACTACGATCTCACACCCGTTGACACAATCTCTCTCTCTCTCTCTCTCTCTCTCTCTCTCTCTCTCTCTCTCTCTCTCTCTCTTCAGCGTAATTTGCAATAATAAAATGCGACGCGTTCTGTTCCGGATCGCTTTGACGTCGGTATCCTAAGTGACAGACGCAAATGCAAATGAAAAGCGCTGAAAAAAAAAAAAAAAAAAAAAAAAGGCGGATTCTTGAGCGGACTGGTCATTCGAACATGACAACGCTCCGTTAAGAATTTTGTGGCGATTCGGAGGGAATTTTTTGTTTTGCTACCCTGTCAACAGACAAAAAGTACATACGAGAAAAAGGCTGTTCAGCATACAGAGACAAATCAATAAAAACTACTAAAACTTCACCGTTCTTTTGTTTATATAATTAAATGATTATAACTTGTCCGTAATTATGTTTTTATCAATAAAAATCATTACAACTTGTCCGTACTATTGTTCTTATCAATAAAAAATGATTACAATTTAGCCGTACTTTTTTGATCAATTGAAATTATTGCAACTTGTTCGTTCTTTTGTTTTTATCAATAAAAGTGATTACAACTTGTCCGTACTTTTGTTTTTATGAATAAAGATGATTAAAACTGGTCCGTACTATTGTTTTTATGAATAAAAATTATTACTACTTGTCCGTTCTTTTGTTTTTATCAATAAAAATTATTACAACTTGTCCGTTCTTTTGTTTTTATCAATAACAATTATTACAACTTGTCCGTTCTTTTGTTTATATCATCAAAAATATTATAACTTGTCAGTTCTTTTGATTTTATCAATAAAAAGGATTACAACTTGTCCGTTCTTTTGTTTTTATCAATAAAAATGATTAAAACTTGTCCGTACTTTTGCTTTTATGAATAAAAATTATTACAACTTGTTTGTTCTTTTGTTTTTATCAATAAAAACGATTACAACTTGTCCGTACTTTTGTTTTTATCAGTACAAAATATTACAACCTATCCGTACTTCTGTTTTCACTTAGTTTCACTTAACTGTAAACGTTATTCGTTTTATGACGCAGAACTAATACGGCCAGAGTGGAATTCATTAAAACAGCGACCTGAAAAAGTGACGTTCTGTATTAATCATTCCTATTTTACCGTATTTCATTTTCTCCTTTCCGTCACTTTGACGGGGAACTAACTGTATAGCACTTGCTAAACCATATAACCCATGAAAACAAATAATATTACGTCTTCCTGTCGTCCAACTTTCACTACTGCCCAGTGAGTAAACAAAAGCACGCGGAATGAATTCTTGGACATGCATGTTTACACGCATGCGCACTCACACTCACAAACACTGATAATGAGCGAGTCAACTTCCACCGACACAAGAGGCAAACCAAGCCCGGCTTTCTACTCTTGATTATATGAATTAACGTAACCGTGCCAAACAAAGCATCGCATTCGAATTATATGCTTTCATCTCAAAACTGACGCGTATCGGAAGTAACATTATCAATTACTCTCCTCAGTCTCATCCCAACTGTGAGGTACACCACCTATTGTGTGTCAGGTATCATGAATGTTAACCCCGACAGCAGTAAACGGATATGATAAACGCTGTTGTCTTCACAGGGCGAAAACAAACAGCAATTGACAAAAAAACGTAAACAGATAAAACTGAGGAGACACAAATGGCACAAGACTTTTGCTTATTGCCTCGTGTGGTATATTGTAAATGGTACTTATGGTTCTTAGCTATACCCTGCTCTATAGTTTCACAGTACATCTAAAGACATATCTTTTACATTCAGTGGTCTCGTTAAATTACTTTATAACAATAATTATATGAAAGTGGGCACAATTTTCAGCGTCGAAAATTATAACAATGATTGCAGGTCCACAATAATATCGCAAGTGAAGTATAAATCTTAATAATAAGAGCTTTCGAACCTTATACTAGGTTCATCTTCAGTCAAGATAAACCTAGTATAAGGTTCGAAAGCTATTATCATTAAGACTTTATACTTCATATGCGATATTATTGTGGACCTGCAATCACAATTACATGAATAGTAACATAACTATAAACTCACCTTTATTGCAATGTGCAATGGCTCATTTCACCTAAGCTGAACAATTTTCTTTTTCTCAATAAAGACCACCAGTAAATTAATGTAATCTCTCTCTCTCTCTCTCCTCTCTCTCTCTCTCTCTCTCTCTCTCTCTCAGCGGAGAATCAGGGAATGAACTAGTATATATGCGTTTCCGAAGGACCCCACCTAAAATGCTACTGGGTCAGCTGATGCAAATGTGACACCTTGATTATACGACAATTTCGTTTGACATGATCCCTGCCATGTACTGGAAGCTTCCTCTCGCATTAATGCTGGAAAATGATTGTATGCAAAAGTTTGTATGTATGTATTTATGTATGTGTGTATGTGTATGATATATATAGATATATATATTATATATATATATATATATACATATATACCATATATATATACATATATATAAAATATATATAAACTATATATATATTTTATATAAACTAACTAAATATATATAATATATATATATATATATATATATAAAATATATATATACTATCGAGAGAGAGAGAGAGAGAGAGAGAGAGAGAGAGAGAGAGAGAGACAGACAGAGACAGAGACAGAGAGAGAAGAGAAAAGAGCGTATGAAACCCATTAATAACATAATAATAAAAAAAAAGCTAAAAATAAATCACCTTAGCCCCATCTCATCCGAGGAGTCACCCAAAGACGAGAGAGAGAGAGAGAGAGAGAGAGAGAGAGAGAGAACATCAGCGAGGAAGCTGGTGCAAAAGACGCGACAAATTCCGGTGCCGCTTTGCTGCTGTCACCCGGAGGAGATATGCATTTCCATTTCCACTACAGAGAACAACATTCCGTTTCGTGGGGACGACACAATCCTCAATACCAAGGGTAAACAACGCGGGGATGAGCGAGCCGTGTAACATGTACGACGAGGAGGCGCTGGAAGGAGAGAGAGAGAGCAGAGAGAAGAGAGAGAGAGAAGGAGAGAGAGAGAGAGAGAAGAGAGAGAGAGAGGGGGGGGGGGGGGGGGGGTTCGGCTGGGACCAGAATGGGAAGCAGAAGAAGAGGTTCCACAGTTTACAAGCAAGTGGATGAGGGGAAAACACAATGGCCCGGAGAGGAGGGGATATGGCCGTCGTTGGGGGGAATGAGTAGTGGTGGAATGGGGACTAAAAGAATGAGGGGAAAAAAGAGTATTGGGGGGGGAGAGAGAGAAAGAGGGTGGTTAATAAGACACTGGAATGAGGGGTGGGTTGCAAAAGTAAGGGCGTGGTAAGGTAAACAAAACAAAAACGAACACACACACAAACATACACATAGATACACACAAGCAGAGACAGTAATTGACTAAATTATATATGGCTACTATGCTGCTAAAACAGGGTACGGGAGGGGGGTAAGGGAAGAGCGTGAGTGGAGAGAGAGAGAGAAACATCTGACACCACGTCAAAGAGGTGCAATGAATACAGATTAATTCAGGCATAGTGGACATCAGTTGCGAGAGAGACAACAGCTGATGAAACACACTTCACATTGCAAGAAAATGTTTACGCTGGGAACAGAAGGTAACCATTAAAATACACATCAAATAATCTCCAAAATTTATCATAATGTTAACGCCGATATTACAATCCTAAAAACAAAATCTATAGCAACATCAAACAAAAAAAGCAAGATAGACGTCGACATAAAAACAAAATCTGCAGAAAACCCACCCAGAGGCCCTGAAATGAAAAAAAAAATAAGATCTAAAGAAAAACGCCGCGGTAAGATTGGGTCCCGCACTCGAAAAAATGGACAAACACTTCTCCAGACACTCCAGCGGGCACGGTCTGGAACTACCACGTCCCTTTCTGCCCCTAGTCGTTCCATACCTCCTCCCTCTCCCCCTCCCCCTCCCCTTCCCCCTACGATGGGCGGTGTGATTGATCCTTCCCTCCCGCCCGAACAGCATTAATGTAATTAACGTCAGCCTCTGTTTACCTAACGATGTGCTAATGACCTAATTCGAGGATAAATAGAAGTCCCCTGATGTGGGATGAGAATGAGTCTCCGAGAAAAATGAGGCAGTCGAGAAAATGAGATAAATAAAAAAAAAAACTACCTCAAATTGCCAATTGGTATGAAGCTCCTTCACGAGGAAGTGAGAAAGTCAGAACGAAAATGCAAAACAATTGAGAAAATGGGATTACTAAAACTCGAGAGAGGGTGATTCAGGACATCATAAAAGACGTTGAAAAATGAAATCAGAGAAAACATAGAAAGGCCAAAGATGAGATGTTACGGTGCGGAGTGGAATGAAATTTAGGATATTCAAGTCAATAAGAGGGAAGGGAAATGAGACAAAGAGGAAAATCGAAATGAAATGAGCAAGAAGCACGCGATTTACGAATACAAAACAAATGAGATGAGGAAATCTCAAAACAGAAAGAGTCTGCAGAAAAACCGACGCAACAAAAATGGAAATGAGCCATAAATGGATTAAAAAACCAAAAGAATTCTAATTACTACGTACATTTGAAAACGAGTCTTAGAAAAACTGGAGATACAAGAAAACCCAATAAAAGGGAATGAAAGGACAAATGAAATGATTGGACATGGGAAGGCAAAAAATCAAATTGAATTATTTTATAAGAATTTAAAATGTCTTCGTCAAAATACTAAATCGCCAGTGTTGAATGTCACAGGGACACTGAAGTCTAACTCTATTAAAGGAAGAGGATTCAGATCAACTGAGGCAGCAATGAGATAAACATAAAAATAACATTGCAATTCAAATTAATGTGTGCAAAGACAGCCACCCTGGAATTCCCACTGATCAGCGAAGCGTATAACCTGAGCACATATGACAATCATCAACTAACATTCCGTAGACAAAAATCCTCGTCGAAAAATATTCTCAGTCTAGCCCACCCAATAAAGGTCCACTCGGAACACCCGAAACAACTCTATATGGAGACTCGCGCCATAAAAAGCCTTTTTTTTTTTTTTTTTTTTCCCTTGTAGTTAAGGTCATATATCACATCCAAACATAAAGCTGCCGACGGGAAACTTTTTTTTTTTTCTCCCTTTCTGCCTCGTTGGAAAAAAAGAAAAAAATAAAAAAAATAGGCCTTTTCATCCGGGGACGGCTATTCAAATATGATATCTGACGTTCATACATACACTCTTGTATTTGCTATATTTGATAGTCAAAGATATACATGAATTTGTATATTTACTTCCCCTTATTTTTACTTTATATACAATTTCTGTCTCGAACTGCACAGGTAGAGGAAAACTATATATATTTTGCCTCTATCTTTATTATTCTCTACGTCTCACAGGAGCAAACAATAAAGGATATATAAAGGAGAGAAGTTTACAAAAAGAGCTGCAAAAAAAAAATATATATATCTCAACATTGTCAATCACTTGAAAGGAAACCTACTTACTTCTCCAAATCTTAACACAAAATCATATCTTGTACTTCAACATTTATAAAAAAAATAAATAAATAAATAAATAAAAAAGACGGCACACACATCTGGGAAAGAAAAAACACCATTTACGAACTCAATTTCACTCCTTAGAAAGAAATGAAAGGAAAAAAAGTAAAGTTGCCTTGAAGAAAGTATCGCACAATTCCTCGGGTGATGGACCTCACTCCCGATTCGAGTTTACGAAGAAAAAGTTCACCAACTTCGTTCGAATCGAATGAGAACCTCGGGTAAATAAATGTTGCCCCGATGAAGATATCACGCCAAACCCCTTCTGGAATATCTGCGGCTCTTAATTGGGTCGTTAATGAACGGAGGGCAGCCCACTTAAATATTCTCGTTAGGATCTACATCACACACCTGTTAAACAAAAGTCAAATTTGGATTTGACGATGGTAAATTGCCATTGTAACTGGGAAAACAGACTAACGAGAGAACTCGGGTTATTCTTCGTGTTTCGAATAAAACGTGGGGGTTTTCTTTCGGCGAATAAATACACATTTCATTTTGGAACAGGAAATAAATCGAAAAATCAAGTTAATGTACGGAAAGGCAAGATCTAGTGTAACCACACTTAGCGTTAAACTCACCTGTACCAACTTTATATTATTATTATTATTTTTTTTATTATTATTATTATTATTATTATTATTATTATATTATTATTATTATTATTATTATTATTATTAAGAGGCTAATAAACCTGTCAAAATTGATACAGTAACTGAACCAATTGGAGAAAACTATTATCACTGACACAAACTATCCTGAAGTAACAAAAAAATAACTTGTTTCATATGAAACAAGGGGGAAAATTAAAATATAATTCTTTGAGATAAGTCTTTCTTTACTGAGATTGGGAATGTTTCCTCTTAAGTGTTACTGAAATGATAAAAATATCCAGTCTGGCTAGACAACTGTGAAACCAGGAAGAAGAAATGTTGTTATAAAAAATGCTAAAGTGGAGAATTTTTATCGTTTCTGAAGACAAGAACCTAAATTATTCAGAAGACCACAAAATAAATTTTCCAGACCCTCAAGTATACCGTGTGCTGTACCAAGGACTTTGCGCCATTAAACCTCAAGATATTCACAGTCATTATAGTCCTTTCCAGTACGCGGCTCCGTTTCCCCCTCGTTCCTCTTCTTTGAGGAACCAAACAGGATTCCCGCGTAGCCAGGCGTGACAGGGGACTTAGATACGGCTGGTCAAGACGTCTGCATCAGTAATCCCTTCAAAGTGCACGACGAAGGTCTGCTAGGCTCCTTGCAATGCACCTACGAAGGGGTATTACAAGGAAATGCAGGTTTTCTACAAGATTTGCTCTCATTTTCTTTTTTCATGGTATGATGACAGCAAGGGCAACTTATATATCCTAATTCAGCACTAGTCTTAGAAAAATTCAGCAGTAAGAATGGGGAAACATAGGTAGACTATTCCACAGACAAAGAAATAGAGATGAGGCCTTTACTACAGAACAAGTATAAAAAGAAATGGTTATTCAAGAAAGTGCTGAGAAATATTGATAACTTAGGGTGAATCAGAAACTGAAAAATTTGACAAATAACCT
>NC_061100.1:33788689-33826189 GCF_015104395.2 Macrobrachium nipponense
TTTTTATTTGTAAAAAAAAAAAAATTATTTGATTTTTTTATTTATTTGATTTTTCTTATTTATTTTATTTTTGGATTTGTTCGATGATTTTTCAATCCTTTTTCCCTCAAAATGTATTTTACGACAGAATTACTATTAATTTATCTTTTAGGTTTACAGTTCTGGCCTCAAGTATGTACTTGCCATATTTTTTATCAAAATAAATAGATGCAGCACAGTTATACTTAAGTTTTTATTAACCTCCAAACCCTATTTTTCGATTTGTTTGCTTTCAAATTAAAAAAATCAAAAACATATAATAAATGAAAAATCATGATTTTTTAAATGAAAAAATCAATTATTTAATCGCTTGATTAAATCAGTTTGATTTAATCATTGCCAACCCTGTATAGGTCATCATTTAAACCTTCATTTTGCAACCTTTGCAGACCTCGAAATACTGTAGTTCATCTCTTCACTTTGGGTAACAAGTGGACCACACCGATATATTTCGACAACCCTCACCTTTTCAACCCTTCTTGGTCCAAAGATATCACGATAAAAAAAAAATTAAATTCTTCCTTCAACATCATCCTTTACCTTTCCATATTCATCATCCACACTACACTTTCATAAAAGTAGATACAATTACCTAAGCGATACCAGAACACGCAATTAATGCAAAGTCCGCGTATAATCATTTCAGTTGTAAAATGCCGTCGTTTTAATGACATAAAATACCTGAATTTCTCTGGATTAAATTCTTAATTCAATTTCAATCGTCTTACAACGTCCTCCCATTTCAAGCTTTCATTATTTATTCCTCTGTAATCCTCTTATTTTTCTAGTTGATAATATTTATTATCATTTACAGTCTCTACTTTATCGCTAATTATCATTAAGTCCGTGAAAAAGCTTCTATATCCGAATGAGGCGCCGTTTTCATAAATTAGCATCGAAGATGTCCCTCCGGAGAGAGAGCAATTAGGCAGACCCTTATCATGCATTTAGTCATCAAAAAGAAAACGTTGCCAAGTGATTAATGCAGAGCTCTCGTATTTCATGCATAATTCACGAGGCTGGGAACCAGCCACCTTAACCGTGAGCCATAGTTAGACGTGGCTCAGTGAGCCATAACGTCTTCTTTTCCCCATTTGTCTGGATCTCCCGTCCAAGATGAATACTTAAACCTCGTAGCGTTTTGTAATCCGATTCCGCAGGGGGAAAGAATCCTTCAAAGGGGATCAGATGAATGATTCAATTCAAGTGGTTGCATGAGATACATATAATATAATATATAGATATATATATATATATATAGATATATAATATATATATATATCACACTTATATGTATATAAATATATATATGTATATATATATAGATATATATACACCACCCACACTATATACTATAATATCATGTAACAAGTTGATATATATATATGTATATATCTATATATATATATATATATATATATATATATATATATATATATATATATATATATATAAATTCATCTGATTCTTTTCAATGAGTTACTCTAAAGAAATCTTTGAACTTCTTCAACCAGCCTCTTTTATAATTAAGAATTGTCATATGAAACATTTAAATGTCATGTAATACTGACATGGTATTGTTATTTTCATTCTCACACAATGGACTGGATCACCGGACACTAGAAAAAATTAATATATTAATTTTAATAGAAATCGGAAACACCAGTCATAAAAGTTAATCATAAGTCCATGGTTTCACAATTCGTCTCATCTGAAATTGTAGTTTTGACGAGGTTAAACTGGATGAAAATAATAATTGGTCAGATAGCTAATACTGATAAAAATGATAGAAATGGCAAATAATAATAATAACAAAATAATAATAATAATAATAATAATAATAATAATAATAATAAGGAGAAGGACTCGCAAATGGAATTCAGTCTCTCAGGAGTCATCGCTGGAAAATGTCCTGTAGATCTGGACGAAACGTCGCGTTGGAGAGAGAGAGAGAGAGAGAGAGAGAGAGAGAGAGAGAGAGAGAGAGAGAGAGAGAGAGAGAGAGGGGGGGCATTGTATAAGCAATAATAAACACCGAAAACGACTAAACCGAATTTTACCATGCCTTTGGTGTGTTGCTCGCCAGTCTCAGCAACAGAGAGAAATCTGTCATCAAAAAAATAGAGAAGACTCTCTACAATATTAATAGTACTGAAGCAGCAACGATTTTCAATAAATATAATAATAATATAGACAGTGAAGGCGACGAATAACAACAACAACATCTAGATACAACAGGTGGCAGGCATCTGAGGGCAAACTGACAACCCCACGACATACCGGTAAGCTACCTGGTTATAATAATACCCTTCCGAACCCGACCTCATCCAAAACCCTCCATATACCCAGACATAAACTACCTAAGTGAACCCCATCATCACCTCTCTTACAAACCCGGAGACCCTTCCAGTGAGCCCCACGGGGCCAAACGAACCAACCACGGACTTACATGAGAGAGAGGTTTGTTGACGGAAGAGTGAAAGTGACTGACTGGCAAACCACAGTGCTCATATTGTTCGCCTCTTTTCAGTGAGAGATCGACGTTGTCGCCTGCCACAATACTCCGGCAATAAGTTATTGTCAATTGTCTCTGAATTAAGAGTTTTTTTTTTTAGCTGGTTATTGTTCTGCAATTATTTCTTCGTTTTTAATTCCCAAACGTCTCGTTCAGTTTGACTACGTGAAGGCATTTGTACTTCAGAGTAGGCCATCGAAAGGAGTTATTAGTAAGAAAATAAAATTAAAAATTCTGTATCTCAATTGTTTTCTGTATAAATTAGTTTTGAATGACAAAGGCAAAAGTGCTTGATACCGAATATGAAATCAGTAACTTACGAAGATGATAAACAACAAAAAGACGTAAGTAACTTGAGAATCTGATACACAACCAATAAGAAATCAGTAACTTGAGAAGCTGATACATAACAAATATGAAATAAAGAAGTTGAGAAGCTGATACATAACAAATAAGAAATAAGGAACTTGAGAAGCTGATTAATAATGAATAAGAAATCAGTAACTTAAGAAGCTGATAAATAACGAATAAGAAATCTGTACCATAAGAAGCTGATAAATAACGAATAAGAAATAAGGAACTTAAGAAGCTAATGAACAACGAATAAGAAATCAGTAACTTAAGAAGTTGATAAATAACGAATAAGAAATCCGTAACTTAAGAAGCTGATAAATAACAGAATAACAAAAAAGATATCAGTAACTTAAGAAGCTGATAAATAAAGAATAAGAAATCAATAACTTAAGAAGCTGAAAAATAACGAATAAGAAATAATGAACTTAAGATAAACAACGAATAAGAAATGAGCTGATAAACAACGAATAAGAAATGAGCAACCTGAGAAGGCGTCTCCTTTACGGAGGAAACTGTTAATAACTGAAACAAAGTAAAAAAATAAAACAAAATAACCAATCCCAAGAACAGCCCCGTTGCTGACCTGATTCTAACTTCAGTAACCGAGGCTGAGAGAGAGAGAGAGAGAGAGAGAGAGAGAGAGAGAGAGAGAGAGAGAGAGAGAGATGCTGCAAAAAGTTTCAAATACACCGCAAGGTCCCCTTGGAAGCCGGGTTGCAATTGCAGTGCAGCCCTCTGGAGGAGCTTCAGTGTCTATCTGCATAATGAACTGCGAACCGCTTTCTTCGCGCCAGTTCCTACCACTCGGGGGAAATCAAGCATTCTGCTCCCGCGCGAAATAAGATAAGATAAAAACGTGTCGAAACGCAACAGGAGGACAAATAGCCCGGACTGAATTGTCACAGAATAGGTAGACATTTTAAGAGACGGAGAGACTTCTTCATGTGGAGTCCATAATGGGAAACCTCCCCTTCATAAGTTACTGAATAATAATAATAATAATAATAATAATAATAATAATAATAATAATAATAATAATAATAGTAGCAAAGTTTTCCACAATGATATTAGTGTAAACATACGAGTATATATTAAAAAAAGAAAAAAAAAAAGGGGGAGAGCATTCAAGATCTTGCTCGACTGATGAAGAGAATCAAGCAGTTTGCTGCTTAATTAAAATAATAATAATAATAATAATAATAATAATAATAATAATAATAATAATAATAATAATAATAATAATACATAGAGAACTGTACGAAAAACAAAACATCTTTAGCGGAGGTAATAATAATAACACTAATACTGATGTATAAAGTACACCGAGCAAACCCAATTTCCACACTTGTTATTGAGTTAAACCTCTGGGGAAATTTAACAATACAAATAAATATCAATTTTCAAAACAAGAGTTACCCTTATTCGACGGAAGCGAGCAAAGAACACAAAAGGAAGTGTTAAAAAAACACCAAATACACTAAAAACAAAACTGAAAAAAAGAACATTCATACCAATATGTTACAAAACTGACTTAAAAGAGTTCTGCCTCTCGATAACTTGACCCGACCAATGGCAGGAAATTGATCAGTGTGGGAAAAATAAAATAAATATTCTACTCTGACCAAACATATTTCAATCCTCAAATGACGCAAAACGAAAGATAAAGAAAAAAAAAACCGCAAAGATAATTGT
The DNA here is from genome assembly GCF_015104395.2 of Macrobrachium nipponense. Classification (NCBI taxonomy): domain Eukaryota; kingdom Metazoa; phylum Arthropoda; class Malacostraca; order Decapoda; family Palaemonidae; genus Macrobrachium; species Macrobrachium nipponense. The sequence continues at coordinate 33,793,290 of NC_061100.1, forward strand.
TAATGTAACCAAAATAACCTCTTCGAGTAACGTCCAAGGCCTTTTACATTCTCTTCTCATTTTCTGGTCTAGTTTCTGCGTTCAACCAGCAAAAGCGCTTGGAGCAAATGACATCAATCTCTTCACATTACCAAATCTCTCTCTCTCTCTCTCTCTCTCTCGTCTACGCTCAACAAATATATACCAACTCACATAATTATCATAGACCTTATATATTATATAATATATATTATATATAATATAATATTATATATATATATATAGATATATATATATATTCTAAGAAAGAACATTAGCTACAATGTGCGCTTCATATCCACGAACCGCTCATCAATTATTCCCCTTTGGTATTATTTACGGTGGTAGGGCGAATTGGATACTGAACAGTATTAGTATCTTATGATTGTGAATATAAAAATGCTATGGTGATGTGGCCAAAATTCATATATATATATATATAGATATATATAATATTATATATATATAGATATATATATATATTATGTATGTATATATATATGTATATATATATGCTATATATGTATACACACACATACAATCACAATGTGGTTAAAACGAAAAGAAGAATCAAAGGCTATGAGAAACTAACTGAACACAAAGATATCAATTAGGAAACATTCATCAATACACAATTGGAAATACCTATGTATGAGTGAAGATTTGTGTATACTTTTTAAACATTGCAGCCGAATACGTTTATCCGACATGAAAGTTAGTCAACAATCAGAAGTATACAAACACGCAAATTATTACTGGTATATTTCAAATGATTGTTTACAAACATGTATAATTTAAGAGAAAAAAAAATTTTACCTGGAAGAAGTATAATGCATACTGGATTCATTTTAAAATACCATAGTGACAGCAAACTTCTCAAAAACATTCCATTTAAACTTCAAAACCTTATTAATTAAATTAACTTTCGATCCTTATCATCTAATACAGATTTAATTCACCTAGCTTTCGTTTTTCCAAAAAACTGTACACCACATTTATAAAAATAAAAAAAAAACTTCTATTAGAAAAGATATTCGTAATCACGCAGCGATGAACAGCATATAATTTTACTATAAATATAAAACTCCCGTACCGAAAGACCTTTGTCTAGCGCTCGTTAATTATATTCTATATACGAAAAGCAACAGTTTTACGGACATCAAGATTTAAATATCAAAGGAAAAAAAAGAAGTTAATTTCCGCTCGCCGACGTAATGTGTTCCTGAAACCTGAGCTATGCACGACCTTAACAGTAATGAAAGTCGCTGTATTATTCCTATCCGCGCCAGTGTTTCTACGCATAATGAAGCGGGAATGCTAATCAGAGCATTTCTTTAAAAAAAAGTATTAAAATGTGTGTGCGTATATAATATATATAATGTACATGTACACACACACAACACACCAACACACACACACACACACACACACATATAATATAGGGGTATATTATATATATATATATATATGTATATATGTATATATATATACATACATATATATTCGTGTACGTCATGTATATAACGTGTGTATACATATGGAATAAATCGGTTCGCGTATTTTATCAATAAAACAGTATATCCATGAGTACACAACTACTATAAAACATGGATATACTATATAACATGGATATACAATAAAACATACGTATATCCATGGGTACACAACTACAATTACTTAACAAAACTTTTATGCAAGTATATTATGTGTCAACACTCGAGCGTCTGTAAAAATACTAAACAAAAATAAAAGACACCAAAAGTACTAAAATCCCTTCACAAAGCTTACGAGGAGCATTAGGAAACCTTACATAACAGAAAACACTCTAACACGACAAACAAAATAGGTGTAATTCCTTTCTAGCATAAGTAAAACAAAGGTAAACAGAACTGAAAATACAATGGAATGCCATCCACAAAAACAATACTTTGTCTTAGAAGTTCTTTAACCAATGAATCTCTCCAGCAAAGTCGACAGAGCGGTTCCGGAATCAGCAGTTTAAGACCGAGGAGATATGGCCTCCTCCAGGTTACGCAACATGAAGAAGACCTACTCCGGGCGAAGGAGGAAGCGATGGCACAATGCCGGATACGACTTAGAGAGAGAAAGAGAATCTTGATTGTTAACCTGCGCAACATCCTCAGGCAATCATACAAATGAAGGTAAACTCATGTAAAGAGAACTAAAGCAGTGCAAACAACATCCGTATAATCTAAAAAAAAAAAATCACCATAACGTGATTGGAATGTTTTGACTTCTTGTATATTTTTATAAAGGAAAAATCAGTTCGGCTGACAAGGTCTACTGATCAAGTAGATGAAAGCTCCCGTCTTTTAGAATTTTTAAATACACACCTTACATAAGTGTGGACTTTTATTACTTCAAAACATTCGTATAAGTTAAAGAAAGGCTTCCATCTCTAAGAATACCCCTTATTTCTGCAAGTCTCTCTCTCTCTCTCTCTCTCTCTCTCTCTCTCTCTCTCTCTCTCTCTCTCTCTCTCTACACAAAAGTGAGATCGAGCTTGAAACTTTCTCACTAAAAGTCCACGTCCCTGGCCCTCCTCCAATTGGGTTACAAGGACAAATAAAAGACAAAGCTGTGTAATAAAGGGATTGCAAAATAAGATTCGACACGTTGCCATTTCTTTCCCAGAATTACATTCTGTTGCAATCAACAAATCTCGCGTCACTGTGATATCGCTTGACAGGCAAAGTTAGCACAAAGAAATGCCTTCCATGACCTCCACGTCTTCAAGATCGTGAAGGACAATAACACCAAATAAAAGTACTGTTAATTTACCCGCCGCCGCCGGTGCGAGTGACTACGGCTCACGATAACACTAAAGCCAAAGGACTGAATGAGTGAAAGGTTAAAACCTCCACGAAAACATACATATTCTGATTTTTAGGTTCTGGAAATAAAGATTTAGCAAGTATGAGGTCCCGTGCATGTGGGATTGAGCTATCCTTTCCTCTTATTTTTTTTTAAGAGCATAGATTTTTAAAATACCGAAGACAATTATTATTATTATTATTATTATTATTATTATTATTATTATTATTATTATTATTATTATTATTATTATTATTATATTAGGTGTTGTTGTTCCGTAGTTTAACCCCGTCAAATTTTTCTCAGCTGAGTGACTGGCTCTGTTATAACTCACAAGTCAAATGCAGTGTTGTAAGGCATAATGTCAATCGGCTGAAGAAAATAACTTTTTTGAGTCACATGCAAGAAAATTAATTAACCTACCAAACGCACTCCACGGAATAGAAAGCCTACGTAACTACGAAAAAGAGGAAAAAAACATATTTAATGTTTCCACGGATACTTAACTTTTACGAGAACTGGAAATCATCCGGAAAAATGCGTTTAGAGCAGCTGCTCACGCTAATGAAAGACATTAATAACTAAATGGCTTTGGTTCACGAACCGCCTCTTCGCAAAGTTCCCTGCGTCGTTTAGAGGGATTTCCAGAGGGGTCTCTGGCACTCCAGCCAACACTATAGTAGATTCACATCAACCGTGCATCTGATGTCTAGGCCAGTCCCTTACGACTCTCCTGATTGGCTGTTGATAAGCCAATCACAGGGCTGGAAACTCTCAGTCTCTCTCGAGAGTTCACATAGGGAGGATGTATGTTCCACCTCTTCGGAGGGATACTTTTGAAAGATATATCCCTGAGGAGAGGCGGAACATACATCCTGCTTATGTGAACTCTCTCGAGAGACTGAGAGTTTCCAGCCCTGTGATTGGCTTATCAGCAGCCAATCAGGAGTGTCGTAGGGGACGGGCCTAGACATCAGATGCTAGGTTATTGTGAACCTATTATAGTAGCCAATATTAAAAAAATAAAAAAAAATGGTGAAGAGGGAAATCTATTAAATAGAAGTATTCTACACGGAAGAAACTACACGAAGAAAATCCTTTTTGGAAAAAAATGCTTTCCTAAAGGGTAAGTCTTGTTCTCTAAGTAATTACACGCACAAAAAAAATAAAACACTTAAAAGTAACAAAAAAATGCTTGAAAAATGTTGAAGCCTTTTCTTTAAAAACTCACGTGAAGTCACAAATTCCTGAAAAACTACACGTGATCTCCAGATTCAATACGAGGTTAGCCTGAACGTACAGTAAAATATACTAAGAATTTGCATCTTGTACAAATTAACATAAAAACTCCATCTGAAGTCAAATAACCTCAACAAAGACAACCGCTCCGTGCAGAGACGAAACAGCTCTCTACTTGGCGAGCAAATGCCCTTTGTAAAGTACCAATGTCCCTTACAAAGAACTTATTGGAGAAACCCAAATCGTGACACGGCACGTATCGAAATCCCGGAGGTGATTTCACGCCCCAAAAATCACAAGCGTTTTAACATTCTCCGGTACCGACCGACTGTTTCTCTGTCCAACACAAACGTGAATTAAGTACTCATCAACGAGGTAGTCTTCAGAACATTAGAGCTGTGCTCTCTCTCTCTCTCTCTCTCTCTCTCTCTCTCTCTCTCTCTCTGTGTGTGTGTGTGTGTGTGTGTTACGACACGAATAATAACCTCTTTCATTAATTTGTTCTTTATCTATCAATCTCTCCCTTGCATATACAAAACTTGTACGCAGCGCTATGGCAAGATTTATATACAAATTGATCTATATTCTCAAAGACGTTCACGTACTTTACATACATACATGAGAATAAGATTTGAATATCCAATACTCTCTCTCTCTCTCTCTCTCTCTCTCTCTCTCTCTCTCTCTCTCTCTCTCTCTCCGGAAGCCACCGGAACAAAAACGAACGAAACGAAGCCACTTCAGAGTTCACTGACTGACGAACAGTCCAGTTCCGTGACAATGAAATACCGAAAGGACTCTAAGTGATCCCACGGTGTTATGCTATTGACATTCCTTGCCATTATAATAGTTCGGCTATGAGGAAGTTTTAATCTAATGAAGTATCTTTCAATTTGCTTAAGAGTAACAATGAATAAACAGTCACGGGCGTCAAGTTTTTTTTCATTTTCAAAACAAAACAAAAATTTTATAAACTAAATATACAAGGGTACTGCGTTTACGGAACTGACTCCATGATTCCGAAAGGTCAATTTTTCTTATGCTTAGCTGAAACGAGTACAAGTTTTGCCTTATGCTTCACATAACACTACGATGCATGAATGAATTAGTTTCATTAAAATACCTCTGACGCATTCTAAACCCCACTGTATTCTACTTATTATAAAAACACTCATTTACACACAGCAGCTCACAAATTCATGATAAAAAATACTTCTGACCCGTTCCAACAGAAACGCAAAAACAAAAGGTTTTAAAATATTTCATATCTGAAAAAAACATAAAAGGCTCCCTGTTTTGTTACTCGCTAAATAAAAATAGATTTTACGCAAACCTTAAAATCGATGGAAAAAACAAAAGCAACGAAGACCAGAGCAAGATTGACTTATCCATTATGGAAGCGATAGACAGTCTTTTTAAGGAGAGAGTCAGGGAAAACAGAAACAAGAGAATCCCAAGGTCTGGCTATAGAAATTTAATATCTGAGCAAGCGCATCATGTCTATGTCGCAACTACAAATCAAACGCTCAACATGCAAATACTGACCTCGACCAATAAGGCGACGGCCATATTAATCTGCAGCAAGAGCAGAGCATTCGCTACCAAAAGTAATCTAATCAGTTATTAATTAGATCAGACAGCGCGCAACTGCTACCAACGAGCCCCATGAGGAGATAGAATATTAATGATCTCGCTCATAATTAACTTCGGAAAAACCCGCCGGTTTAGAACACGCCTTCAAAAATAAAATAAAAATAAAAATAAATATATAAAAAAGCATACCATAAAAGATATTTATCTGGCATAACCGAACAAAAAAGAAATAGAAATCCAGAATTTAATCTCGATCGATCGAAATCAAGCACCGGTCTGGCATTAAACGAACCAATAAGGGAGAAAAGCCGAGAGAGAGAGAGAGAAAAAAAAAACTAAACCTAACATCTTAATCCGACAGCGATCAACCGAGACTGCCTATAAAATCTGGCAACCGCATCGTCCATCAGATAAAAGGTAATCAGGCCTCATCGGGCCTTTGTGGGGATTATAAACTCGATCGAAACACTCTCAGACGTGCGGTGGGGCCTCGAGAGATCTTGATTGGCTTCAGGGACGCTGGAAATGCCAGTTGTGCCTTCAGTTGGAGATACTTATTGGGAAAACCTTCAGATATAATCAGTGATGATTGTGATGAAACGAGCTGGAATTTCGACGATTCATGTTTAATTTAAAGGTTTTACAGTACCTTATGAAACTGATTTTAAAATGTATAACAACATATATATATATATATATATATATATATATATATATATATATATATATACATACACACACACATGTATATATATACATACTATATTACTACTATATATATAAATTTATATGACCTGATTTCCGATCATACAAGGGACCAGTACAATGAAACGCCTAAGATAAAATTAACACATGTGTATTTTCCCTAATAGTTACACAGGGCCCTGTTGCTAATATTACGCTACTAATTATATGATTAATATATAGTCGGAAGGTACTCTAAGGCGACACGCGCCGATCACTGTCTTTGAGACGCGCCCTGACTTGTATATATATATATATATATATTATATATATATATATATATATATATATATATATATATATATATATATATATATACGTGGACATCTCCAAACTAGGAGGAAAGAACATAGTCGATACGAAATCATTGTACTATGTCTTTCCTTTAAACCGTGCACGTCATCATGATAGGTGTCGATACAAAAAAAGCTTAAACCCTTCTTTGGGTACGCTTGGGCTCTCTTATCGTCATTGCCTATAGCGAAGTTGTACCTTCCTTCACCGTCACTGCAAAATATAAACATACATATGCCTATTATTTTAAAAGAATGAGCTTTATTAGCATAGGGAGCACAGACCACCAACGATAACCACCTTACGGTCCGCTTCCTGCCTATAATTTTATCAATTTTTTATCTCTCTCTCTCTCTCTCTCTCTCTCTCTCTCTCTCTCTCTCTCTCTCTCTCTCTTGTAGACTTATCCTTACTGTTCTCAACTACAAAATGCCAGTCACTATATCTTAGTTTATTTTGTTTATCTTCTGATTTCAACTCTTCCTAGTTGTTTCGCCTCGAATGTACGTGAGTTCACCTCCATTTTCACCCAAAGGTAAGCTAGCTTAGACAATAGGTATCTTTATCCCATGACGTACAGCACTCCTACCTTGCTGAGAACGTGCAATGGCGTATATAACTAAAGAATGCTCAAGGTTTCGTTTTTTTATTCGTTCTCTCTGTTATCTGTCGTTAAATTAGAACAAAATAGGAAAGCTCCTGTTCGCTTTATGTTGTCTTTTATATTCTGAAGTCCTCTGGCATTCTAATGAAAATGCTCGAATTCCAGGATCAATCTTGACTCAATTCTAATCTCCGTCTCTTTGTTCCAATCGTTATACATGAAGATATAAAAATAAAAGGACCTATGATTTATTTCAATGAACAAAACTGATCATTGTCAATAATCTCACTCAAAGAGAGAGAGAGAGAGAGAGAGAGAGAGAGAGAGAGACACAGTTACAAATTCTCGGAGACCCACTCGACACAGAGTAACAGATTCGGGAAACGACTATAGAGAGAGAGAGAGAGAGAGAGAGAGAGAGAGAGAGAGAGAGTTACAATTACTTGGAGATCCACTCGACACAAGAGAGTAACAGATTCGGGAAACACGACAGAGAGAGAGAGAGAGAGAGAGAGAGAGAGAGAGAGAGAAGTCACGAAGTGCGCTACTGGTGTGAGATTTTCGCAGGGGCTTGACCAATGGCTGACTCCGTCGTCCAAACTCACAAGGAGGCGGAAACTGGCGATTGCCAGCGGGGAAAATAAGGGAGGGACGGAAGAAGGGGGAGGGTGGTATACACGTAGTATAGGAGGGAGGAGAGGCGAGCGGAGGGAAAAAAGAGGGAGTAGAGAAGGAGGGACGGACGACGACTCAGAAAGAAGTGTGGCTCCAAGACCAGCTGACGCGTGGCGAACTGGCAACTCCTTTGCCTTGCTTTTATGACTTCGACACCTTCCGTTAACGAATGACTTCGGTCAATCTTCCTACGACTTGTTTTTCTTCTTCTTCTATTTCTTCTTCCATCCAGGCCTCTTCCTTTTCCTCCTCAACTTCATTCCTTCTGCCTCCTCCTCCTCTTCCTGCTCCCTCACTTTTCCCTTTTTTATATTTCCCTTTCTCCGTCTCCGGTTTATCACGGCTGATGAACTGCCACTGTGATGATATGTTTTTACTGGAACGTTTGCAAAGCTACATAGCTTGTGAACAGTGTCATGGTCACCATCCCCAGTCTCTCTCTCTCTCTCTCTCTCTCTCTCTCTCTCTCTCTCTCTCTCTCTCAATATCAACAGCGATTAAGGCACAAAGAAGCCATGAATTCCTTGAACAAGAATACAACGTTAAACGAAAAAGTCTGGCGTTACCACCTCGTTTTGAAAAAATTTTCAACCCCCGGCCCCTTACCATTCTCACAAGAAAAAGACAAAGGAAACTCGTTCTCAATCGCTCCCTCGTTTTTGGTTAATCAATACAAGAAGTGTGCCCGGCTAATTTATGTTCTTAAGTATAGAAAAGTGAAATTTCTCAAATAGACTTTAGGCTAGAAAAAAAAATCATTACTAACCTACCCCGTACCGGATGGGAACCCGGAGATTTCAACACGACCCAAAATAGCTATCGAATAAAAAAATTACGAGATGAGGAAATTTGAGATACTCTGTAATAAAAGTCACCATGAAAAAAAAACGTATTTTAAACTGTAAATAATGGCTATTCACTGACCAAGTATTTAATGGCAACAAAAGATCGAGTGAAGAGCAGTTTCACCCTACCGCAATTGAAGGTTCAAAAGAATGGCAGCTGTTAGTTTCAACGAAAAATAAAAATAGCGTTAACTAACTCTTATTATTTCATTAGAAACACTGTCATGAATTGCCTGGTTCGCCTTGATCATCAAATGGCGTCGCAGCATCTACGGTCATTAAGAATTTGTTTCGCTTCATTACCTCACCGCCAACTGCTTCATCGGGCCAAAACAAAATATGACGAACGATCGAGTCACTGTCTAACCAGGAGGCAATGACACGAGGAAGAGGTGCTCAGAAATTACACCATTTTCCTTCTGCTCTCTCTCTCTCTCTCTCTCTCTCTCTCTCAAACACACCTTTAAATAACGAACAGCTCTCATGCTAGCCAGAAAGGTCTCTCTCTCTCTCTCTCTCTCTCTCTCTCATACACACACACACCCACACCACACACCTTTAAATAACGAAAAGCTCTTATGCTAGTAGAAAGCTCTCTCTCTCTCTCTCTCTCTCTCTCTCTCTCTCTCTCTCAAACACGCCTTTAAATAATGAACACCTCTTATGCTAGTAGAAAGGTCTCTCTCTCTCTCTCTCAAACACACCTTTAAATAGCGAAAAGCTCTTATGCTAGTTAGAAAAGCTCTCTTCTCTCTCTCTCTCTCTCTCTCTCTCTCTCTCAAACACGCCTTTAAATAATGAACACCTCTTATGCTAGTAGAAAGGTCTCTCTCTCTCTCTCTCAAACACGCCTTTAAATAACGAAAGCTCTTGTGCTAGTAGAAAGCTCTCTCTCTCTCTCTCTCTCTCTCTCTCTAGTCTCTCTCTCTCTCTCTCTCTCAAACTTTTCGCTCTCTCAAATCTCACACAACTTTAAATAACGAAAAACTCCTATGCTAGTAGAAAGGTCTCTCTCTCTCTCTCTCTCTCTCTCAAACACACCTTTAAATAACGAAAAACTCTTATGCTAGTAGAAAGCTCTCTCTCTCTCTCTCTCTCTCTCTCTCTCTCTCTCTCTCTCTCTCCACCGGAAGGACCCGAGGAAGGTGGTGTTTGGAGGCAAGATTTTCGAAGGAAGAAGAGGACATTTGCCAGTCAGGCTTCCGTCGTATATATAAACCCCCTTCCCCCCAATCCCCCAACCTCCCCATCCTGGTGGGTTTAACCTCCTCCATTTAGACCGCAGCAATAAATGAGTAAGTCAGGCGTTACGACAACGACATTTTTCTAATGGGAATTTATCGGATTTCTGAAAAATAAAAATGTCAATGAAGTCCTAGTACGCAAATCTTAATAAAGATATTCTTTGCCTTACAATCATAAAATTTATTTGAAATTTATTCATATCACTACTACTACTACTACTACTACTACTACTACTACTATGGCTGTTACTGCACATGGAGCCGCATCCTCAACGCTGACGTTACGCAAACCTGAAACACAAGGACGTACGTAACCGAAAACACACACAAGACATTACGACAAAGCAGTCACAAGAAAAGAGACGACTTAGCGATAGTGTGTTGTCAGTGTTGTGTGTGTGTGTGGGGGGGGGGGGGGGGGGGGGGGGGAGTAAGGGACTTAGAAGAGAGAGAGAGAGAGAGAGAGAGAGAGAGAGAGAGAGAGAGGAGGCCCTGTAGCAGTAGAGGCAGTGGCAGTGGCGAGTGATTAAAGTGAAACGCACACCGCATTTTTCCCACGAGAAGCTACCGGCCTCCGAGTCTCGCTCGCCACAAAATTCGCCGTCGGTACCACTCTAGCTGCTCTTGCTACACTTCACACGCTGCCACTGTGAAGGCTTGTGCGCTTATCCATCGATGAAAATACCAATCAAACTGAACGAGAAAGGAGATCAGCAATATGAAGGTTGCATGACACCAATAGCAATGCAAAAAAGACACAAAAAAATTCAACAAACATTAATTAAAATAAAAATTAAAAAGGAAAGTTGCTTGACATCAACAGCAATGCAAAATAGAATTGAAAAATTCGACAAACATTAATTAACACATAAAAATTAAAAAGGAAAGTTGCTTGACATCAACAGCAATGCAAATAAGAAACGAAAAATTCAGCAAACATTAATTAAAACATAAAAATTAAAAAGGAAAGTTGCCTGACATCAACAGCAATGCAAAATAGAATTGAAAAATTCGACAAACATTAATTAAAACATAAAAATTACAAAGGAAAGTTGCTTGGCATCAACAGCAAAGCAGAAAAGAAACGAAAAATTCGACAAACATTAATTAAAACATAAAAACTAGACAGGAAATATTCGACGAATATGAAAAGTTGCCCTTTAAAGCGAAACATATGAATATAAAGTTATAGAGCCTCCTTCTCTATCGAAATAAAAATAATACAGGAGACACGATACGATTTCATTTAATGAGAAGAATAACCAATTATATGCAGGTGTTTTCCTTTAGTCATATTAATATAGAAAAAAAAACTCGCAAACAATTATTCATCATAAGACGTAAAAAATAATCAAACAAATCCTATTGTCGCAAGAACATCAAAGCCTCTGAAACATCGCGGTGCAAGAAAAACAATTGGATGGAAATGAAAATGACACTCCCGCGCTACAACAATACAGAAACTCGAAGCTGCTTCACCAAACAATAACGCTACACAAACAAGGTTTGATGTCTCTTCGAGGGTCATTGTTATTCAAACTAACTGACGCATCACAACGGTAATTCCCTGCCTGAGGTAACGGCGGGACCAAGAATTAATTACCTGCTACAGACGCTACACTAAATAACGCTTTATACTCTCGCGTAATGCGGCCTATTTTGCCTTGTGTTCCATTACAGTCTAGGATTACAATACCGTCATTTCTTTTTATATATATAGACCTGGTTATCAGATTAGATAACTCTGGAAATACGGAGAGAGAAAAAATTCCCAGATTGGAAGTACTAAATGGCACCAACATCATTAAATCAGCTGGCACTCGAGTTCATGATTCTGGTCCAGTATCTGTGGGATCAAGGTCTAGAGAATTCTCTAGACCTTGCGTGAGATAGTAACGCCTGACGGGTACATCAAGGACGAGTTGAAACATCATGCAGCCAATAAATTCTTTATCTGTAATGGGGTAAATTGCAATGATGATAGATACGTGAAACGCTAAACCAACATCACAACGAAAACAAACTCAGTGCGCAAAATTTACTGAAAGTAAACAATGAGACAGTGACATGCAAAGAATACATTAAGTAGAAGAGATAATTAAAACTAAGTTACACATCAGTAACTACACTAAAACATAAAGCGTTTAGGCCAAAATTACCATCACTGACTTAAGAAATCTGTCAATTCAGGAGAGAGAGAGAGAGAGAGAGAGAGAGAAGAGAGAGAGAGAGAGTTTTTTCTGTTTATTCTATCTTGGCTTCTATCAAGTAAATAAACACAGGCATACAATACCATCTAAATTGGAACCGCTATTCTACTATGTAGTAGACAACAGTTCCTGCCTTTGTTCATCAGCATCCACGTAAACTCCAAATTCTCCAGCGTTTCCATCCTGGCAACTGAATCTAACAAAAACTCCAGGAAATAACCGAAAGACCGAAGAAAATTCCAAGACAACGACTCATGCAATATGCACCTCAAGCACGTTCAGACATGGGTGAACGAGTTAACGCATTGTCACAGCGTTCACTGAGCAGAACGTTCGTTCGACTTCTCTGCTGGCAGAGCCGTTTGTTCTTAATCCCTAATTGCTTGTTTAATTTCACAGAGAGATTACACAAGAAATGATGTACCCGGACATTTCGTAAAACTTCCACGGATGAATGGCCGCCACCAAGGGGCCAATCCCATGCGAATTTTACGACCTCCCTTAAAAAACTTGCTGGCGAATTTTTGTGGAACTTTAACGGATGGTTGCGTGCAGGACAGGAGCGAGTCCATTAAACGTGTGGTGGTTACAGCAAATCTCATCAACAATTATTTTATGAGAAATTTGATAAGGATGTCAATGGATATGTAACACACACACACAGACACACACACACATACACACACACACACACACATATATATATATATATAATATATATATATAGATATATATATATATATATATATATGTGTCGTGTAATATATATGTATTATATATATTATATATCTATATATAATATATATAATATATAGTGTATATTATATATATATAGATATATATATATTATATAATATACGTTCCAACTGGACCTAAGCTGGGATTCCATGGACTGTAAATTTAAGGTTGTCTGCAATTGACAAGAGAGGAATTTTAATAAATATTTTCTTATTTAAATTCAGGGATGTCAAGAACTGATAGAAAAAAAAATTAATATGTTATTTTAATATGTTATTTTATTTTATTGAGGTAATCCCTTGAAAATGTAAGTGACATTTATTTATTATAAAATAATTGCTTTGATTAATTAGGTAGCTTTGTGTACTCGGTTATTCCAAATTACGAAATCAAGAAACCTTTCCTGAGTGAACATCCCCTGTCGAAGGACCACTTCATTACATTACGGCGATTTTCCTCGATCCATGGCACTATCTCACACAAGGTCTAGAGAATTCTCCAGACCTTGATCTCACAGATACTGTACGAGAATCGTGAACTAAAGTGTCAGTTGATTTAATGATGTTCGGCCCATTTACTTCCAATCTGGCAATTTTTTTTTCTCTGTATCTCCAGAGTTATAAGCGATAACCAACCAATAACTAATCGCTGTTTAGTGAGCTACTCCTTAAAAGCAAAATAGTTACAAATGACAAATTATAACAATTCAACGTCCATGAAGTGTAAGGTAAGGTCTCATTCACATCCAAAACAGGCTAGCATTTAAAGTGATATAAACGAAAAGAAAATTATTACCGCGTTAAACTATTATTCAGTAACTGATTGATAACTCACTGTTGTCTACTGAGCAAAATTTTATACTCCCTATAAATTATGACTGTCTGGCGTCTATGCTGTAAGATGACGAATCATTAACATTTGCAACAAATTAACATTTAAATCCACAATGAATTAAACCTTTAATTGTTTGCTAATAATATGTCATATTAATTTACTTGCACAGATTGTAAATCTCATAAGAAATATACGCCTTTTCTCTTAGGATAATTAACAATTACTTTTCAAAAAATACATAAATAATTTTTTTACATCAACACTATTACGTATCCCCAGTTATAAATAAAACAGTATTCAAATGACACTGTTTCAATATTTAATTATTCCACATTATGTGTGTGTGATGACTGAAATGTTGTTGGCAAAACACATCAACAATGCACAAGGGAAACAATTTATATAATAGTCACAACTGCGACTACATATTTATAGCTGTTATTTTAGTTGCAATATCATGCAGTTTTTAAAAAATACCTTACCACGATGAAAAAAAAAGCGTAAATAGTAACTGCAGTCTCAAAGGACCAATTCCCTTTCAATCTCTCCACGGTTTCAAAAGGGAGAAAAAAAAAAGTTGAATATACTGCAATCTGAAGACCGACAGCACAAGGCCTGTGTAAACTTTATAGCAAGTACATGCCATGTTGACTTACCCTACAATTTTTTTTTCATGTTTTTTCATCAGGTTTTATCAAGTTTTATCAAGTTACCTGGGACAGGAAAGCGGATTTTGATTTATGATAAAAAAAACTTGTTGATCAGAGCGGTGATATATTCTACAAATACAGCTTGTTTTTGTCATTACATGACAGAATTATAAGGAATAAAATTCAAGTTAAAACTGCCAGTAAACCAGTGAATAAAATACAGGTGGACAAACGACTACTTCAAAAAGACCGTCAACAAAGCATTGTATGTAAGAGGAAAAGCAAAGAATGTAAAAGAACAAATACATGAAATAACGTACCTGAAGACAGGCTCTTTCATCAAAATACTTTAGCAAACTATACTCAATCATAATCATACCCACTATTTAAAAGGGTTTCGAAACCAAAAGGAAACAACAGACTCAAATAAATGAAATCACTTATACAAAAATATCCTTCATCAAAACACTGGTCAGCGCTGGCTATTAATCTCACAATTCAGTGAATTAACAATTCATTGAACAATTACGAGTTATACAGAATTTCCAAAACAGCAATTAGGCCATCTTCTTTGTGGGACACGAACACGACGGACTGAAAGGAACGCTTTAAATAAATGAAGGTATAACAACGACGTCAATAACGGATCGAAAATAGTCCGCAAATGAGCGACTCGTAAAGTCAGCTTAAGCTGTTGTGGGATAGAATAGAGCCATTAGTTTGGCTGACTGATAGGCAGACAACATTTCGAAACAAAGGAACTTCTATAATACTGGCATTAATGGGTACAGTTTTTTTTTTTTTTTTTTTTTTTTAATTCAAGGTCTATGACTTCTAAGTTCAATATTCAACAATTATGCAGAATTCAACCAGGTAGACGAAATAAATTATAAAAATCTTCACTTAATAGGAGTGTTGTCCAGGAGTAATCTGATCATACGTTTATCATCAAGCAATCCCGAAGAAGAAAACTATCGCATTTAGCATAAAAGTTTTAAATATTCTCCCACTCTGTTTTCCCTGAGCCCTGTAACATAAACGCCACCCCCAACCCCCTGTCCCCCCCCACCTATTCTTTTTCTTTTTGTTTAAGCTAGGCCATTACGTCCTTCAATGTTATATCACTATTTTTGCAAGTTCTTCTGTCGATAATTTACACAGTGGGGGGTAAAAGGTGCCCAGCACCACACTGGTAAGTTATCAAATAATAAATCACTCAGAGAGAACTCTAGAGCAGCTTCTTTCCTTAAACCCATACAACTTTCAAAGGTAAAACACAAAACTGGAATTTCTCACGTCCTCCAAATGTCACGCAACGTCTTCAGAGAGAGAGAGTAAAAAAAAAAAAAAACAAGAGAAATTTCTCAACTCTGCAAGAGCCCTAGAGAAAGACACATGGGCTGAAACAAGATCCTCACGATATTCACTCAATGAACATCACTCCCACTCTCCCTCTCACAGGTACCATCCCAGACCCATCCGACCTTACCTGAGCTTCTTGCAGACATCGCGTGTCCAACCGCTCGCACAGCGACATCTAATCCGGCGATTGTATTCGATTCTTGCATTGCAACATCTATTCAAGGGGCTGTCAATGGCTACAGAGCGATGCGGCCCGAACGGGCTGAACCAATGGACACAGAAAAAAGAAAAAAGAAAACGTGAAAAGAAAAGAAAGAAAAAAAAAGACGGGGAACGAGAGAGAGAGAAAGAAAATTCATTCCTCATCCATTGCAATACGTCACATTTCTCCGATACAACAGCCGCTGGTTGTGTGGACAAACGATCTAAAAACCACATGTTTTCGGTGGCGTTAATACATGTAAACTCTGTCAATTGACAAACCGGTTAGCTTGTTATGCAAAGCGGGGGGTTCGGGGAGGCTGGAAATACACCACAGCATTGCTGTGGGCGATGGCAAAGGTACGAACATCACTCTCTCGAAATGACGTCACAAAATGACAAATTATTTCCAATAGTTACATCATCATGTTTCATAGATTTGTATGCTAAATTGAAAACAAAGCTATAGAAATATCATGAACAACAATAGTACAAAAATGTATTGCATATTCCCATATTATTGCCAGATAAACTTTTTTTTTTTTTTTTTTTTTTTTTTTGTTTTTTTTTTTTTTTTTTTTTTTTTAAGGGGGAGGGAAGGTAGAGCCAACCAGAGTTCTACATAGATATAAAATTGTTCGTAGTTTGCACATCATATTTTCACCCACGTCGCAGTCCATTGACATGCTAATGTTTTTGGCAGCCAAAATAAAAGAGACTAATAACAGACCGGTAAACATAACAAAGTTAACAAACTCAATAAACAAATAGTAAAAATCCAATTAGGTTTTGCCAGCGAATTGACTTTTATTTCCGATGTTGTATAACGCAGCTCTCTCTTCTCTCTCTCTCTCTCTCTCTCTCTCTCTCTCTCTCTCTCTCGTACATGCAATATAAAAAATTATAAAAAAAATATCCAACTCTCTCACGTGCAAGCACAAAATCAACCTCTCTCTCTCTCTTTTCTCTCTCTCCTCTCATCTTCTCTCTCTCTCCTCTCTCTCTCTCTATACAAAAATAAAACGGTGGGCTCGTGCTAACTCGCCGTATATCTGCCGTAACAGAGGTATTAACCACAAGCGCAAAACGTCAGCAGCAGAATGAAAGGGACCATCGTCGACATATGTGCATCGATCATCCTACAGCTCCGGGATGGGATTCATTCCGAATTCGAAATACAACCCCCCCCCCCCCCCCCCCCCACCCCCCCCCCCCCCCCCCCCCCCCCAACCCCAGCGGCGTTTACTCAAATTCACTCATTTCTCCCCGCTCGGGTCCGTCCGTCGCTCTCGATGTTCGCCCAAATTCACCTTCTCGCCGAATTCACTCTAATTTTCCGTTTTCTCCCTCATTTTTTTTTCTTTCCGTGGATTTCATTCTAATGTCCCAGTATTACATTCGTTCGTTTTTTTTATTTTTTTTATTTTGCGTTCATTCATTTTCATTTTCCGTTTTCCCTTTTTTTTTCCCCCCAATTCGCATAGTTCATTCTAATAACACGTATTCCCTCAGTTTCATTTTCGTTTTTTCTAGCGTTCATTCTATCCATTTCATTCTCAGGATAAATTCAAATTTCCTGCACATCGAGTCCTAATTCTTTCTTCCAGTCCCCTTATTTCTTGGTGGTTCTCTCTCACCCTTTGTTTATTCTAGTTTCGCGCAATCTCACTCAATTTGATTCACGCTCAGTGTTTATTCTTATTTGCTGCATTCTCCATAGTTGTCTTCAGCCATTTTAAAATACACAGCCATGCAGACCCTTAATGTTTAGATACATTATACCTTATATACTTCATTTCTTTAAATGGTTTAAGCTTGATTCCAAGCAGTTACAATATAATATGAGACAGAATTTACCAATATGGAGTTTCATTTAAGTTTATAAACAGAATACCACAAAACCTTTCTCTTACAAAGTATCTGCTATAACAAATGCAATTACTTTGAGAGGTTACAAATCCCCAGCAGTTATATCTTCTAAATCTTTCAGCAACTATGAACAGAAACTTTTAAAGAACGACTCTCAAATATAAAGGTTAGAGAGTTCCACAAATCCCTCAAACTTGAAAACAAAAAGTGAGCATCGCCATCTCCACCAACCCTCAGGAGGCACCTTGCTGAGAGAAGACGCTCGCCAACCGGGTGACAGAAAGAAGACGACCAAACATCACGTGACAGAACGCGTCTGTTCTCAGCGTTGGTTACGTTTACAGTTCCAGAGGCAACACACGTTTCAATCATCACATGAGATGGTTACCCGACCAACAACATTCCGGCGAGACTCTCTCGTCATTTCGAGATATTAAAAGATCATAATTAAGCATCCAAAACAACGGAGGAGCGGCCACCTCCCACCCATGGGAAGATGCTTGATACAGTAATTACAGTTTATGATGAACTCGTTTGCGGGTTGTTGGACTTCCAGACAGTGCTCTCCCAGCTTCTTCGAGAGGAGCTCTTTTCGTCGGTGAGCGTTCCTCGTTGACGAGTGGGTTACGCTCTCGCCTAACAATTTGGTAGTCATTGGTTCGATTCCCCTGCTCTGCCAACGTGGAATCAGATGAATTTATTTCTGGTAATTAGAAATTCATTCATAAGTTGTAGGTCCCGTCGCTTGGTAACCCATTGGTTCCTAGCCGCGTAAAAATATCCAATCCTTCCGGCCAGCCCTAGGAGAGCTGTTGATCAGCTCAGTGGTCTGGTTAAACTATGGCGTAACAAGGTATACAAAAATGGGCCAACAACTAAAAATTAATGTACAGGACATTTAAATGTTGTATGTACACACATAAACACATACACACCAAATTCAAACTAAATATATATAAATACATATATATATATATATATATATATATAGTATGATATATATATATATATATATACACACACACACACACACATATATTATAAATAAAGGTTTTTTTTTGCCACGAAGAAAAAATGAAAAAGCGAGATAGCCGAAGTACTTTCGGTCTTGTTCCGAACTCTTTACTAAGGCATATCATATATATATATATATATATATATATAGTATATATATTCTATATATATATACATAGTATATGATATATATATATATATATATGTGTGTGTGTGTGTGTGTGCGCGCAAGGGAACTTTCTGTCACATACATGCGCAGCTTTTTCTGTTCACAAATTTTATATATATATATATATATATATATATATATATATATATATATATATACATACTCTCTGTGTGATAGAGGAATGTTTGAATTTTTGTATTGCAGCCGCCCAAAAAACACTACCACCACCCAATAAACCCTTTCAAAGGCAAGCCCGCTCTGAAACCTACAAAGGCCTGGGAGTGGGAACGGCTGAATGACCATCAATATGCGGTATATATAGATTTATATTAATTGAATTAGCGGCGGTCAAGTTCCACTCGGGATTAAAACCTGCGCTGATGAAATTGTGGATCCGAAATCATCAATGGTGAATTATGCCTCTGCCATTTTCCAACCACTTCGTATACCACACCCCCCTGCCCCCAACTCTCCACCCGGAGAGACCCCCTCCCCTCCCACCTGCCAGCTCCCTCAAGCAAATCAGGCGGATCAAATATCTCATTAGCGGACGGAACAAAACGTTCCAGAAATATTCCTGGCATTCCGACTAAATACAATTTCCCAGCGACTGATAAGAGGAAATTCTACCGTCGCTGCTCAAAGGCACAGATTAAAATGTTTGGCGGACGTCAGCGCAATGGACACGATAATAATAAATAAACAATAATTCAATTCTATCACTTACAGGATAACGAAGATAAGCGTTAGATACACACCATTACAAAGACGGCGTATCAGTTTACGTGAAATTCAGCCGGAGTGCGAGCAAGCCTTTGGCGAATATATGACCAATCTGCTACGTGCACGAAAAAAAAAAAAAAAAAAAAAAAAAAAAACAGAGATGATGGCCATTCGGAGACAGAAGACAAACGCTCCTAAAACACAATCTTGAGAGCCAAAAACAACGAACCACATCTGAAAAAAGAGTCACATCCATGATAGAGAGAGAGAGAGAGAGAGAGAGAGAGAGAAGACGCGTTCAAAACACCCGATACATCTCAAAAAACGACAACAAATACATCAATTACACGTCATCGAGGACTGCAATCATTAATAAACATCACACAGCGGGGTTTTAATCACAGCACTAATAATTAGAGTGCAAATGACGGGCGAAAGGGGAGCTGTCCTGGGCTTCTGCGTTATGAATGTAATCACTATTAATCCTTTGCTCTAATTTATGGTTTTGGGTCCAGAATGCTGGTGATTGAAAGGCACAAAACATCTCGATGCTCTCGAATTAATTTATGCCGGGGAAGATCTATCACGGACTAAGGAGAGAGAGAGAGAGAGAGAGAGAGAGAGAGAGAGAGAGAGAGATCTATTGACAAGAGGTTTTCTCTTGAAATTTTACATTTTAACAAGGGATGACCCGACCTCCAGTACTCAGGAAACGTGCAAGATTATCCCTTCACGCATAGTAAGTTGTGAACATTATAATCCTAACTTTTAACGTAAATTAAAACATGCTAAAATCTACAGTCAAATAGAGCATAGTTTCACCAACGAAAATAGAAATAAATACGCTAAATTTAATTGAAAATGATTTTCCTGAACTGTTTAATTTGCACATTATTGATTTTTGACATTTTCATTCTAATAAATAAATCATAAATATCCATTCCTACAATTCCTGTATCTTTAACTCAATGCGAAACACCTTTTTCAGACCTTTTTATGCTCTTCCATAGACCTTTCCTACCACCCCACACACACACACAACAACAAAAACAAAGTGCATAGTTTGCAGGCTTACTCCCCGAGTAAGCGAAAAGTATTAAGACGCTTACATGAGCGTTCACATGCAGCAATGCTTGCATCATACATTTAAAAAACGTGGAAATTTATTCTGCGTAATCAACGAATCTTATCTAAGTTAATCAAGGTAATGATGGATCCAGAATCGAAACTTCTTTAATCGATTTAAAAGAAAATGCTGACCTGAAGAAAACGTGCACATATTTTTCCTCATTTTAAAAGAAGAATTATAAAAGTGAATTTCCTTTGGGTTACGCTTTCACTAAAAGAGAATAAAATAAAATTTTAAAAGATTTAAGAAACAACAATCTCCTCCAACATAATAAAAATCTTGAAAGTTTGTTATTCCAAAAGAAATCCCTCAGAGTTTCGGAACTTTCGATGCAACAAAGGAAATTAAATGTTGCTGTCTCAGATCTTAACAATCTCTTTCGCTCGAGAGTTAATCACATGATATGCTGCGCTGGCTGTTTATGTGAACTGAGATTAAAAACCACGTTTTAAGCTTCCTCATATCCTAGGATTTGTTATAAGCCACTCAACAAATATCACACCACCTACGATTTTATTTCCAACACATATTCGCCTAACTTGGATGAAAACGCATGCATGCACGCAGACAGACATATATATATATATATATATATATAATATATATATATATATATATATACATATATATATATATATATATACACTTTGGTGGTCCTACCCAGTTTTGAGAAAGGCATGAGTATTGACCTCATCCTCAAATACTTACAGTATATATATATATATATATATATATAATATATATATATATATATATATATATATATATATATATATATATATATATATATATATATATATATATATATATCACATATATATATACACGCTTAACAATAACTCAATATAAACTAGCTACCTTTTACGTGTTGATAAACTGGTATTCCCATTAAAAAGATAAATAGTAGCGCATATGCAGTCAACACTGAGTATTATCAATATGGAACTATTAGCAAATATATGTTGGTATAATTTACCAAAATCACTTTCAACTTCCCAATATTCTTTACAGTTCCTTTTATATTTGTTTACGTTGTCGTTCATTCCAATAGACGTAAACGGATGTATAAGCATAGGATGACTACTCTTGTGAGTTAAACAAACACACACACACACACACATTTATATATTATTATATATATATATATATACATATATCTATATATATATATATATTATATATATATATATTATATATATACTTACATAGGAGAGAGAGAGACTCATAACCTGTGTTTTCCTTCTTAAATGCGTATATACAGTCGTCATGTAGCCATATAGACATACGCTTACAAACGAGCAGCCTGTATTACAAAATATGCACGTAAAAATATTCTAAAAATAAATCTGAAAGGCAGGAGCACTTACCCAATGCAGAGAAAGAATTAGCACAAACTGCAGCGCACTTTGCCGATATGTGCAAAATTTCACTTGCAAATCAATCTATGTATTTCCGGATGGCGTGTGGATGAGGTTTCAGTTGAAAATGCACCATCCTTCGGGAACAGGAAATAAGCTAAAAGTTATATATATATATATATATATATATATATATATATATATATATATTATATATAATATATATATGTATGTATATACATCATATATATATATATATATATATATATATATATATATATATAGTATGTATATACACGTGTACACACATAGATATACATACATATATTATGTATATAAAAGGTCCGTATATTATACGTATACATACATGCAAATATATCAAACACTATATGAAATTTTATTTAAGTATATTTGCATTGGATAAACAGCAAATATATCTACAAATATATTATTAAAATACATTATTTAAGCACGTATATATTTAAGCATACATCTTATCCAGAAGGGCCCAGCTCAGGTATCCGATCACGTAAATATGACTACACATAAATCTGAAAGATATCACGACGCCAGGAACTATACTACAGCAAGCAGACCCTAATTTATCGCGCCTTAATGTATGTTGCAACGAACTTTTGGAAAAAGAATACACTGAGAAGCCATTAAAAGTTTCGTTCATAAATTGCAGGGGGCAAATTTACACACGCTTGATGGGAGCCCAGTTGAACTCTTTTTCGCGAGGGAAGATGAAGAATGCTTTCTCAGTCTTTTCTATTTTTTTAGGATATTTTGAAAGCATCATAGGTGAAAATATTTTATTTCGTTACACGTTCAACTTAAAAACTTAAGTTATAATAAGTCAGATTTCGAGAACAAAATAAATCTATTTCTTAAAAGGAGAAGAAAGGCTCTGACTAACTAAAAAATCTCTCTCTCTCTCTCTCTCTCTCTCTCTCTCTCTCTCTCTCTCTCTCTCTCTCTCTCTCTCTCTCTCTCTCCTACAGAAAATGTCGTTTGGATAAAAGAAATCACTAATCACGAATACCATGTAATAGTTATTCCTTCATTCCACCTTATAATAAAAAATTCCACTTGGAAAACTTATGTACGTATAGTTCCAGGCGATTTAAGATAAAAGATTTTCCAACAAGTCATATAAATCATTAGTTCTAGAGGCAATATAAATTTTTTTTAAAAATCATTTTTATCTCTCATAGCTTCCCTTTTAATGATTAATCTTATACTTCCATAGTGAATATTTCCCACCGGGTATCATTTTCACTCTATTTTTTTTCTTTTCTGCTGAAAAAGTAAAGTCCTGAAGGCAAAGTTTTTTTTATCCCGGCAACTTTTTTCCCTTCAAAACTTTCTTTCTCACTTTCTTCCTCTCAAGCATCGGAGGGTACTCCGAGATCATTAGTGTATTTTTCCTCGACTTTCTTCCCCCTCAAGTTCCAGATGTTGTATTCAACTTTTTCGCCCCCGCTGCAAAATGTGTAATCTAATATATTTCTCAAGTCACTCAATGGAGCATCAGAGAATTTTTTTTTTTTTATAGCAATTTGTTTCAACCGACCAACTCTCCATCCTGAGATAAAATGGTTCTTCAAATTCGTGAATGGCAGTACAAGTGATACAGAACTTGCTTGATAGAGTGGTGAGACGGGCGCAAGTTCGAGTCTTTGTCAGACATGTTAGGAGAAAAGAAAAAAAAAGAAAAAAAAACTACCAAATGGTCGGCTCGTGAGTCATCGCAGGTGATGGAGATGAGGCCTTGCAGCCTCACACTTTGTGCAAATATATTTAGACACACATATGTATAAATATAAATGAAATAACTATATGTATTCATATGTATTTACTGAAATGGTTACACTGACCTTTTTAGACACATAAGTTAAGCAAAAATTTATTTATTTCAATACTCTTTGGACAATTATTTTGACTACATACAAATATAAAACACACACATATATGTATGGTATATATACATGCATATATGCACATACATACATACATTATATATATATATATATTATATATATACTATATATATATATATATATATTATTAGCCTTTAGTTGCATACAGTACGAAAAACCTTAATTTAGAAAATCTATGCGCTTTGTTCATTAGTATTCAAGAGTTAGCGTCAATATCCATTCCAATTAAAACGGCAATAACTTTTCTGCATTTCACCCCAACTCTCTCTCTCTCTCTCTCTCTCTCTCTCTCTCTCTCTCTCTCTCTCTCTCTCTCTCTCTCCAGCTTCATGTTATCAAGATTAATTCACAAATCCAAGTTTCTAATAAAACATCTCTCTCTCTCTCTCTCTCTCTCTTATCTCTCTCTCTCTCTCTCCAGCTACATGTCATCAAGGATGTAATTCCCATATCCAAATTTCTAATAAAACAACGTAATATTTCTCTCTCTCTCTCTCTATGTCCCCTGGTGTTGCATTCCAATATCCTGTGGGGCAACTTAGCTCGGAGGGAAGGACAGAAGCCCTTAAAGTGTTCTTCCGCTGCCCACCAACTTTCCACACTTAAAAGTCTCTAGATGTCACGTCACGTTGAAGCTGGGCTAAGTTCAGGAACATATTGGGTGGTCTCATAAGAAAACTGAAAAGTTAAAAAGTAAAAAAAATATTCTCGTATCATGATAGATTATCCGAGATAAGGCAGCTTCGAAACAAAACAAAATTCCGAAGTTTCTGGGGCGCAGTCGAGTTTTCTGTACAGCGTTATAATGCTGTATGAAACTCTCAGCTACGGCCATTGAACCTCTCAGCTGCAGCCCATGAAACTTTCAGCCACGGCCCGGTGGTGGCCTGTGTTTCTCAGTAGCACGATCATAGCTAACTTTAACCTTGAGTCAAATAGCAACTAATGAGGCTAGAGGGCTGCAATTTGGTATGCTTGATGGTAGGAGAGTGGATGACCAACACACCAATTAGCAGCCCTCTAGCTCAGTAGCTTTTAAGATCTGAGGGAAGACGGATGGATAAAAAGTCATCTCAATAGTTATCTTTTACAGAAAACTAAAAAAAAAGGAAAGACGACGAAAGATTATCAATCATATTATTTCTGTCCCCTTCTTACAACATATACACAGGAACTCCTTTTCAGTCCTATTAGAGTCAGCATTACAAGGCGAAAAATATCAATGCAAAATTATCGAAATCATTATTTTTCCTAATTATGTATTAAATACTCAGCAATATCTATATCCAGAACCTTTGCAAAATCTGCAAATCACGGGCATAAAGCAGTACAACTACTTTATATATATGTTTAATGTGTTTGTATACAATTATATATACATTATATAATATATATATATATATATATATATATATTATTATATATATATATTATACACAATTTATATATAATAATATTATGGTACACATTCATATGTGTGCGCTTCTGTTTCTGCATCTACACAATTCTGTATTATTCATATCAAATCACTGCGTGCATATTACAGTATTCAAACCAGGGCAACATCATTCAGTCCCTCTCTCTCTCTCTCTCTCTCTCTCTCTCTCTCTCTCTCTCTCTCTCTCTCTCTCTCTCTCTCTCTCTCATGAATAGGTTAATATAACCCTGATATTACAAGCCTCTAACGCCGAATAAATTAAATCAATCTTCCCTCCAACGGCATTTCCATAACCTCAAACACAGCTCCACCAGCCAGAAATTCAAAAGCGATATCTGGGTCTGCGCATCCACACGTTAGCAATAGGAAACATATATAAAT
Source organism: Macrobrachium nipponense (assembly GCF_015104395.2). NCBI lineage: Eukaryota > Metazoa > Arthropoda > Malacostraca > Decapoda > Palaemonidae > Macrobrachium > Macrobrachium nipponense. The sequence continues at coordinate 33,819,400 of NC_061100.1, forward strand.
GCATACATACTACATACATACACACATATATATACACATAAATAAATAAACATTATATACATATATATAAATATATAATTATATATATAGAGAATATAAAAAAATAAAATATTAATACACAAATATATAGAGTATATATAAATTTATAACATGTATATATGCATATGTACATTTGCAAACATATACAATATATTACAAGCATCATTTCACAGATTGCCAATCCAAGTGATGTCACCCTTCCGCTCCCAGACGGGAATTATAATGGGGGAAAAGGTTACACCAGCAGCCGTTATACATCTCTCTCTCTCTCTCTCTCTCTCTCTCTCTCTCTCTCTCTCTCTCTCTCTCTCTCTCTCTCTCATTTCAACCAAAAACAATAACCAGAAATAATAACTTACAGTGACGGCCTCTGGAAGACGCATCGGGCATGAGACATTACCTGGAAAATAGAACATATGATAAATGTCATTTAAAATGCATTGGTTCAGTGCTGCTATGTATATAAATGTATAGTATAGAAGTATAAAATTAAATGGCGTCACGAACACGTCAGAAAATAAGTTACCAATGGTTGCAACATCTTTTCCTCTCATGTTAATGAGAATGAGAAAGGGGAACTCTCTTTGACAGCTTGAGTATATTTCTATTCCCACAGCACTAGGGACGGTTAATCTGTTGAAGTTTGTTTATACATACATACATACATACATACATACATATATATATATATATATATATATATATATATATATATAGTACTTATATATATATATATATATATATATGAATTACTTGATCACGAAGTATATAAAACGTGATGCTATGTATAAATAAAGGTTTATATATATATATATATATATATATATATATATATATATATATATATATATATACATAGAGAATGTTTGTCATAAAATCCTGGATTATTTACTCTTAGCAAAACTGGGACTATCACTGTGAAGTAACTTCTACTTCTTGGAACTGATCAGATATTAATGGTTTTTCGTCCCAATGTTTGTTTCGCCATCTTCTTCAACGTTGTTAGCTCTCAAGCTAAAACTCAAGCATTTATTTGTTAAATATTTATTGGTAGGACTCTTGGAATACGGATACTGTATAGCTACAAATCAACACAGATGTCGTGAAAGCAAAGAGATTGATTAACTTTCATATTTTCTTTTACTTACACTGTTCATTTTCAGTAATAATAATAATAATAATAATAATAATAATAATAATAATAATAATAATAATAATATGCTGGAAACAGACCTTCTTTCCAACATGTTTTATTAAAATTCTGCCATTCTTTTTGATAAAATAATAATAATCATAGAACTAGTGTAATAATAATAATAATACTATAGTAGAGTCACATCACCGGTGCATCTGACGTCTAGGCCAGTCCCTCACGACCCTCCTGATTGGCTGTTGATAAGCCAATCACAAGGCTGGAAACTCTCAGTCTCTCGAGAGAGTTCACATGGGCAGGATGTATGTTCCACCTCTCCTGAGTGATACGTCTTTCAAAAGCATCCCTCTGGAGAGGTGGGACATACATCCTGCCCATATGAACTCTCGAGAGAGATTGAGAGCTTCCAGCCCCGTGATTGGCTTATCAACAGCCAATCAGGAGCGTCGTAAGGGACGGTCCTAGATATCAAATGCAGGGTTGGTGTGAATCTACTATAGAAGTGTCAGTGCGACAACGATTCCACAAAAGTCAAACCCGACAGAGTTTACTGCCTGACGATATGAGGGAAGAAGAAGAGGAGGAAGAAGAGTCGTGTCCCAGGCCAGCTGCTGCTGTAATCCCTCTTAAGGAAAACAAGACGGAGAGCGGAGCCCATTAACCCCCCACACGCCTACCTTTTGACGCAAATGTATCCTAAATTACAACCTTAAACAATGGGAACTCATCTGTACGAGTCACTTCAGGAATGGGACCCGTAACGGACTTCCTTGGCCTCCCACGGAAAGGAGAATGACTACATTTTCAGTTTTTTTTTGTCTTTTTCATATTTGTAATTATGAATCTCGGGTTAATGTTTCTGAACCTCTCTCTCTCTCTCTCTCTCTCTCTCTCTCTCTCTCTCTCTCTCTCTCTCTCTCTCTCATAGGTTTATTACTTACATGTAATAAGGTATAATGAGCTTAGTGTATTTTAAGTGACTCATAAGATCCTTCATCGTAAATTTTATATCAAACATATTATGTATTTATAAATACATAATATATAGTATATATAATATATACATAATATATACATATATTCATATATATGTGTGCGTGTATTGTACATACACGGATACGTTTAATGCTTTAATTTACATTACAAACTTGGTCCCACGGAAGTTCTGGGTAAAGAATTAAAGTATCTTTCCTACGAGTTTCATTGTTATTAATAAAATAATATTAATCTAGTTGTCGATATTGTCAGGTTTTATGTGAAGAACCAACGTAAATTGGACATAAATAACTGAATTTGAATTCTCTCTCTCTCTCTCTCTCTCTCTCTCTCTCTCTCTCTCTCTCTCTCTCTCTCTCTCTCTCTCTCTCCCAAGCGGTTAGGAGAGTCACTTGGCATTTTTGCCCTGCTCATAAGCATATGCCGTACGATAATGCCACGCTTTTTAATACCGTTCGATCCTACTAATTATAAGTCTCCGCAGATACTATTACATAAAACTGACTCAACAAAATTATTATTAATGAGTATACGAAATAGGCATTCATTCTAAAAATGGAAATCAGCTGTTCAAATACTGAAGAATATAGTTGGAATACATTGTCTTGCGGCAGACAACTGCGACAAAGAGAGAGAGAGAGAGAGAGAGAGAGAGAGAGAGAGAGAGAGAGAGAGAGAAACAAATAAGGTAATAAACAGCTAGAACAAGCATGTCATAAGTACAGCACAATGCTGACAGACCACAAAATAATGAAAGGACTAATCAAAAGATATACAGACTAATACATAAACAAAGAAATACATCACATGAATAAAGACATGTAATAAACAAAGACACACATAAAATAAGCAGTGATGTATGAAGTTTAATTAACGAACTAATACATAAACAAAGGCTCACATAAAACAGACAGGGATGTATGAAGTTTAATTAAACAACATAAAAAATACCGCGAGAGAGAGAGAGAGAGAGAGAGAGAGGAGAGAGAGAGAGAGAATGCCACTTTTCCCTGTCCAAAATAACGCAACGGAGGGAGGGAACGACTACTCTGGAACAGTAAGTCGGTTTGCATAAATCAACCATTCCCTCAATAAATAGACTGACCGTTTGCATATGGGAAAGGCGTTCCCGGATCATCGCGAAACAAAAAACAAAAAAGAAAAAAAATGAATTAAAAAACCTGATTAACCTTTTCTCATTTGGAACGGCGGGCCACTTTGCATAATCAGTATAGACGCTCTGAGACGGGGGAATGTGTTTCATTTCGGCTGGATCAAGCCGATTGGGGAAGGAGGGGGTGGGGGGCGGGGGGGGGATTGGGGGGTGGGTGCTGGGTGGGGGATGTGGGGGAAGGAAGACTCGGATTATTGTGTCTGGGTTATAAGGTAATTTTGGATAACATCGTTATTGTAATGATGAATGTACGATCCTTCTAATAACCTTATGAAACTTTTTTTTTTTTTTTTGGGGGGTGGGGGGGGGGGCGTTTCGTTTATGAAATCCCCAATAACACGCCGGTGTCCGAACAGTTTTGAGAAGAATTTTTTAATTATTTCGAGCTAATCTGCCTTTACTGGAAGGGTGCTTTTTTTTTAATATCATTACAGCGAAAAAGATTTGCATTTATCACTCGTGTGAAAAGCAGAAGTTATATTGACCTTACGAAGAAAGACATATATGAAGTAAGCTTCAACATTCATTTTCATATAAAAAAAAGAGCAGTTAAATTTTCTTGAAAGTTAACTCAGTGGCAACAATCATCGTGAGATCCAAAGAACAGAGTAACTAACTGGAAAAAGAGAAAAACTGCATAATAAAAAAATAAGTAATTAAAAGAATTTAGAAAAAAAACAAGTAAACGACAAACTAATCATCAAAAGCCAAACATTCACATATCTGAGCAGTTGGTGAGGAAACAGAACAGTTGAGGAAATGTGTACTGGACATTATAATATTATTTTACAAGCAGTAACATCTAAACACTGCCCCACAATTTTGAAAGCAGCAACATCTAAACCAGTGGTTCCCAAATTGGGGGAGAGGGACTCCTGGGGGACCTTGCAGCAGAATGCAGGGGGCCATAATTTGAAGATATGCATGTATAAAACCAAAGGAGTTTAGTGGGTAGGTAGCCAATGGAGACAACTTACAGGTAGGCGGTGGGCCATGGGCAGGTATCCTATATGAAAAGTGGGTAACGACCATAAAAAGTTTGGGAACCACTGATCTAAACATTGTTCCACAGTTTTGAAGTATAAGGAATAAAAGTCTCTGGTACTGGGCGCTGTGGCATCGTGGCTTCTGGACACAATTTGGATGTTGAAACTCGTTTTTCACTCATTCCAGAGAAGCAGACACTAGAGTGGTAATGAAAGCCCTATATTTTGAATATTGAGTATGAAAATGAAACCTGAAAACGGGCAGAGAGGACATGCCACTTCGACTATTTATCATTAATTGGGGCATTTTTCTTTGGATAATAAAGATCCTGGGTAGCTACAGACATGAAAACAATATTCAAACAAAAGAAAATTTAAGTTAGGAAGCATTTGGCACCGATAATATAATCTCTATAGTTTAAAGTGCTAATAAGCCATACCAAACTTTGCTGGCTGTAGTAAATCATGTGTTTGTTCAATTTTCATAAATATGAAAAGAAAATTTGAATTAGAAAGTTACAGCAAGTCTGGTCTAATATTTTGAATCATTAAGTACGGTGTTACATATACACTTACAAATGGAAGCAGGTGCACGACCATCTATTCTGTACGGTTTTAGTCTCATACGCCACCGGATAAGAGTACCAGACCAGAACAAACTTTATTAAGGCAAGCAGTTGCTTCACTTCGAAATTGATGGCGACCATAAATGTAACACAATTAGCATCAACTGAAGATGAAACTTTGATATTTTAAAGGCTCACGGTCACCTCAATGGCAACGATTAAAATTTGCCTAGAACACAAGCAGTGAAATAAAAAAAAAAAACGTATAGCAGGTCTAGGTTCACTAAAAATTAAGCAGCAATGGTAGTAATAATGCTAAATATCTATTTTCAGACCTGATGATTATGAGAGAGAGAGAGAGAGAGAGAGATACCGACTCCTGATGCAGGTAATACCCTCTACCACCGAGAGGGGCGGAGGACCGGTTGATACCATCGCCGGGGCACCGAGTAGACACCCACATATCTTCCCTACCCACCCACAATCGCAACACAATCAACCTCCTACACGGTACAAGACAAAGCCCCAGATAAATGACCCTGATGGAGAGGTGTTAGTTACAACTGTTGCGGGCTTCGCGGAGGGGGGGCGGGGGAGGAGCTAATAAGCTCCTTCGGGTTCCTCCCTTCGATTCACAAAGGGCTCCGAGCATGAAAATTGAAATTATATCAAGATTTGGATACTATTACGACCGGTTCTCCGATATAACTTGAATTTTGTTTCTAAACCCAGACAATTGCCTATCTTTTAAGGATACTTTCATATATATATATATATATATATATATATATATATAATATATATATATATATATATATATACATACATATATATATATATATATATATATATATATATATAAATTACTTTACTACAGCCCAAGACAATACAGAAATATAATCAAATGTGTGAATACAATACAATATAAAAATACTAATCAATAAAATAAAAATTAGTGAACAACTACCTCATGAAAGTACTAATAATAATAATAAATATTTACAAAACTGTTACTGATAAGTAAAAGCTAACATTATTTAATGGGATGCAGAGAAAGACAAACACAAAAAATGCTATACCATTACTTGATGAGAATAATGATATCATTAGCGGCAATGATTAGATTAAGGGACAAATAACAGTGGAGGAAGAGACAAGAAGAATAAGAGCAAAGAATATAGCGCAGAATAAAAAAAAAAAACATAGTAAGAATATGCACAACGACGCAGGTATGTCCAACATACTACAAAAAAAAAATAATAACATACACACACACACAACTACAACAACAACACTGCAGTAACGTTATAAAGGATTGGAGAAACGATGACATAAAATACTTATGGTCATCCATAACGTGATAAAAAAACAACCACTAACGAACTCCTTCAATGCGAAACATCCTCTCTTCTTATCATAACTTGAATCTCTTTCCACTGTTTAAGATGTGGTTTAAGCAGGTTGGTGCTACTTCTTAGCCTGATGATTTTAAAGTGCAAACTTCGCCTGATAATGCTTTTTCGAATCGTCTACGTAAGTCTTCTGTTGAGCGTTCTGGTTTCCCGACGACAGAATGCAAAATCTTGCAATCGTGTTGCCTAATCGCATGAAACTCATTTTCGTCTCTAGTCTATGCTAGCCGTACCCTTTTACTTCGTCCGAGATAATATTTTGCGGCTCTTCAGCGGTTCTGAAGGGATCTCTCGGGCAGCGCGACAAGCACTGGGTCTCCTTATTATTATTTTTGTTTTATTATAAATTATATCGAATTCACCTTCATATCTACAGCAGGTTGTTGGAGATCTCTTACACTAATGGGGAAATTAGGACAATATCATCGGTGTAGCTAAGGTTGTTGTTATTCCGCAAAAAAAGT